>NC_090412.1:2338622-2648622 GCF_036365525.1 Heterodontus francisci | reverse complement strand
GTGTCTTAAAGGAGGAAAGAGAGTTGGAGAGGTTTAATGAGGAAATTCCAGAGTTTAGGGCCTAGGCAGCTGAAGGCAGGGCCGCCAATGGTGGAGCGATTAAAATCAGGGATGCTCAAGATGCCAGAATTAGGGAAGTGCAGATATCTCAGGGTTGTAGAACTGGAGGAGGTCACAGAGATGGGGAGGGATGAGGCCATAGAGTATTCTTAAAACAAGGATGAGAGTTTTAAATGAAAGCAAAATACTGCGGATGCTGGAAATCTGAAATAAAAACAAGAAATGCTGGAACCACTCAGCAGGTCTGGCAGCATCTGTGGAAAGAGAAGCAGAGTTAACGTTTCGGGTCAGTGACCCTTCTTCGGAACTGTTCCGAAGAAGGGTCACTGACCCGAAACGTTAACTCTGCTTCTCTTTCCACAGATGCTGCCAGACCTGCTGAGTGGTTGCAGCATTTCTTGTTTTTATTATGAGAGTTTTAAAATTGAGGTGTCACTTAACCAGGTGCCATTGTAGATCAGGGCAGGAGTGATGAATGAACGGGATTTGGGCCGAGTCAGGACACGAGCAGCAGCATTTTTGGATGACCTCAAGTTGACGGGGTGTAGAACATGGGAGATGAGCCAGGAGTGCGTTGGAATAGACAAGTCTAAAGTTAACAATGGCATGGGATGAGGATTTCAACAGCAGATGAGCAGAGGCAGGGACGGAGTTGGGCCATGTTACCAAGATAGAAATAGGTGGTCCTAGTGATGGATATCTGGTCAGAAGTTCATCTCAGGGTCAGATATGACACCAAGGTTGCGTACTATCTAATTCAGCCTCAGACAGTTGCCAGGAAGAGGGATGGAGTAGGTGGGCGGGGAATAGTATTTGTAGTGGGGACTGAAGACAGTGACAATATGTTGAAACTGCATTTGTCATTCTCTGTTGTTCCCTTAACGTTGGTGTGTGTAAAAAAAATAAAAAAAAAACCTCTGCACTGGTGAGGTGCACAATGTACTAGGCTATGAAAAACGTTTCCCACAACTAGTTGCCTCTTCAAATGAAACTGGCTGTCTTCAGTCAATTCGCACTGTGTTTTGCGTTCCACAAACTGAGCCAAGGCTGCCATCAAAGAGGAGACATTTATTCAGTGAGCTTGGGTTGGATTAAAGGCAGTTGCCAAAGGTGCTTGTTCTCCATCACTTGTGTATTTTCTTGAGCCACATTTTACTGACTGACACTGCACAAAGCAGGCGCTGCTTCACAAACCACTGACCACCTCCAGGCGCGTATCCATTGTCTCTCGAGATAAGGAGGCCCAAAAGAAAGAACTGCACAATTAGGGTTGAATCCATCAATACATCTAAATGGATTAACGTTCCTAAATTTCAAGCATTATTCTCGTCAGTGAATTGTGCAGAATAGCTAAAACTTTGACTTCAACAGTTTTTGCACTTTGAAATGTCTTAATGTTTTGCATACACCGTTATGTTGATGAGGCAGAGGAGCACTTGCTATGCAAGTCTGAAGGTGGACAGTAACTGAACAGATGAATTCCTTCAGTACACAATATGCATCTCATCTGGGTCTTTTGTTTTGACGACTCGTAACACTATCTGAGGGTTATAACTTGTGAACCATATTTGTAGTAATAATAGACATATGATGCAATAGGATAAAAGTCATCTAATTAGTTGCGATCCTAATTAAGTCACTTGCAAATCCATTTAATGGAGGCTGTGGATTTTGTCCACATAGTGCCCCTTGAGGACAGCCAGTCATCCAGAGGAGTCATGAGGCAGGAAACCTGACATCTCATCATTAGTATATTGTGCTGCTTAATTAAGGACTGTAGTGATTACTAATACATTTGTGCAGAAAATGAGTAAGATACAGTGCATTGTGTAATATCATATTTGTCATAACTTAAAGAAGTAAGGTTAATCAAGCTCAGATTAATAGGTTGTGACTGCAATACAATATTAAAATGCCATTAAAATAGTGGCTCGTAGCAGTGCACCTAAGTGCATCATGATGTAGACTTATTGTGAAATTTCTATTAAGCAGACAATATAACACAACTCTCTAATGATCTTTCTCTTTTTGCCCGATGAGATATATTCATTATTCACATGATAACTGTGTGATGTTGCACTGCAAAATGTTGTGCCGTATGAAAGATTACTAAACAATGTTTAGAGAGTTTAGCAGTAAGTACTGTTGATTGTGAGAAGGTAGAGTTTGTGCAGTGATTTAATGTACTGATTAATTCCGTGTAGCAGTTTCTGAAGGCCAACATTTCAAAGAATTGTTATGCTTTAATAAAATTAACACATTCTATGAATCTGTTTTGATGCATGTCACACTCAAGGCAGTCAGAAAAACAGATTTGAGTAATTTGCAGCAGATTCACCATTTTATCTATTCATTTGTTGATGCTGCTGATCAGTTTTTCATTTATTTGTGTTGGTTCTACACTATTTGTTGAGTTTCCAGTTGCAATATTGAGCTTTGGAGAACAATAAAATGTACATTTGATAATTTTGTACATCAAGACAAGGGTCTGAAATCCATTTATCATAAATATAGTATTGCAATGCTATCTAACAAGACCCCAGACTTTATTAAAGGCTCATGGTGGTATCTGGAAGCTGAAAGTGATACTTTTAGTGGAGGTTATTGCAAATCATGATGAACCACATCACGGGGGGCAGCGCAGTGGTTAGCACCGCAGCCTCACAGCTCCAGCGACCCGGGTTCAGTTCTGGGTACTGCCTGTGTGGAGTTTGCAAGTTCTCCCTGTGACCACGTGGGTTTCCGCCGGGTGCTCCGGTTTCCTCCCACAGCCAAAGACTTGCAGGTTGATGGGTAAATTGGCTATTGTAAATTGCCCCTAGTATAGGTAGGTGGTAGGGAATGTGGGGTTAATGTAGGATTAGTATAAAATGGGTGGTGTTGGTCGGCACAGACTCGGTGGGCCGAAGGGCCTGTTTCAGTGCTGTATCTCTAAATAAATAAATAAATAATGGAGGATTATTTCCTGAATCACTAGAAACTCCAATAGACACAACAATCCAAAATACCCAATTAATATTTTACAAATGACAGACTACACTTTAACAGTTTTTGACCACAATGTAGATTGAGAATTTATAGAGAATTAATTGTTCATGCCTTGTTTTAATTCAATATCTTAGTTTGGCACAGCAGGTAATTGCTATGGATAAACTTATGGTTTTAAGATCAGAAAAATCAGACCACTCCTTGGGTTGGTTTGAAAGTAGAAATTAATTTTACATGAGTCATTTGGGGCACTTTTGAACTCCCAACTATCTAGCCTTTAGCTTCCAATTTGCCATGATAAATTCTGCACCTGTCTATTTGCTCAACCACTTCCTCACTGTCACCTTTTATGTCTAAACCTAATTTTTCTCCACCTCCCCTCCAAATGCATCTCATCCATACGACCCACCTCTTCACTTGATCCCATTCCTACAAACCTGCTCACCACTGAATTTCACATCCTGCCCCATGCCAGCTGACGTTGTAAATTGTTCCCTCTCTTCAGGTATTGTCTCTTCCCTTTTAAAACCACTGCCATCAACACCCCCCACCCCAATAAAAAAACACACTCAACCCTTCCATGCTTGCAAACTATCACCCATCTCCGATCTTCCATTCCTCTTCCAATATATTTGAACACATTGTTGCCTTCCACATCATTGCCCTCTTTTCTACAATTCTGTTAAAATCTCACTGATCATGGTTCACCATCAAAAGGGCCCTAATCAAAGTCAGAAATCATATCCCTTATAACTGACCATGGAATGTTATCCCTCCTCATTGTCATGACATCACTGCAGTCTTTGACATGATAAAGCACACTGTCCTCCAATACTGCTTCGTTGTGCTCTCACTTGGTTCCATGGATAGCTACCCGATTGTAGTCAAAGCCTCTCCAGCAATGGCAGCTCTCCAAACCCTGCACCTTGACTGTTGTCCTTCACATCATTTTCCTTAGCTGCATGCTGCCTTGATGACCCTAAACTCTCTGTTCCTCTGATTCTGGCCTTTTAAGCATTCCCTGTTACAGTGCTCTACCATTGGTTCTCCTTGCCTTCAGCCATCAAGGCCTTCACTCTAGAATCCATATCTCAATCCCCTTACATTGCTACCTCCCTCTCCTCTTCAAGACTCTCCTTCAAAATCACCTAGAAAGTGGTGATGGTCAGTAAACTGTAAGTTTAGAAGTTATAAGGGAATTTTTTAAAACATTATTTTTCTTTAGTGTTCATCAAGGTGGAATTTATTAGTTCTAAGGAATAGAGCACTTTCCACCTGGGTCATGGATAGCACAACTGCAGTTTCTATTCTTCAGAAATAGGTTTGAGTCTCTCCAATAACACAATAGCTCCATATCCCTGCAGTTCTGAATTACAGATACTTTCATGCAGTGGGCCAAGGAACATCAGCAACTGGACCATTGGCAACTGGAAGAAGACTAGCCCAAACTTCCTCCGTAAATATGTCCTACAGTCAGCAGATAGGCAAGACATTAACTGCATCACTTTAAGTTTGATTGGAAGCCAGGCTAAATACATGAAGGGGGCAAATTTGCAGGGCTCTAGGGAAAGGATAAGGGAGCGGGACTAATTTGGTAGCTCTTTCAAAAAACTGGCACATGCATAATGGGCCGACTGGTCTCCTCCTGTGGTGCATCATTCTATGAAAGGTGTAAAGCTAAATTCTCAGCCACTACAGCACCCAGTTCATTTTCCTTTTGTGTTTATGGTTAATAATCAGTTAGTTCAATGAAAACAATATAGAGCTAAGTGTAGAGAACCATATACTAAACGATTCCTTGAAGACAATTGACAGGGAAATGACTCCTCCTGGAATAGAGAATTGTGTGTGTTTTCAACTGGCACAGATTGATTAATATTACAGCAATAAATTTAGTCCAATGTCAGCAATACTTGCAGCTTTATTTTTTGTCACTATCTTTAGTCGCATCCTGAACTCTATTTTGGATAAGCTCCAACTCATCCAGAACCTTGTTGCACTTGTCCTATCCTGTACTAAGATACACAGACATCTTTTACCCCATTCCATCAGCTTCCCATCGCTGCACATCAGCTTTAAAATCCCCCTTTGGTAATCTGGTTCCTCACTACCAATGCAATCATCTCCCTTCTTGTTGTGCCAGTGTTTTCCCTTCTGAGGCTCATTTTCATGTGAAATTCCACCCCAATTCACTATCGGTGACTAAGCTTTCAGTTATCCCCTTTCCTAAAACCCTTTCATGCTGCCACCTCTCTGCCCATCTTCAGAAGCCTCCCCTGGCGTGCCTTATGGCTATGCTTTCTACCACCTTCCCTAACTTTTGCCAGTCTTCCTACTGAGCCCACTGTTCCCTCTGCAAAGTCCCTTTGGGCACTTTGTTACATCAAAGGAGCTGAAAAATATGAATTGTCAGTATTATTGGTGGTAATCATCTACATTTTTGTAACCAGCTATCTTTGGTGCCTAAAATAAAAATGGCAAAACTGTCAGTGCTGTAAATCTGAAATTTACAAAGAAAAATGCTGTAAGTAGACAGCAGATAAATTCGCATCGAATGGCCTCCTGTGCTGTAATGGCTCTATGACTGTAAAGAGAAGACAATTAAGTGATTTCGGGTGTGTGTTCTGATAAAAGATACACAGCTGAAATGTGTCGCCCTTTGCCATCTCTCTTTACAAATATTGACTGACCTGCATATTTCCAGCATTTTCTATTTCGTGTTTAAGTTACTTTGTTACTAGCTCAAACAATCCAATTGCAGCAAATTTGAATAAACATCAATAGGTCACAGTACACTAATTTATATCTGTCGTGCTCCATGCTCCCACGACTTGATCACAAGTCGTGGGAGTCAGTTGCCAGCGTTCGCCAGAGCTGGCAGGCGGCCATAAAGGCGGGGCTAAAGTGTGGCGAGTCGAAGAGACTTAGCAGTTGGCAGGAAAAAAGACAAAAGCGCAAGGGGAGAGCCAACTGTCGAACAGCCCCGACAAACAATTTTATCTGCAGCACCTGTGGAAGAGTCTGTCACTCTAGAATTGGCTTTTATAGTCACTCCAGGCGCTGCTCCACAAACCACTGACCACCTCCAGGCGCTTACCCATTGTCTCTCGAGACAAGGAGGCCAAAGAAGAGCTCCATGCTCCACATTTGAAAGTGTCCAAAGTATTAAAAGACAGTCAGTTATTTTTTGTTGCTTTTTTCTGACCTTGATAATTTGGCCTTTCTCCGAAGGGCAGGAGTCGTAGATTTGCAACAACTGCTACTCTGCAAAGTCTTCCTTCAGCGATTAGTCTCTAAGTGACCTTGAGATCTTTTATCAGCCTCTTTCTCACAGCGAGCATCTCGGCAGTTGTCGTAAAGAGTACATGATAAGTTAAACACTTTTGTTATGCTCCAGCAAATCAGCTAGTCATTTAAACTAATTAGCAAGATGCAGTACATCCATCCTTATGAACCTGCCCGTTGTAAATTGAACCAACTTTGTTCAAATAAACGACCTTGTTGATGCTAATGTTATGTCTCACAACCTGATAAGTATTATTTAATCAGACAATCCCTATGGGTGGTGATCATTATGGGAAAGTAGATGGTGTGGGGAGAGGGATAAAGAGTAATGATTTATAATTTAAAATGTTAAGAACATAATGAGGACAGTTAATGCATGAAAAGATTGCTCTTCCTTTTTAACAGGACCTGTCTTTGTGCAGACAGTGTTCTCTTGGGATTGCTCCAAAAGACTGATGACTGTGGCAGTTCTGCTGATTATTTTATGCTTAGAGACCAGTTACTAATCTGCACCTGTCCGTCAACCAGGCAGGTGCTAATGGCCATCATCAACACTCATCAGCAAACTCAGTATCAGTGGAGCTAGGGATTCTCGTGGCTTCTGTTATTCTGTAAATATCTGGTGGTGTGATGGTTGCTAAGAAGGTGTTAGTTAAACCTTGGTAAGATTACATAATTTAATTTCATAGATTTGATTTATATACCTACATAATAAATGATGGGTCTACTGGAGGCGAGCCTCCTTAAACAGTGTTCAAATCACACGCAGCTTCCACAGTGCGGACTGCAACACCGACCACTCCCTGGTGTGCAGCAAGGTTAGACTCAGACCAAAGAAGTTGCATCATTCCAAGCAGAAGGGCCACCCGCGCATCAACACGAGCAGAATTTCTCATCCACAGCTGTTACAAAAATTTCTAAATTCACTTGTAACAGCCCTTCAAAACACTCCCACAGGGGATGCTGAGACCAAGTGGGCCCACATCAGAGACGCCATCTATGAGTCAGCTTTGACCACCTACGGCAAACGTGCGAAGAGGAATGCAGACTGGTTTCAATCTCATATTGAAGAGCTGGAACCTGTCATAGCCATGAAGCGCATTGCACTGTTGAACTACAAGAAAGCCCCCAGCGAGTTAACATCCGTAGCACTTAAAGCAGCCAGAAGCACTGCACAAAGAACAGCCAAAAGCTGCGCAAATGACTACTGGCAACACCTATGCAGTCATATTCAGCTGGCCTCAGACACCGGAAACATCAGAGGAATGTATGATGGCATTAAGAGAGCTTTTGGGCCAACCATCAAGAAGATCGCCCCCCTCAAATCTAAATCAGGGGACATAATCACTGACCAACGTAAGCAAATGGACCGCTGGGTTGAGCACTACCAAGAACTGTACTCCAGGGAGAATGTTGTCACTGAGACCGCCCTCAATGCAGCCCAGCCTCTACCAGTCATGGATGAGCTGGACGTACAGCCAACAAAATCAGAACTCATTGATTCTCTAGCCAGCGGAAAAGCCCCTGGTAAGGACAGCATTACCCCTGAAATAATCAAGAGTGCCAAGCCTGCTTTACTCTCAGCACTACATGAACTGCTTTGCCTGTGCTGGGATGAGGGAGCAGTTCCTCAGGACATGCGCGATGCCAATATCATCACCCTCTATAAAAACAAAGGTGACCGTGGTGACTGCAACAACTATCGTGGAATCTCTCTGCTCAGCATAATGGTGAAGGTCTTTGCTCGAATCGCTTTAAACAGGCTCCAGAAGCTGGCCGAGCGCATCTACCCTGAGGCACAGTGTGGCTTTCGTGCAGAGAGATCGACCATTGACATGCTGTTCTCCCTTCGTCAGATACAGGAGAAATGCCGTGAACAACAGATGCCCCTCTACATTGCTTTCATTGATCTCACCAAAGCCTTTGATCTCGTCAGCAGACGTGGTCTCTTCAGACTACCAGAAAAGATTGGATGTCCACCAAAGCTACTAAGTATCATCACCTCATTTCATGACAATATGAAAGGCTCAATTCAACATAGCGGCACCTCATCAGACCCCTTTCCTATCCTGAGTGGCGTGAAACAGGGCTGTGTTCTCGCACCCGCACCTTTTGGGATTTTTTTCTCCCTGCTGCTCTCACATGCGTTCAAGTCTTCAGAAGAAGGAATTTTCCTCCACACAAGATCAGGGGGTAGGTTGTTCAACCTTGCCCGTCTAAGAGCGAAGCCCAAAGTACGGAAAGTCCTCATCAGGGAACTCCTCTTTGCTGACGATGCTGCTTTAACATCTCACACTGAAGAGTGTCTGCAGAATCTCATAAACAGGTTCGCGGCTGCCTGCAACGAATTTGGCCTAACCATCAACCTCAAGAAAACGAACATCATGGGACAGGATGTCAGAAATGCTCCATCCATCAATATTGGCGACCACGCTCTGGAAGTGGTTCAAGAGTTCACCTACCTAGGCTCAACTATCACCAGTAAGCGCATGGGAAAGGCTTCCACTGCTATGTTCAGACTGGCCAAGAGAGTGTGGGAAAATGGCGCACTGATACGGAACACAAATGTCCGAGTGTATCAAGCCTGTGTCCTCAGTACCTTGCTCTACGGCAGCGAGGCCTGGACAACGTATGTCAGCCAAGAGCGACGTCTCAATTCATTCCATCTTCACTGCCTCCGGAGAATCCTTGGCATCAGGTGGCAGGACCGTATCTCCAACACAGAAGTCCTCGAGGCGGCCAACACCCCCAGCTTATACACCGTACTGAGCCAGCGGCGCTTGAGATGGTTTGGCCATGTGAGCCGTATGGAAGATGGCAGGATCCCCAAAGACACATTGTACAGCGAGCTCGTCACTGGTATCAGACCCACCGGCCGTCTATGTCTCCGCTTTAAAGACGTCTGCAAACGCGACATGAAATCCTGTGACGTTGATCACAAGTCGTGGGAGTCAGTTGCCAGCGTTCGCCAGAGCTGGCGGGCAGCCATAAAGGCGGGGCTAAAATGTGGCGAGTCGAAGAGACTTAGCAGTTGGCAGGAAAAAAGACAGAAGCGCAAGGGGAGAGCCAACTGTGTAACAGCCCCGACAAACAAATTTTTCTGCAGCACCTGTGGAAGAGTCTGTCACTCTAGAATTGGCCTTTATAGCCACTCCAGGTGCTGCTTCACAAACCACTGACCACCTCCAGGTGCTTACCCATTGTCTCTCGAGATAAGGAGGCCAAAAAATACTGAGTCTTAAAACTCTGTGAATCCATTTCTCTTCCTGTTGCAATCATCCTTTGGTTTTGATTCCAGTTGCACCATCTTGTGATATGTGATCTTTTCAGATCATGGTGCTCTCGGTGAAGTAACTTGGGAGAAAGAAAAGCAATGTAAATGAGAACTGACATCGGAAATAAAAGCACAAAATGCTCAAAACAATTTCCACTCGGTTTGTAGAGACAAAATTGGTTCATATTTTGCAGGCCGATCATTTCAGCAAAATTGATCACTGATTGGATTTTAAATCTGTTTAAGCAGGTATAATTCATCAAAAGGAAAAGGAAGTGATTTGAGCTTCTGCACCTGATTCCCTGAAAGGGATTGAGCTAACTGGGTGGTCTTATAATTTACACACAATGAGAGCTCCAAATGTAAATTGGAGACTGTATTTTATAAAGAAACAAGAATGCTATGTAGCACTATTATTAAGGTGGGGTTGTGTTTATCCCTTTAAAGGCACAAAGTCTGATTAGAACCAATGGACACATTTTGATGTCAGTTAGAGACTGCAGTTACTGAGCGAAGGTACTTGTATTATCAAACCGAAGGGCATGAGAAAATCCTCAGGCCATCAACAATAGATTATTTAACCTGCATCTGTGGAAAGAGAAGCAGAGTTAACGTTTCGGGTCAGTGACCCTTCTTCGGAACTGACAAATATTAGAAAAGTCACAGATTATAAACAAGTGAGGTGGGGGTTGGGCAAGAGATAACAAAGGAGAAGGTGCAGATTGGACCAGGCCACATAGCTGACCAAAAGGTCACGGAGCAAAGGCAAACAATATGTTAATGGTGTTTTGAAAGACAAAGCATTAGTACAGATTAGGTGTGAATATACTGAATATAGAACATCAGCAAGTGCAAACCTGAAGAAAAACCTGAAAAAAACAGTGGGTAAGCAAACTGAACAAACTAAGATGAAATGAAATAAATGCAAAAAATGTAAAAAGGAATGCTCAGTCCGCAAGCAGGACCCTGAGCTTCCGGTTGCTTGCCATTTCAACACTCCCCCCTGCTCTCATGCTCACATCTCTGTCCTGGGATTGCTGCAGTGTTCCAGTGAACATCAACGCAAGCTCGAGGAACAGCATCTCATCTACCGATTAGGCACACTACAGCCTGCCGGACTGAACATTGAGTTCAATAATTTCAGAGCATGACAGCCCCCCACTTTACTTTCATTTTTAGTCATTTTTAGTTATTTTTTCTTCCTTTTTTTTGCATTCCTTTTTACATTTTTTGCATTTATTTCATTTCATCTTAGTTTGTTAGCTATGTGGCCTGGTCCAATCTGCACCTTCTCCTTTGTTATCTCTTGCCCAACCCCCATCTCACTTGTTTATAATCTGTGACTTTTCTAATATTTGTCAGTTCCGAAGAAGGGTCACTGACCCGAAACGTTAACTCTGCTTCTCTTTCCACAGATGCTGCCAGACCTGCTGAGTGATTCCAGCATTTCTTGTTTTTGTTTCAGATTTCCAGCATCCGCAGTATTTTGCTTTTAGATTATTTAACCTCATGGGTTACCCTTTCAATCACTGGTAATATGCTTGACACAACTTGTTCTTATACATACAGGCAGATGGTGTTGCTCAAGGTAAAACGGGTGCTGCTTAAGCAGTACTGAGATTTGAGGGCTTTGGGGTTTGGCAGTCCTGCGGTTTTGGCAGCACTGAGAAGTAGCAGTGATGAGCGTCATGGGGTTTGCTCCCCAGAAATTTGTGTTTTACAGCAACGAATTTTCCAGCTGTTGGAGTAACTTAGATGCACAAGCATTATGTGCGCACTACTTTACACAAGAAAATAAACCCCACAAGAATGAACAGATAGATCACTCTAGTGGTGAATTGTGTATGTTGTGGTAATCCATTATGAACAAAAGAAGAATTTATTTAAAATTGGTGAGTGGCTGCTTTGCCTTTGAGTTTGGATCATTTGGCAATCTGGTATTTTCAAGTCATCAGATGGAGTAGATATCTATCTGTCCTACTTAATTTCATGAGAAACTTCTAAATTTTCTCTATGGGAATTCACAGCTTGACGGTATTGTGATTAGTTGAAATGTCTTTATTACTAACTCAGACTTACAAACCAGGGGGTAATAATTGGAGCCCTGCACCTACTGTTCCTTCAGTGAATTGCCTGCTTCACCTGGCAACTCGTGCACTGAGGCTAGTGGAGCATTCTGGATATTCAATTTCACATCACCGTGCATTCTGTAGCTTGTTTGGAAATCATTTGGAAAACCAAAACAGCTCAGATATCCTGGGAGAATGCCACAGGTTTGTGTTTGCAGGGAGACAATCTTATTGATGCATGTTGGGAGATTATATACACAGCATGGCAGCGCAGTAGTTAGCACCGCAGCCTCACAGCTCCAGCGACCTGGGTTCGGTTCTGGGTACTGCCGGTGTGGAGTTTGCCTGTTCTCCCTGTGACCACGTAGGTTTCCACCGGGTGCTCCGGCTTCCTCCCACAGCCAAAGACGTCCAGGTTGATAGGCAAATTGGCCATTGTAAATTGCCCCTAGTGTAGGTAGGTGGGTGGGGTTGTGGTAGGGAATATGGGATTAATGTAGGATTAATATAAATGGGTGATTGTCGGTCAGCACAGTGTTCGAAGGGCCTGTTTTAGTGCTGTATCTCTCTATGACTCTGACTCATCTCCCTTTAGATGACACAGCGACAGTTGAGGGACACGATCTCAATTTCAAGCTCAGGCTTTTGAGCAAGGCTGGGCCTGCAGTGAAAAGCCTTAATGAAGCTACTCGCAATAATCATATCACTACAAAATAAGTGAATGAGTTTTTTGTTTTGAGCCTGTAGGCGGGAAGCCAAAGGGAAAAATAATGGACATTTTTTAAAAAATAGTGTTTCCAGTGATTTGATTGGGTTCACTTGTCCTAAAATAGCATATGACTGAATTATAGTGAATAAATTGGAACAAATTTGCATTTGTATGGATAAATTTGCATATTAGGCTATCAACTGCAAGAAATTTGGATGGAAGAATTTGAATAAAAAATGTGGGTTTTTTTTTTTTTAGAGATTATGATCCCAAAATGTGATACAGGATGTAAACTGAAACTTGTTCGATGTACCATCTTAATAATATAGGTTAATGCATGGTGTTTATGGGTAATCTGCAGCACAGTTGTGATGCTAATAGAGAGCTGATTTGTCCCTTTAAGATTGCTGCTAAAGTGCTCTCACTTGGTATGTGACCACCTCAGCAAATCCTACATTCAGTGTAATTGTTACAGGAGGTTTCTGTAGAATAGTCACTGTTTGTAAATTCCTGTCTCTTGTCTTTGGAACAAGGCCAAGTTATTGAGGTTAGAAAAACCTGTCTCTCTGTGTATACTTTGGGCTCTTTGAAGTGCAACATCTGAAATGTGTTAGACACAAGACTACTATTGGGTACTTTTATTATGTGATCTGACTATTGCATGCAAATAATGAAAATGATGATGTTTCACCTATGACTGCTGAGAATTCAAAGATATCAAGTTGTTGTCCAAGGGGTGCCAAGGATCAGAGATGTCTGATCGCGTGATCTTTGGTTCCATAAAGAATGGGCAACTCAGCATTTGAAGTTTTTGTGTTTTGGAAAAATTATCTATTTCACTAGTTATAAAATAGACTCAAGCTGTCCTTAACGGATCAAGAAGATGCAGAATGTTTAAAAAAGAAACTAATATAAAATGTGAAAAATATTGGAACATAGGCTAAAAACAGTTCTGATTTTTGTTTTTCAACTGCATTTGGAGTTTGTTCCTTTGAAGGCAGGGAAAATCCAAGTGTAGCAGCTCAGGAACATTAACAACAGTTCAACACAAAAGCGAAATGCTGCGGATGCTGGAAATCTGAAACAAAAACAGAAAATACTGCAAATGCTGAGGTCAGGCAATGTCTGTGGAGAGAAAAGCAGAATTAAAGTTACAGGTCTGTGTGACCTTTCCTCGGAACAGTTCAACATTTGAATTGTTCCTGTAGTGATATTGGTGAGGATTGTTATTCTTGAGTGTGTGCAAGAAAGCATATTAAGATATTTGGCTTTGAAGTTTTATGCATTTCAAGGTTACCTTTGATAGTCTGGGTTGATTGAGCATCACAAATTGTCAAACAATAACAGAAAATATTGAAACTAGACAACAGAACTTGTAGACATTTTAAGAAAGAAAGGGCAGGTTCTGATTGGAGACTTTGTGAAAAGAAATAATTCTGATGAAAGAAACCTCAAATGGCTGATATCAGATCTATTTTCAGACATTGACCTATTATCGAGTTCCAGCAGTTTCTCAGTTTTCACATTTTTCTGTCTCTAATTCTATGAAGCAGATGTTGAGGGGACATAAATCAACTTTCCATCTGATGAAATGGGTAAAAATGCTTGAGCTTTTCAGTTTTAAAACATTTTGTTCATGTCTTTAAGGTTAAAGCCTTTGTGGAAATGTTCAAAATGTTTTGAGTTGACCTTTTTTTGCAAGGAACATTTTCATCATGCTTTTCACCTTGATGGCTCCATAAATCATTCTAATGCATGACCCTCCTTTATAAAGTTACCTTTCAGTTGGGAAGCACACAGCAGAGATTTATCATTGCCCTCTGCTTACAATTCACTTAGCTCTGCTGAAGGAGAATGGGAGTTTAAGCTGTGCATCTCCACTATATGATATATTATGTGTCTACAGATGTACTATCAGGATTGATGTTGTGCACTTCGCCTGTCATAATACCAATCATGGGTTGCAGTGATCTGTGGCAAGGGGCACAATGACTTCATGTTACGAATCAGTCGCAGCGAAAGGTGCCTGGCATGAGCTTCTCTTTTTCCGCTCTGTTGGCTTCAGATATCAGTCTTGTACCTACCCCTTGGTCTTGGGGCACAGCAGGAACTGCTACAGAGACAAATTGCGATCATTGCTCAAGGGGTTAAATACTAAGGCTTCATAACATTACGAAATGGAGGACCATCTGTGGTAAAAGTCAGAATGGTGCAAATCTGCTACAGGCAAAATTATTCAGGTATGTACAGCTCAGCACTTTTAACAGCATTTGTGAAAGTCTGCAGGCAAAAAATGGTCCAGGAACCTAGAAATATTGGAATAGGCCAACATAGACCTTTATGTTGCAAAAAAAAATCTGCCTGGTGAAACTGAGTGTCAGTAGATTTCACACCAAACTTAAAAGCAAAACAATACAATTTAGTGAGTATATTGTTGAATACAGTGGCATTCACAAATACAAAACATGTCGTTGATTGTGTCTACTGCGGTTAAGTTCATTGTTACTTAATTGTGGTAATAAACCAGGAACTTGTGATGTTCTCTGATAGCTTGGGGTCGGTCTTTCTGAAACCATTTCGAAATTAGAGACACAAGAAAACTTTTCCAATTTTATCCTCACTGCCAAAATATATCGATGTAATATTTATTCAAGTATGTATAATATCAACCCCCCCCCTGCCCCACCCCACCATCGGACCCCACACAGTCACTCTGCAAGCTATCCAGTGGATATACTTTTCTTAGTGAAGCTAAGGCAGACTTGCAGAACTAGCGGCAACTTAGCTCAAATTCCTCAATCAAATCACCCTGCAGCCTTCTATATTCTAGGCAATACAAGTCTGAAGTACGTAATCTTTCCACATAATCTAACCATTGGAGCTCTAGTACATTCTGGTGAATCTGTGCTGCCCTCCTTCCAAGGCCAATATATCCTTCTTCAGGCGTGGTGCCCAGAACTGTACACCGTACTCCAGATATGGTCCATGTGCTCAAGGGGAGACAGTGGTGTAGTCGTAATGTCACTGGACTAGTAATCCAGAGACCTAGGCTAATGCACTGGGACATGGGTTCAGATTTCACCATGGCAGGTAGTGGAATTTAAATTCAATTAAAAAGCTAGTCTCAGTACTAGCATTGCCATCAGGAATGGTGCCATGAACTGATCATTGAGTGTCGTAAAAACCCATCTGGTTCACTAATGCCCTTTAGGGAGGGAAATCTGCCATCCTTACGTGGTCTGGCCTACATGTGACTCCAGACCCACAGCAATATGGTTGACTCTTAACTGCCCTCTGAAATGGCCTAGCAAGCCACTCAGTTGTCAAGGGCAATTAGGAATGGGCATCCAAATCGTGTGAAAGAATATATATAAAAAAGCAGCTTTTATAAAGCTGCAGCAAAACCTCCTCACCTTTTATATTCTAGACCAGTGGGGACATGCAGGAATCTATTTTGGGTCCCCTGATTACAGGATCTTTATGATATGGAAAGCGTTCAGCAATATTATAAAATCTGTTTGACATGCAACTGTGTAGCAAAGTAGAAAAGGGAGCATTTACTTGACAATTTTTACATTGATGCAAAGAGGAGACAACTTCAAGGTGATGCTAAAGCTGAAGTGTAAATGTACTAAGTTTAAGGGAAATTGATGGAATTCATAGGGATCTGAATAAATTAAACAGGTTAGCAAATGGGTCTCATGTCACCAAGTTTCTTGGTTGAAATGAGCATTTTGTAGTAAAAAATATAACTCTGTATATAACGTTCTCACTGCTTAGCAACAGAATCAAATGACAAGTTGATATTAGCACAGTTTTTCAATAAATTTAATTTTGAGAGTATGCAGTAGTGCGATCTTTGCAATAAGTTAAGACAGATATCATGTTGATTTTGTTGAACATGCTATTGCTAAATCACAGCAGATGCTATCCATCCACTGCCTTCCTTAAATCTGTGACTCTGCAGCAGCAGCTATAACCCTAAAAACAAGTACTTACCTTTTCTGGCAAGTGAGATTAGTAGATTATATCAAAGTGTTAGTCCATGCGCACTAATGAAGGACCGTCGATCCTAATTGGTCCATTGTTCTTCACTCCATTTCAGCAGTGTCCACATTTGGGCATTAGATCATCTATGGACTCTTGGCATACTGCTTTTATCTTGTCCCAAGCAGTTGTTAATTATCAGTCGTTGGAGCAAGAGGACAGTTATTTAAATGTAAAAACCAGCTGTAGTTCTTGATGTATTTTAGAACATGGACCTCTTCACCTCTGAGGGAGATCAATATCTTTCTATAATGCTTTGGAACATTTCTCTTTTTAATTAATTAATTCATTAGGTAAATACAAATATGTGCTTGTTACAGTACATTTGGACACGCTAGCGTTCTATGAATAAGTTGCTGGAAAAAAGAGTATTTTTGGTGACAGTGGAGTTGGGAACCATTTGTCGTATAGATGAGGTTTTATGACAAATCCAAAGATCTGCAAAATGTTTTTATAATGGTAGACTTCGAGAGAGTGAAAGAATAAGATATAGTTCCAGGAAATAAGTGACAGATTTTTCTCCCTGAGCAAAAGCATGAGATTTAGTGGTATTGTAAAGAAAAGATGGAATTATATTTTATTCTCTACACAGAGGATTAGATTTGTTGTCAGATAATCCAAGACCGTCTGTCCAAATTATGAAAATTATCTTGGATTTAAAATCTATGGGGTCATTTAACACCGCATGTTTTATAAACTATCCATGCTTCATTGTGGTGACACGATCAGACTATTATTAAACATGGAAAAATGTTCTTTTGAATCTCTTGGTTTACTAAAGAAAGTTACAAAGTGCAAACCTCAAAATACAATATACTTCAATAAGAACCACCTTATTCCAGACTCTGAAATTAAAATCTATTCAAGTACTAATGTGACCGTACCAGATTGTTTGTCCTAATTTAGCATCTTCCATCCTGCGATGTGTAACATGATGGTTACATTTCAGCTCAAAATCCGAAGCAGCTAAGTATATTTCATGATTACAATAAATGAAGCAACTGCCACATAAGCATCCCTAATTATTTTTGTGGGCAACTGTTCCAAGATCCACATGGCTGATGTTAACAGCCCAATGTAAGACTTGGGCACATAATTTAGATTAACACCAGTGCATTACTTTGGGAGTGCTGCATTGCCAGAGGCTCAATTCTTCAGTTAAAATGTTAAACCAAGGCACTGGTCTGTCTGTCCAGCTGCGCATCAAAGATTCCATGGCATTATTTACAGAACAAAAAGTTCTCCCAGTGCCATGGCCAATATTCCTTCCTTGTCCCCAGTACCACTATAATACATGCTAAACTGGTCATTCATCTCATTATTGTTTGAGGGGCCTCGCTGTAAGCAGAATGGCTACTGCATTTGTCAGCATTGTAGCTTTCACTGTACTTCAGTGCAGTGCATTGCGTTTGAAATGCCTCAGTGCTTGAGATAAGGCATTATCTAAATACAAGCTTTTTAAATGCTCGTCCATATTTCTCAGGCACTGATCCAACTGCAATAATTTCAGGACAAATATGAAAAAAACCTCCCTCTGTTGAATGTATGGGAGCTCTGTTGAATAATGCATTTTGTTCTAGAGCAGATTTTAAGTTTCGGTATTTGTGAGTTAAGGTTTCTGACCAGCCCACTGCAGTTATGTGGCAAAAATGAAAAGTGATATTTTTCATTAACATTAGTACTGAGGGAGAATGGTGTTGGCAGAGGGATAATCCTGAGGAAGGGCTGTGCTGTCAGAGGGGCCATCTTTCAGATTAGCTGATAGACTGAGGCTCTGTCTGCCCTCTTGGGTGGATGTAAAAGATCCCACAGCATTGTTTGAAGAAGAGCATGGGTGTTCTCCCCTGTGTCCTGGCCATTATTTATCCCTCTCCTGACATCACTAAAACAGATTATTTGGTCGTCATCATGATGGGATTTTGCTGTGTGCAAATTGGCTGCCATGTTTCCTGTATTACAGCAGTGACTACACTTCAGAAGTACCTCATTGGCTGTAAAGTACTTTGGAATATCTTTATTTTCAAATTATTCTGTTGTTGCGAATGTCCAATATGGAATTTTTGGTCATGGCATCACACAGGCTTAGATCAATCAAAATAATTCTGCAAGAACTTCCTTCTAGTTAATTACTGTGCCACTCTGTCCAAATGTAATGGTTTGCATAGTCATGTCAACACTTAAACCATAAATGCATCATCTAGAGTAAGTTTACTGCTTTTGATAAAATGCAAGAAGTAAGCATTAAACTGTCTCAAATATAATTGCACCACTGCCCTGTAGACTGAATTAAAGATATTTAAGTGATGAGAGTATTTGCTGCATTTAAACACCGCTCCCAGCTCTCTTCAAATCTAGCACTACCTCATGCAATTCAACAATGCAACTTTTTAATGAACTGAGATCAAACTAGTAGCTCTTATTCCTAAATTTTTTTTTACATAATAGCAAGTATTTACTTCGTGTTAAGTATATTTGTATGCAGCTCAATAGATGAAGCAATGCATTTTAATACAATGCAACTCATAGGAACAAATAAATATTCAAATGAAAACCGTGTTGGCTAAGAAACATTATCACATTGTCCATATCTTGTCCTTACATTGATAATCCTGGAATACTGAGAGGGCAGCAAAGCTCTGTATTTCCCAGTTAGTGCTCACTGAGCAGCCTGTAGTTCAATGCTGCTGTTCTCATCCTGCAAACATAAAACAGAAATGTCGAATTGATTAATTATTTGTTGGACAAAGACTCTGTTAGACTGCTCAACATAAATATCTGCAAAAGCTGTAGACATTTCCATATTTTCTTCAAACAAAAAGGATACACTGCAAATGCTGGAAACGAAAAAAAAAAGTTGGAAATGTGATAATGGCCAAGAAGTACCTTTCAGCCCTTCAATGGGTAGAGGTGCCGCCCTAGACACCAGTGTGACAGCACTGAGGTTGGAAAGTCGATGGTGTGAAGATTTTGGTTTACAACCCCATCCCCATCCATTTCATATCACATTATTTATGCTCAACTGCACTGTACTATTGTGCTACTAAAATTGGGAGTTTACAAACATACAAGCATTCTAGTTCATATTCTTTAAAGGAGACTGTTAGCATGGTGGAATTAGTGTCCTACCTGAGTTTAGTTTCTCAGACCTTGGGCTTGGTCTAGTTTCACATTGGTTCTTGCAATAGTTAGAAGTAAGCCAGTCACTTCTGGAATTTTGATGTTTACCCTGGGTACTGATGCTGATTGGCTGTTGCCCAGATACAACTTGTTTTTATTGATATGGCCAAGTTCCAGTTGGCATTTCAGCTGAGCCAGGATGGCAATGTAAAGGCCTGCTTGGGTCTACAAAAATAAAACCCGACCCGAGCCCGACCTGGCCTGAGTCCTTCCATTTTTTCCCACACCCGACCCAACCCGAGCATCAGTTAACTTACCTTCCGTTTTTCACTTTGTTGCTGATCTGCACAAGCTTAAAATAACTGTCACAAAACAATCTAGTCCAAAAATTAAATTAATAGTGGAGCCACTTACCTGTGATGGAGCGTGTCTGACCCAGCCCGACGCGAGCCTGGAAGTGTGACCCAACCCGAACCCGACACGTCGTTGGGTCCCGTCTGGTTCGGGTCAGGTAGCAGGCCTTTATGGCAACGTATCAGATTGTTTCCAGAATCACTTTCTGATCTGCCTTTCACTCCCCTCATTTTAGAGGCATCCCTGTGCGAGGAAAGACCCAAACTCATGGCACTCTATGATGCATAATTGAAGTAGTGATATCACCCACCGGATAAGAAATTTTGCACCTACCGGTATTGCATACAAGAGGGAAGTGTTGGCATTGAAAACAGCCCTCCTTTTCTTAGTTTCATATTAAATATTTCAATGAGGATGATTCTGTTCTACAGCCATTAGAGTGTAGAGGAAGAGAAAATCTGCATGGATGGCAAAAATGTTTTTCTTTAATTCATTCATGGGATGTGGGTGTCACCAGCAATGCCAGCATTTAGTGGCAGTAGATTTAGTCTTGGTTATTTCTAATGCAACTCAGTGCTGCTGTCGAAGTGTGCACAGTTGCTGCAGACATAGTAATGTGCAAGTCATTGGATCGTTATGGTTATTGAAATGTGCAATTCAAAATGTGAAATCAGGTCATGTGCTGAAGTTGCAAGCTAAAACAATCATTAGTTCACACTCAAATGGAATAAAACAATAGGGGCCCTTCACTTCATTAGGATATTCTAATATATGGTTTATGAAGCAATGCTGCGGAAAACATTCTAAAATATGGTTCATGTCCTGCGATGTTTAACAATTATCTGTGTACATTCTGATGTGGAGGAGTAGGTAGCACCCTTACTGCTAATGGGGCATTCTAAATTACAGATTACTAAATAAATTGAGAGAGAGACCGACCATGAAATGAAACATTTTCAGAATGCCTGAGACTGTTTCCTAAGAGGCAAGTTAGGTTGAGTGATGGACAGGACTAACTCTCACCTTCAGTGGCAGACGACATGCTGTTTACATAGAAACATAGAAAATAGGAGCAGGAGTAGGCCATTTGGCCCTTCGAGTCTGTTCCGTGCCATTCATTATGATCATGGCTGATCATCCAACTCAGTAACCTGTTCCTGCTGTTTACAGATTTCTCATTTCAGAAACTGGTTTTGGCTTTTTGTTATAAATATTTAAAAAGTACTGTCAGTGAAGACCTTGCATTAATTTTACAAACATTGTAATATCTAAATAGAAGTTTAAAACATCAATATTAATTTTGTTTACAATTTTATCCAGTATCTTGGACCAATTTTCTTACTGTTATTCGTTCTCATAAGGTGAGTGATATTAGGAAGGGTGTATTCATTGCCCATCTTCAGTGACCCTGAGAAGGCGGAAGGCCTTGTCCTTGAAGTGCGGCAGCCCTTGTGCTTATGGGGCTCCCACAATGAGGTTGGACAGGGAGTTTCAGGATTCTGACCCAGTTGTCAGGGAGGAACTGTGATGCAGGTCCAAGTCTGGATGGAGGGGATCTATGAGTGGGTATTCTGACCACATTGCTGCTGCTCACCTTCTGAAGGGAGGGTTGCAACAGGGACATAGGAACAGAGTAGGCCATTCAGCCTTTGAGCCTGTTCCACCATTCTGTTAGATCATAGCTCATCTGTACCTCAACTCCTTTTACCCACCTTCGTTCTATATCGCTTAATACCCGTGCCTAACAAAAATCTGTCAATCTCAGTTTTTTAATTTCAATTGGCCCGGTCTCAACAGCTTTTTCGACGAGAGTGTTCCAGATTTATTACACATTTTATGTGTTGAAATGCTTCCTGGCATCACCCTGAATGGCTTAGCTCTAATTTTAAGATTATGCCCCTCTGTTCTGGGCTCTCCCCACCAGAGGAAATAATTTCTTTCTAGTTGCACTATTAAATCCTTGAATCATCTTCAACATCTCATAGATCAACTCTAAAACTTCTATACTCGAGGGAATAGAGACCTAGTCTATGCAACCTGTCATTGTAACTTAACCCTATTACCTTGGTGAATCTGCAGTACTCCACCAGTATATCCTTCCTGAGGTGCGGTGTCCAAAACTGAAAGCCGTTACTGCAGATGTGGTCTAAGCAGAACTTTATACAGCACTAACATAACTTCCTCCCCTTTGTATTCCAGCCCTCTTGACATAAAGACCAACATTCCATCAACCTTTTCAATTCATTTTAGTACTGTCCACTAACTTTTAATGATTTCTGCCAAAGAGGTGCTGTTTTCAAATCCCTCCATGGCTTCGCCCCTCCCTATTTCTGTAATCTCATCCAGCCCAACAATCCTCCAAGATAAAAGCAAAATACTGCAGATGCTGGAAATCTGAAATAAAAACAAGAAATGCTGGAAATACTCAGCAGCTTTGGCAGCATCTGTGGAGAGAGAAGCAGAGTTAACGTTTCAGGTCAGTGACCCTTCAGAACTGGCAGAGGCTAGAAATGTAATAGGTTTTAAGCAAGTGAAGTGGGGGTGGGACAAAGAGATAACAAAAGAGAAGACGGTGATAGGACAAGGTGGACACTTTATCAAACACCAGGCTGGAAATAGAAAGCAATGAAGGTGAACAAGGTAATTCTGCGCTCATCGAATTGTAGCCTCTTGAGCATCCCCGATTTGAATCACTCCACCATTGGTGGCCTTGTTTTCAGTTGCCTGGGCCCTAAGTTCTGGAAAATACTCTCTACACCTCTCTGCCCCTACCTCGCTTTCCTCCTTTTAAGATGCTCCTTAAAACCTTCCTCTTTGATCAAGCTTTTGGTCATCTGACCTAATATCTCCTTATGTGGCACAATGTCATATTTTGTTTTATAATGATCCTTCTCAAGGACAATTAGCAATGGGGAGAAAATGCTGGTGTTGCCAGCGACGCTCACATCCCATGAAAGAATGAAAAAAAAGCATCTTGGGACATCCTATTATGTTAAAGGTGCTATGGAAGTATTCTTTTGGGCCTCCTTATCTCGAGAGACAATGGAATACGCGCCTGGAGGTGGTCAGTGGTTTGTGAAGCAGTGCCTGGAATGGCTATAAAGGTCAATTCTGGAGTGACAGGCTCTTCCACAGGTGCTGCAGAGAAATTTGTTTGTCGGGGCTGTTACACAGTTGGCTCTCCCCTTGCGCCTCTGTCTTTTTTCCTGCCAACTACTAAGTCTCTTCGACTCGCCAGTATAAGTTGAAAAAAACCTTGGGATGTTTATGCAAAATCTATACAGTATGTTACAGAACAGGACAGTTTAGATGTTTTTGACTATTAATTCCAAATAGGGAATTGCCAGTGGAATGAATGGACAGCAAGTAGCATGAAATCACCCTTTATATTTATTTGAAAGAAAAGAGAGCAATGTGATTGTCAGAACAATATGTTCCTGCCCGAAGGCAAAGAAGGTCTTGCAGAAAATGAAGATTGATCAAAATTACAGTGGAAATTTTAAGAGTTTTCCCCCAAGTCACACACCATCCTGACTTGGCACTATACCTTCGTTCCTTCACTGTTGTTGGGTCAAAATCCTGGAACTCCCTCCCTAAGGGCACTGTGGGTGTACCTATACCAGATGGACTGCAGCGGTTCAAGAAGGCGGCTCACCATCACCTTCTCGAGGGCAATTAGGGATAGGCAATAAATGCTGGCCTAGCCAGTGACGCCCACATCCCAGGAAAGAGTTTTAAAAAAAAAAGTTCCCAACTGGGTATTAGAAATGAGAGTCCTGGCCAAGAATGAAGCTTATCACAGTATGATCGTTTCTTCACACTCCATAATAATGGGTTTGAATTGCTTTGGACACTAGCAAAGTATGTTTACTATCTGCAGGGTCACGTTTCTTAGTTCCTGAGAAAATAGTTTTGAAGCAAATATGAGAAAAGGCTCTTAACTAATAGTTGAAGTGGATAGGTATCTTCATCATGAAATAACTGCTGATTTATGTTGGAGATTCTTTTCAATCAGTATGAAAACTTACCATTTAAAGTGCCCTTACTCTATTGTGCTTGGTGGTTGTTTGAACTTTCTTGATGCTGACTAGAAAATGGTTAAAGGAAAATTCCAGGCTTATGCCAATTGATATTTAATATAGTGTTCCCTGTATGTCCGTTTCATCCAATTCGTTTTCAGAATCTCATTCTGATGTTAAAAACCGGTTGTGCTTTTAGATACCTTAAGTTATCTTTAGTTTGGCGAAACAATTAATTGGCTTTGACATCACGTAATTGTCAAGGATCCTTCAATATAGGCCGCTGATGATTTCTGCCTTTGGGAGTTTCATGCTAGGCCCCCACCTGCAAGAATGAGGCACATGAATTTTGTCATGAACATTGATTTTAAACTGTTACTGGAGTTAAGAAAACACTTGTTAACTAGATCAGCCGTGGCTGGAAAATACATTTGCATATTAACAGATGGTGATTGGAAGGACAAAGGACCATTCCCTGACACATTCGACCCACAATAGACCTTGATCAGGTATTGTGTGTAAGAGGAGCATTCCAGAGACTGCTCAGGTGATCCAGTCCAAGACGTGGTCAGACCAGTTAGTCACATGACTATAATAAAAACAAAATGCTGCGGATGCTGGAAATCTGAAATAAAAACAAGAAATGCTGGAACCACTCAGCAAGTCTGGCAGCATCTGTGGAAAGAGAAGCAGAGTTAATGTTTCGGGTCAGTGACCCTTCTTCAGAACTGACAAATAGTCACAGGTTATAAGCAAGTGAGGTGGGGGTGGGGCAAGAGATAACAAAGGAGGTCTAGATTGGACCAGGCCACATAGCTGACCAAAAGGTCACGGAGAAAAGGCAAACAATATGTTAATGATGTGTTGAAAGACAAAGCATTAGTACAGATTAGCTGTTAATACACTGAATATTGAACAGCAGCAAGTGCAAACCTGAAAAAAAACAGTGGGTAAGCAAACTGAACAAACTATGTCTTTCAACACATCATTAACATATTGTTTGCCTTTGCTCCGTGACCTTTTGGTCAGCTATGTGGCCTGGTCCAATCTAGACCTCCTTTGTTATCTCTTGCCCCACCCCCACCTCACTTGCTTATAACCTGTGACTTTTCTAATTTTTGTCAGTTCCGATGAAGGGTCACTGACCCGAAACGTTAACTCTGCTTCTCTTTCCACAGATGCTGCCAGACCTGCTGAGTGGTTCCAGCATTTCTTGTTTTTATTTATTATTATTATTATAATAGTCACATGGCTAATTTGATTTGATTTAGAGATACAGCACTGAAACAGGCCCTTCGGCCCACCGTGTCTGTGCCGACCATTAACCACCCATTTATACTAATCCTACATTAATCCCAAATTCCTACCACATCCTCACCTGTCTCTATATTCCCCTACCACCTACCTATACTGGGGGCAATTTATAATGGCCAATTTACCTATCAACCTGCAAGTCTTTTGGCTGTGGAAGGAAACCGGAGCACCCGGAGGAAACCCACGCAGACACAGGGAGAACTTGCAAACTCCACACAGGCAGTACCCAGAATTGAACCCGGGTCACTGGAGCTGTGAGGCTGCGGTGCTAACCACTGCGCCACTCTGCTTGGCAACCTAGGGTTTTCTGAATTGTACAACAGTTTGAACTCAGAAAAGCTGTTTGCTCCTGGACTGAGAAGATCTCTCTTCTTGCTACTCCCATCTCATCCTCACAAGCCTCTGAATCCACTGAAGACACATGAACCCCAAAAGAGAAAAGTCACCTACAGTGAACAAGGTTTAAGAATACTGGGCCCCAACGAAAAGCAAGATCTACGTACAATCAAGGACTCTACGGTGAGCTCGAAGAATTGTCACAAAAACTCTTCAGATATTGCCTCAGACGTTTCCACTTTATTTTTTTTTTGCTCTTTTCTGTCTCTATTTGCATGTGTGTATCGCGTGCACATGCTAGCGTAGGCACGTCGTGTACCCGTAGACGTCAACCAAATTAGAGTTTAAGTTCAAGTTTAATAAATTTCAACTTTTCTTCTTTAAACCTAAGAAAACCTGTTTGTGCTGGTTTCTTTGCCTTATAATTGGAAAGTGGTGAGCAAGGATTCACCAAGGTGGAGCTAAAAAGACAGTGTGTTTAAAATTAAACCCTGTTATGGTAAGACCAGGTGAAGGCTGAGAAGGAGCCCTAGACACCTTCCTCACTGGATTGTAACAGGAGGTTATATAAAATCAGTAAGTCCTTCAGTCATACTGGAAAGAGGAAAATATTTAGAAATGTTTCTGATATGATATGGTGACCAAACCATTGTTAGTATTAACTTTTGGAGGCAACATCTTAGAAATGTGTTTATAGCGTGGAGAAAAAATATGTACAGATTGAAGTGAGGAGCCATGCCAGGTCACCATTTCATGAAAAGCATTTGACAAACCTATGTTTTTGTTTGAAAATAGGTGTCCAATGCTTCAAAATTCATTATGCGCCGAAGTGATGAACAACCCTGCTCCCTTTCTGAGCAAAAGGGAAGTTTGATCACGCTTTGTTAAATGTAAATTATGTGTACAGTAGCTTCAAGTTCTCTTCATTTTGTATTGGCCAGATGTTTGCTAATGCTCTCATTAACTGCATAACATTAAAAGTTAGAATAAGTTGTTGTATTATTGCTCATTTCATGATCCTGGTTCCTGATGTTTACTCCCCGCAGTCATAAATATTAACAGATGTTTTTGTAAGCTATGAAATCATCACTTTCTCCTTTGTGATTAAAGTTTGTTTGGGTTTTTCATAGGTGGGATAGTGTACTATGTAAAGTCATGTGACCATAGAGCAGTGATGTTATTTTGGGTACTTGTATTGCTCGATATAGTACCACAGAGAATTCATGAATTATGTTAGTTGATGTTGAGTTATTTATTTTGCTACCCATTGGACATTGCACATCACTGTAGAGACCAGGCATGCATCAGTCAGCTGAACAAACTAGGATAAGATGCAGGAGATTGCGAGTGAACGTGGGATCTGTTGAGGTTGCAGAAGGTTGGAATGGGGAATACTGCCCACAAGATAGCATCCAGAAAGAAAGAAGAATTTAAAAGGTCAAGCTAATGTTTAATTTGTTTGCACAACCTCCTTGGATAATAGGTTCAGATAATCTAGTCCAGTTAAATCCTCTCAGTTCAGTCAGGGATAAGTTAAGATCTGCCCTTTCCAAATCAATACCACAGATATTGATAGAAAAGCCGTGGAAAATTCCATGTTTGCTGTGGTTACTTCTATTGGCAGGACCAGATTCTAGGAAAATATTGCAATTTACTTTTCAAGAAGCTTTTACTCCCTCTCAAAGTAATCGGCATTCTCTACATTTTCTTGCTTCTATTGAAGCAGAGCTTGATTATGTTTTAGAGCTCTGTAGCCCAGTTTTTAAAATGGCTGTGTGGTACCTTTTTTATATATTTCATGCCTTTTTCTAGTTTTTTAAGAAACAGTATTTTCTGACTTATTTTACATTTAGTCTTTTACTGTGATTGTTGTCTTCAAATTATTTTTGCAGCTCATACTGCAGAAAAAATATATCCAAAGGTTTAAAGTCTCTTGTGGTAGGCAATCATAAGTAATCTGTCAGCTGTTCAAGAATCTTCCCAATATCCCATTATACTAAGTCACATTATGGGAAAAGATAGAGGAATATTTGCAGTAAATATATTAACATTAAGTGTCGTGACAGACCCAGTATCATGGTGAAATTGTTCGGCCAAAAGCACTTTCTTATCGTCATCCCTCCATCACCCAGCAGGCTAATACCTTATCATTGAATAACGTCGTATGGCAACCATTTTATATAAGACCTGTGTGAAATGGGAAGTCAGTTAGATTTAGTAAATGGCCTTTAGGCATGATTTTATTCAGTGCTGTTGTGTTGGGAGAAATCCAGCCTGAAGCATTATCCTCAGAGACAAAATTGTTTCTCTCTTGTCAGTGCATTCTGGGTAATACAGACACTGAGTCCTTATAATCCAGTTTCCCTCAAAGCCATTCATACAATTTAGACGCTGAATGCATCTTCATACAAAAAAATTAACCTTCAGTTTCATCAAAATTTCAATTTTCTGCTTGTACATATCAAAAAAAAGTAAGCTTTTGTTGGGACGTCTTTTTCAGCTTTATAGGATGTTCCATTCACTTTGGCCTTCTGCAATCAAATTGTAAACTATTTGTCTTTTTTCTTACCTTTTTGAACCTTCCTGATCTGATGCTTTTCTCCAACAGTCTAATGTTCTGGTTTTGCCCTCGTTGTTAGACTCGTACCACTGAAATGTTCGAAGTGAGAAAGATGAGGTACAGATCATTGCTCTCAAATGTGTCTTCTTGTGCAAGATATTGAGATAGACTTTGTTATTCATCTGATAATTTGGCTAAATTTGCCCACCTGGAAACTTTTTATTGATGTCCCAGTGAAGCAATTAGGAAGAAGCTATCGTCGTACCATTTAACTACATTAACGGAAAAAGAGCAGGCCACCCAATAGCAAAAGTTTCCTTTCCGTAGTGGCCTTAACAGAAAAAGGTACTTCACAAACACAAGAAAAGAAAAATCAAGTCAAAAAAGGAGTTATTAGGAAGCATTCCAAAAGCATTTTGCACATTTTAAGGGAGGTCTTAAAGGAGTGACTTCCATAGCATGGGAGTTTGGTGCCTGTAGTCTCGGCTGCTAATGTGTAAATGATTTGGACATGCACAAGAATCTGGAGTCAGAGGGCTGAAGAGTTTTAAGCAGATGTAAGGAGATGGCTACAGTTGTAGAAGTATTGGAGGACCCAGAGTCATTCTAAGGCAGTGAGTGACAGGTAATGGGACTTGTGAGATTGATAATAAGCAGCTGAATTATGGATGAGCTTAAGTTTAGGATGTTGGTGGATGGGAGGCTGGCCAGGAGATCATTCAAGTAATCAAGTCTACAGGTGACGTTTGGATGACAATTTCAGCCGTAGAATTGAAGTAGGTGATGTTACAGGGGTGGAAGTGGGTGATCTTTGTGATGGCGAGCATATAGGATCGGAAACTAAATCTGAAAATGTCAAGTACGCAGAGATGTTTGATTAGAGATACAGCACTGAAACAGGCCCTTCGGCCCACCGAGTCTGTGCCGACCATCAACCACCCATTTATACTAATCCTACACTAATCCCATATTCCTACCAAACATCCCCACCTGTCCCTATATTTCCCTACCACCTACCTATACCAGTGACAATTTATAATGGCCAATTTACCTACCAACCTGCAAGTCTTTTGGCTTGTGGGAGGAAACCGGAGCACCTGGAGAAAACCCACGCAGACACAGGGAGAACTTGCAAACTCCATACAGGCAGTACCCGGAATCGAACCCGGGTCTCTGGAGCTGTGAGGCTGCGGTGCTAACCACTGCGCCGCCCTATTATATGTCATGAGATGAACTGAGTATAACATTTAATGCACAAAAGAAATCTCACCAAAGAAGTTTAATTTTGGCTCTGAATGAGATAGATTGTATTGTAAAATAAGTAAAGGACATAGAACATAGAACATAGAACATACAGCACAGAACAGGCCCTTCGGCCCACAATGTTGTGCCGATCCTTTGTCCTCTGTCAAGGACAATTTAATCTATACCCCATCATTCTCCTATAGAACAAGTCAGGATATCTACAATCTTGGATATTGTAATAAGGGCTTTTTTTTTTATGACAACCTGTGGAAACATTGTCGACATAACTAAAAATTGTATAGATTTATAACACCACTGTGAATCAAAAAAATCCCTTATTTGGATGTTCCAAGCTAGATTTCTTGCAAATCAGCAGATTAGTGCTCATAATTTCATGCCATTTAAGAGTTTAGTTCCTCGTCAATCCTCTAGTGTCCCAATAACCTGCTTAGATATTTATCTCCAAGTTGGAACACATTACACGCAGCTTGGTGAAGAGAGATGTGATGCACAAGGTACTGGCACCCAACAAAAACATCCTGTTCTTCAATCCGGGCATGAGCCATTCTATTACAATTCAGGTGGTTACTGGCGAGGGTGGAGCAAAACTGAGACTTAACTTCATATCTTTCAGCTGGGAATCCAAAAATATCAGAGCTGTAACTTCACAATTACCCTACAGCATAAATGCACCCCTATTTTTGGAAAGGCAATAATCAAAAGAAAAAATTGTTTTATTTTTCTGGTAAAATGCTAGAAACGATGATGGGCTTTTTTTTTTCCAGGAGTCCTGTTTCCCAGGAACCTCCAGTGGGCCATTTTGATTGGCATGCAGCTTCAAATTACTGCCGGTCTCCCAGCGGTCACATGAGATCCTCTCGGCCCATGACGGAGAACACTGTGATGCTGGATGTGCTGACACTGCGGCACATGGTGCATGACTGCACAGCTGTGAAAACCCAGATACTTAAACTGAAGAGATTACTGCAACAGGTACACAATTTACAATCTTATATAATACAGCTTATTGCCCATATTGTGTGTAAAATTCTCAAGGGCAATTAGGGATGGCAACAAATGTGGCCTTGCCAGCAATGCTTACATCCCATGAACAAAAAAAACCTCAAGCTACTGTTAATAGGTTATATGCTTAATCAAGGTTATATGTTACAAGGCTAAATCTTAGAAAAATAATTTCCCAGGTATGTTAGAGCTTAATGTGCAAACCTATGCCACACTTGTGTGTAGAATTAAAATGTACTAATGTTTTATGCACAGAATCATATTTATTTCCACTGCTACAACCGTTCCCTCCTACTACAGGATCTGAATGACCATTTTACAACTAAGTGGAACATAATTTCATTGGGAACAGCATCACTAAGCTAAGTTGAAAAATAATCTTCCCTGTCATCACTCCTTCCGCAAGCCCAGTTTTATCTCTTTTTGACATTGTTGCTATGCACAGAAAAATTTTCAGGTCAGCTCAATCACAAACCTGACCAAGGTGGTGCAAATTAAAGAAAACCAATGGCATCTGTCGCACTCGTTTCACTTTGTTTTGACTATTGCTTCAGGACCACACTAACGGGGAAGGGAGGGAGAGAAAGAGAGGCTGATGTGCGGCAGAGGTATTTTGTTCAGTGAGTAGCCATCCTTCCAATGAAATATTTTGATGGGGTTGGAATAATAGCTGCTCGTGTAACTGATTCAAACAGCAGCAAAGGAGAAGTTGCTGAATGATTTCCAGTGATTTAATTTATGTTGGGTTGCCATGGCAGTGCTCAGTGAGATAGAGGTCTCAAAACGAAACTGTGTAACATGGTGCAGTGGCGGGAGAGGTGGCCTAGGTGAGTAGTAACAGCATGAAGACAGGAATGGAGGTGAATGGGGGCTTATATTCTGGGTAAGATGTTCTTTAATCAGAGGTACAAAAGACAAGTCCCAAAATATCTATCTTCAAGAGTTTCAAGAACACCTACTTTCCTAATTCATTATATATGTATCCTTTCAGACTTTTGAGTTTAAAATGTCAATTATATGTGGTTGAAATAAGTTCAATTAATATTGGAACTTCAGTAGTTGGGAATGCAAGCGAGTATGGAGGCCAGAAGAATAAAAGCCAAGTTTCAACAGTTATCATGACCAATTAAGCAAAGATAGAAGCCATTCAGCCCATCATCTCTGTGCCAACTCTTTACTAGAGCAACTTAAAGCTAATCTTCATCCTTGCTTTCTCCTATAGTCCAGTATCTTCTGCTGATTCATCAATTTTCCACTACAATGTGGTGGTCTCTGCCCCAACATTCACTATGACAAAGTATTCTGTGTTTCAGCAACTCACTTTGGAAAGAAGCTCCTTCTCGTCTCACTCTCGGTGATTATTTTAAATTGCTAACCCCATGACCTAACGCCCTGACCAGAGGAAATAGTCTTTCCCACTTCCTATTTGTAGCATTGATCTGCCAAGAAAATATATTATTTGCTTAAAGCTGCTGATGAGCTGGACATTTATAGGCTGAGTTCATTTATATGTTTTTCATTATATTAGGTTAGACATTCAGAATGAGCCTATCATTCTACAAGAATGACAACTGGCACTACTTGGATACAGGGAATTGTCTACCCCTATTACCAGGTTCATTGTTGCTTTGAATACAGTCTTGCCCCATAGTGTGGATTTTCTTTTTATTACCAACATGGTCCAGACTCAGTTTTATGTTTTGTCTGATGGATTATCTGTCCTGTAGATACATCATAATGTGATAAGATAGTATGCGCGTTTGAATGGCAGTGCAGGCTTGATGGGCTGAATGGCCTACTCCTGCTCCTATGTTATTGGTCTACTCTGTTAGATTGGGATGTAACATTTGCATTAGATTTTATTCAAGTTTAAGAAAAGATATACTGATATTTATTGTGATTTGTGGTTAAACTTCTTGATCTAACTCAAATTGTAGGACACACGTTCCCTTTCCATACATCTGCTCAGTAGCTTTCAAACCTTCAAATTCCCAGATAGGTTTAGAGTAATCAGCATTGGATTACCTCATGCCAAAGTCATTGCAGGTAGTATTTGCAAAGTGTATCTATCAGATAGGTCACAGTGGATGGTCAGTCTGTATTTAATCTAAGTTTGCTGATGTGGCCACTGCTTGAGTACCACTGCGTGGAGTTCTGTGATAAGTTTACAGTATAAGAAAGTACTGAAAATGCACGAGTGAAAATAAAGCTAATATTCCTCCTTTAATATATCGTAAAAATGGCAATAAAATGGTTTAACACTCTTCCTACCTTTTCTCTTCTCTTGGGGACCATTTGAACCTGAAAGTGATTGGGAAACTCTGCCTGTTTTGCTGCCCTCGGGGGTGGCTGCTTCTGATGCTTGGTTTTGTATCGCATACCCGTAATTTACTTAACGTTGCACAACCAAATCTTTTATATGAGCTTGAGCACACCATCACTCGGAAGTAAGAAAGGGAGCAGTAGCACGGTTCTTAAGCATATAAAGGAAGGAGGTAGAGCATTGAGATTCAGAAATGTGAGGAAAGGAGGCTACAGCATTAGGACATGCCAACAGCTTTCTGTGAATGGGTGCCCCAGCCAGTGGAATCCATGTGTATATACACACAAACCAGTTTCCTGTATTACAAATAAGATCTTTTCTGTGCTTCTGTATAATTGCGGAAATTAGGACTTCCACTGAGTGTGTTCGATTGTGACCCTTGGCTGGGAGAGAGATTACAGTTGAGGCGCAAAACTTCCACTGAGTGTGTTCGAATTGGTAAACTGCCTTAAGTTATTCTGAAGGCCTTTTATACAAAAAAGGAATAATTTTGCATGAATATTTTAAAAATATGCAACAGAGATGCAGTATTTCCATTAAATAATAACTGAAATGGCAATGTATAATTGCCCATTTACCTGACTGATATGTATTTGACAGCCTAGCTCATTTAGACTGGTGTGGGTATGGAAATTACATTGTTTATTAATAGATAAAGGTCAGAATGAACTGGCAGTGCACCCTTTCTGTGCAATATGAGATTCAATTAAACATAAGGAACTTGTCACTGTCACATTGGTAAGATTAACACCTTCACTGTCCTTTACAGTGCATATGGCACTGTCCCGTTAAACAGTTCTTGCCAAATTATTTTTGACTTGGTGAAACTGGGTTTGAACAAGGGAAAAGAATTGATTAATTTCACCCCAGCACACAATGAGCATGTGAAACATGCAGGTCATGTTTGTGGAACACAGCTCTCTCACCCAAAACTACCAACAGTGAGTAACCAGGTTTCACTCATCAGCAGCAGTTAAATTTCACACAATGAAAGTGGCTGAGCTGGAACAGTCTGATCTATCTACTTGGGCATCTCCTTGACCAAATGAAGCTAATATATATAAAAAATATTTCTCTATCTTGGTCTTATACTCTGAGTTATGGAATGACACTGATCAAGCAAGACAATCCCCAACTACCCGACAATGGAAAAACTATTGCTGCTATCACTCCCAATCTCTGAGCTCCTCACCTCCCTACAGATGTTTATTAGGCCAGCTCCAGAATCTGCACTGATGGCAGGGATTTACTGTTAACCCTCCACAGGCACCCTGGACCTCACTGCTTTTAGTCTTTGGGTTTCAGTCTCACTGCTATTTGTTCCTCTGCTCGTATATGGATCTGTTGGTGCGCATGGTTTCTCCAGCAGCGCCAGAATGGCCTGAATGAAAGTTGCATGATCTGTGACAGTGCTCATGGTGCAATACCCCTCATCGCTACAGCCTTTGATGTGGTCAACTGCATCATTTTCCTCCAATGCCTTGCTGTCATTGTCCAGCTGAGCGGAACTGCCATCATTTCGTTCCACTCTTATCTTTCTAATCATAGCTAGAGAATCTCCAGTGGTTCCCTATTCTTGCCCTCACCCCCCACCCCACCAATTTTTCTTATCCACATGCTGCTCCCTGGTGACCTCTTCTGAAGACATGGGGTCGACCTCTCCATCGACCTCTCCACCAACTCTTTTGACCCTGCCAGTGCTTCTGTGTTGTCAGACTGCCTGCTTGAAAATCCAGTTTGGGATGAATTGCAATTTCCTCCACCTGAACATTTGAAAAACTAATGCCTTCATCTTCAGCTGCTGCATATTGTAACCCATTTGTTCACCAGCTATTGTCCCAGGCTGGACCAGGCAGATAGGACCTTGGTGTCCAATTTGACCCTGACCTGACATTTCAACCTCATATGCTCCGCATCATGAAGGCTACTAGCTTCCAGCTGTGTAACATCACCCATCTCCACCCCTGACTCAGCCCCTTTTGCTGCTGCAACTCTCATCCATTCCTGTTAGTTCCAGACTCAGCTATCCATTATTCTTTTGGCTGGCATTGCACCACCACCCTCTACTAAAGTCAGTCCATTCAAAATTTTGCTGCTCATATCCTATCCCACCCTGAGTCCTGCTTATTCATCTTCCCTGTGCTGGCTTCTCATCCTTGCCTCCATATTTCTGTTACCTCCACCAGTCCAGCGACAGTGCAGGAATGGCGATGTAGCATCAAAGCAGGATGGTGTGTGGCTTGGAGGGGAACTAGCAGGTGATGGTGTTCCCACGTGTCTGCTGCCCTTGTCCATCTAGGTGGTAGAGGTCACGGGTTTGGAAGGTGCTGTCAAAGGAGCCTTGGTGTGTTGCTGCAGTGCATCTTGTAGAAGGTACACATTGTTGCCACTGTGTGCCAGTATTGGAGGGGATAATAGTTTAAGGTCGTGGATGGGGTGCCAGTCAAGCAGGCTGCTTTGTCCTGGATGGTGTCAAGCTTGAGTGTTGGAGCTGTACTCATCCAGGCAAGTGGAGAGTATTACATCAGAATCCTGACTTGTGCTTTGTAGATGGTGGACAGCGTTGGGGAGGCAGGAGGTGAGTTACCAACCTTTGACCTGCTCTTGTAGCCACAGGATTAGGTAGGGGATTCAACTATGGTAATGCTGTTGAATGTCAATGGGAGATGGTTAGATTCTCTCTTGTTGAAGATGGTCAATGCTTAGCACTCATGTGGTACGAATGTTATTTGTCCTTAAAACCCACTTTAACCAAGCTTTTGCTGATCTCTTCCTGGCTTATTCATTTTTTTTTCTGATTAATGTCTCTATAAAATCTTTTTCTGCCTTAAGGATGCTATATGAAATCAAGTTAATATTTCTCCCTCTCTCTCTCCCTCTCCCCTCTCCCTCTCTCTCTGTCTCTCTGTCCCCCTCTCTCTCCCTCTCTCTCTCTCACCCCCCTCTGTCCCCCTCTCTCTTTCTCTCTCTCTCTCTCTGTCCCCCTCTCTCTCTGTCCCCCTCTCTCTCGCTCTCTCTCTGTCCCTTTCTCTCACACTCTCTGTCTCTCACTCTCTGTCTCTGTCTCTCTCTCTCTCTCTGTCCCCCCTCTATCTCTCTCTCACTCTCTGCCCCCCCTCTCTCTCTCACTCTCTGCCCCCCCTCTCTCACTCTCTCTGTCCCTCTCTCTCTCTCTCTCTCTATCGCCCCCTCTCTTCCCTTCGCTCTCTCGCCCCCTCTCTTCCCTTCGCTCTCTCGCCCCCTCTCTTCACTTCGCTCTCTCGCCCCCTCTCTTCACTTCGCTCTCTCGCCCCCTCTCTTCCCTTCGCTCTCTCGCCCCCTCTCTTCCCTTCGCTCTCTCGCCCCCTCTCTTCCCTTCGCTCTCTCGCCCCCTCTCTTCCCTTCGCTCTCTCGCCCCCTCTCTTCCCTTCGCTCTCTCGCCCCCTCTCTTCCCTTCGCTCTCTCGCCCCCTCTCTTCCCTTCGCTCTCTCGCCCCCTCTCTTCCCTTCGCTCTCTCGCCCCCTCTCTTCCCTTCGCTCTCTCGCCCCCTCTCTTCCCTTCGCTCTCTCGCCCCCTCTCTCGCCCCCTCTCTCGCCCCCTCTCTCGCCCCCTCTCTCGCCCCCCTCTCTCGCCCCCCTCTCTCGCCCCCCTCTCTCGCCCCCCTCTCTCGCCCCCCTCTCTCGCCCCCCTCTCTCGCCCCCCCTCTCTCGCCCCCCCTCTCTCGCCCCCCCTCTCTCGCCCCCCCTCTCTCGCCCCCCCTCTCTCGCCCCCCCTCTCTCGCCCCCCCTCTCTCGCCCCCCCTCTCTCGCCCCCCCTCTCTCGCCCCCCCTCTCTCGCCCCCCCTCTCTCGCCCCCCCCTCTCTCGCCCCCCCTCTCTCGCCCCCCCTCTCTCGCCCCCCCTCTCTCGCCCCCCCTCTCTCGCCCCCCCTCTCTCGCCCCCCCTCTCTCGCCCCCCCTCTCTCGCCCCCCCTCTCTCGCCCCCCCTCTCTCGCCCCCCCTCTCTCGCCCCCCCTCTCTCGCCCCCCCTCTCTCGCCCCCCCTCTCTCGCCCCCCCTCTCTCGCCCCCCCTCTCTCGCCCCCCCTCTCTCGCCCCCCCTCTCTCGCCCCCCCTCTCTCGCCCCCCCTCTCTCGCCCCCCCTCTCTCGCCCCCCCTCTCTCGCCCCCCCTCTCTCGCCCCCCCTCTCTCGCCCCCCCTCTCTCGCCCCCCCTCTCTCGCCCCCCCTCTCTCGCCCCCCCTCTCTCGCCCCCCCTCTCTCGCCCCCCCTCTCTCGCCCCCCCTCTCTCGCCCCCCCTCTCTCGCCCCCCCTCTCTCGCCCCCCCCTCTCTCGCCCCCCCCTCTCTCGCCCCCCCTCTCTCGCCCCCCCTCTCTCGCCCCCCCTCTCTCGCCCCCCCTCTCTCGCCCCCCCTCTCTCGCCCCCCCTCTCTCGCCCCCCCCTCTCTCTCGCCCCCCCTCTCTCTCGCCCCCCCTCTCTCTCGCCCCCCCCCTCTCTCGCCCCCCCCCCCTCTCTCGCCCCCCCCCCCCTCTCTCGCCCCCTCTCTGACAGTTTCAGGGAGTGGGTGCACTCAGCTTTTGGTTGGTCAGTTTTTAAAAACATGGCGCTGATTTTCACAGCTGACAGGTGCTCATGTGAACATACGATCAGGAGAAGGCCATTCAGCCCATCGACCCTGCTCTGCCATTCTATATGATCATGGCTGATCATCCATTTCAATGCCTTTTTCCCACACTATCCCCATGTCCCTTTATGTCATTGCTATTTCGAAATCTATCAATCTCCGTTTTAAACATACTCAATGACTGAGCTTCCACAGCCCTCTGGGGTAGAGAATTCCAAAGATTCACAACCCTCTGAGTAAAGAAATTTCTCCTCATCTCAGTTAAGTGGCTTCCCCCTTATTTTGAAATTGTGTCCCCTGGTTCTAGACTCCCCAACCAGGGGAAACATCTTACCTGCATCTACCCTGTCTATCCCTTTAAGTATTTTGTAGGTTTCAATGAGATCACTTCTCATTCTTCACTGCTCAGAGCGGGAACAGCAGCTTTTGAACGTCAGACAGCTTTGGGGTTTTTTCAAAAAAAAAGTCGGAACCTGCCAGAAAACCCCGATGCTGTTCAAAGTTCAGAAATTGCTGTTCCTGCTCTGAGCACCTGTCAGCTGTGAAACGCAATGTGATTTTTAAAAAAAGCCAGTCTGAAAGAAGATAATAATGGAAAATTTCTCGTCACTGAAATACATCGCGGGTCAGATGGATACCTTTGGCGGACCGGAACCTGGCCTGCGGGCTGTATGTTGGACAGCTCTGTTTTACAGAGAACCTGGTACAGGTATGCTGTCTCAATGATCTATTTCAGTTCTGAAATTTCAACGTGGAATAGGCTAATTAAGATCGCAGGGAGATTTGGAGAATCTTGCCTCTCAATAACGCCTGATTCTCACTGAGAGTAGAAACATAGTCAGAGGTGTGTCACGTGAGAGAGTTCTGTTTCAGGGGCCCTGGGCATCAGGTAAAAACAAAAGGGAGAAATTGGATGTAGATGTGTGAAGAGAGTGTTAGAATGATGGGAAGAGTTGGGCAAAAACCCACAATTTGGGACTTGTTTGGCCTCACCGTTCCATCAAACACTTTGGAAAACCATGCCGAGAGGCCACAAAGGCACAGTCTTAATTTGTTGCAGTCCCAAACCCAGCCCTGTTCCCATTGGCTTGACTACCGGTGACCAACCCCATCCCTCCTCCAGCCTGCAGAACTTGAGAAGTACAAAGAACAGCACAGGAACAGGCCATTCGGCCCTCCAAGCCTGCGCCGATCTTGATGCCTGCCGAAACTAACAAATAAGTAAGTTGGATGGAGGGAATTTTTGGCACTCAGCAAATACAAAAATGTTGTTTCCTCAAGTGCGGAAACTGCAAATAATTATATCAGCGATTGATACCAATGTTTAGTAAAACCCAATTATGTGAAAGGTTGAGGAATATTGACAGATAATAAAGGTTTGCTATAAACGAACAATTTCCAACATATCTCTCTCTCTCTCTTATTTGTAAATCACCTGAATACACAAGCATTAGGAAAAGAAACTAGCTTTATGTAAAGAGAAGCAATTATACTCTTTCTGCAGAGTCCAGCAAAATAGTCTTTTGGGAGCAAAATAAGCAAAGAATATAGAATTGGAAATATGATTTTTGCAGTTCAAGTTCATAATAGAACTATCCAATGAAGCATGGTCCATCTCCCCTACTGGGCAACAATATATTAACATACAAAGTAGTTGATTCATATTTGCTGCTCGACTGCGTTGACTGTGATTGGGGGGTGGTGGCGGCTGCGAGAGGGAAAATTGGGTGTTGTTGGTGTACAAAAATACAGTTCGAGTTCTTCAGGTAAACTAACAGGAATGCTACTGTGGTTGGAACTCATACTGTCTAAAAAGGGCAATGCCAGGCTGCTTAGCTTTTTATTCTCCTATCAAATAATCTTTTCCACCAGGGAATGGACCAGAGAAGGGAGCAAAGAACAGACTACCTGAAATCAGACCTCACTGTCAAACGCCCTGTAATTGATGGAGGTGTACGAAAGTGACCATCAACTTGTCTCCCATTCTCTCCGCAGCTTAGCCCCTCCTCACCATTCCTTCCCTCCTTGATGACTGTTTAATCTGAATTGAAAAATACCACCAGCTTTGAAGTATTGAAGCTTTGCTTGCTCCTAACATTGTTATTACAACATGAGCTGGAATCTTCCATAATTTTAACCCAAGCATGTGTTTGATCTGCCCTATTTCAATTTTCCCCATTAGAATGAACAAAAACATGAAGAAAATTATGTTTTTGAATAGAATATACCTTAAATAGTTTATTAAACAATTAATTGTTTTATATAACAGAATAATTCAATCAATATTTCAAAAATGCTGAGAGGGAATTTGAACACACTTGTGCTTGAAATTTGAAATCTTTTGAACAGAAATGTCTATTTTTTCCTTCTGTGTTTTGTTTTATTTAATTGAATTTGCTCTCCCAAATTTTGTGCTTTAATGCATCACTGTACTTATTTAATGAACTTAAATCACGATGACGAGCAGCCGAAGGTGCGTCTCTAAATGTGATTATGGACAAAAACAAAAGTGTCATTTGGGCAAGTGGAGGAATCTTCCAGGACTCTGTTGCATGAACCCTTGATATTAGTTCAAACTAATAGACTTGAAGGAAGAGTCGTATACTAGCATGTGATAATTTCAGTTGTGGCTGGTTGGATTCCATAAATGAGATGACAGCCACTTGGCCAATTTATAAATCCTGATAGAGTAGCCAACTAATTAATGGCTCCAGTTCTATTATTATGGTGCCACCTGTGGTTAAAAAGTCTGAGAATCCTTATTAGTATTTATATATGGCATCCAGATAGGAAAATATGGATAAAGAGGTACTCTCTTTGTCCCAAAGAAGGATAAATATCAGGTTTCAAAAAGGTCAGTGGTTACTAAGAGCACTTTTAAAAGATTAACTTGCAAGTTAAAAATACAGAGAATATGTTTACCAGTCTCTTTGTATTGCAGTGGTTTCAGGTCTATACTTTCACTTCTGAATTCTGGGTTCAAGCATATGCTGTACTGATCTTTTGATGTCTGAACAGGATTTAAACCACATGAGTTAGGAAGTCTAATACCAGGTTCCAGTACAGATTAACACCTCTTGTCAATTTTTAATATAAACTAGCATTATGCAGTCTTGTTCAGAGAGGCCTCAGGGTTGGCTGTTGGAAATGAAAATTTTTAAATTTTCTCCCTAACCTTGTCATCAGTCACTCCTCTCAATCTCTACTTCTTGCTCCATGTCCATCTCTTCTGCTGTAAAGAACTGAAAACTAAGGGAAGGGAGAAACATAAACTGCGAGGAAGTATTCGTAGAATGATTCGTTGATGTGGTAGATTATCTCAGTCAAATAATGGAAAGAAGCATTAAAGACACCAAGGACATGTGAATGGCTCAGGCAACATTGGTGATATGTTTGCTATTCTTTACAGCAAGTCTCTGTTCCATCTAACTCATACTGTACTTGAGGCCTCTTAATGCCGATTTGGGAATATTGCCTTTTATTAAATTAATAAGGTAATTTAGGGAGAACATATTTGAACACTGTTCAGTCCATCACTGGATGCTACAAGGAAAGAAACTCTTCAAATGTCTCATTTTAATAACCAGTAACAATTTTGTGGTTTACAATCTGTTTATGTGATATTGAAATTGCTGCGTAATTAGTTATAAAAACAAGAAAATAAGGCTGATGTAAAGGGCTTTCAGTGATCACAGCAGCTCTGGAGACCTGCACAATAGATATTAGTTATTCTGAAGAGGAAAGGATTTTGGTAGCAGTGCTGTGGGTTTAATCGGGGCTTTTAGCACAAGGTGAAGGCAACCAAATACTGAGACTGGTCATTACAGAATCAGTTTCCAGCTGGCAATACCTTGATTAAATTGCCTAGATTTAAATTGAAGCCTCACGCAGATGTGTTTTAACGAAAGGCCCACACTGGAAACATCAACTTGCTGTTTTTCTCCTGCATTTTCTCTTTGCCACATCCATGTTGAGGCTGCACTCCTGGCTGGTTCAATACAAATAATTTGAGTGCAGCTGGAGTGGTGACACACTTCAAGCATTTAAAATAACTCGACTCTGTCAGTTTACAAAGTCACCAGGTGTTCCACCCCACCGAGCACTTTTTAAACCAGGTTTGACTCCACACAGCAGTTAGACTCCGCATGATCTGGACCGCAAGTACTGCGCAACAACAGACCTTTAAGTAAGTATCTAACAACACTGCATTCCGGAATTGGATCAGGAGACATGAATGTGGCTGAACTAGCTGACAGAGAAGCCAAAAGAGACCAGGGAGCGATAGTTGACTCAACGCAAAACATGTCCAGCAATTGATAGACAAGACTGAATGCATTCGCAGATGAGGAGACTACAAGCTGAGGCTGTTGCACTGAAGTTGTGCTGAACTTTGAATGCTTTGTTCACTTCTGATTGACAAGGGAACATCCAAACAAGAGTATGTCGATGAGGCTATCCCCAGCATCAGAAGACTGAGTTCTAAGAAAAGGTTGGAATATTTGGACTCTGTCTGAAAAGAAGGAAAGTGGAAGTGGATCTTAGAGGTTTACAGGGTACAAAATGGAACGAATGGGTTCATCCTGAGCATTGTTTCAAGGGAAGGGGTTGTGTATACCAACTTGCAAAAGACAAATTCAGATCTGATTTCAGAATGTATGTTGTCGCAAAAAGAATAATTGATACTTGAAAGGGGCTCTAGTGGCATAGTGGAAGCAAAAATGCAGGAGTTGTATTAATAAAGCATTTGGATGCTATGATGGGGAGCAAATTTGCAGATTCCTATGAATGGGTCAGATGAACTGATTGGCTTCCCTCGTGTGCTTCTCTTTGTCAGCTTTGTGTGGGAAAGTAGGTACAACAGCTGAAAGTAAAGTAATTGAAATTGTCTATTGACAATCCAACTGTAGTCTAATTGGAACATCAGAAATCCAGATTTCACATCGTGTTTTGATCCGAATTAAATGAGAGATTTGCATCCCACTGATCAAAGCTGACTGTGACAGATTGAAATGTAGGTCTTGGACAGAGTTATTGAGGAGAAGTGGTACATCTGCTTTAATAATCTATCTGCTAGGCAGCCAGTATTGTGTAGGAAATAAGCTGATGTTACCAGGGATAGAATAACTTGTCTGGGCTAATTTGCAAGGTCCCTTCTGTTGTAATGAAGGGGCTGAGACACAGCTGTTAGTGACACGGTTGAGAATAAAAAGTGACTGCCACAGTAGCCACAATGAGTGGGTTCTGATGGGAGAAATGCTGTTTAAACTTGCCTTAATACAGCACAGGAGGCGTGTTTGTAAACCCCATCAGATGGTTTCTATTACTCTGGCACCTTTTCTAAAACAATGCCAGGTTTCATTAGAAAATGTGCCCTGTAGGATCTTTCGTTTTCTATCTTACGCATTGACATGGGAAGCAGCAATAAATCAAGTAATTTGAGTTCCTCTTAACTATTGCACTGGTTTTGAATTTTTAGGCCATTTGTTCCATAATTTAATTTAACAATGACAAATCCGAACTCTATATTCTACTCCTGAAGAGATTTACAATGACTTATTGTTCTTATATCGTTGCACTGGTTTCTGTGACCAGGGAATGTGGTAGAAGAGGGCGTTGTGGGGCTATATGGGGACTCGATTTGTTTGTTTAGTCTTTGTGGAATTTACAGATCCATTTAGGCTCTTTCACGGTGTAGTGAATAGCCAGTTAAGTGAGACATTCTTGAGGTCACTGTTTGGGTTTGGTGCGGATTTTTGAAAGAAAATATCTGCCCCAAAAATACAGGACTCCCTATAGATTCATAATATATTATCATTATCAAAGCATCTTTCTATTCAGTATGTTTATGCATGTTATATTCTAATTTTAATACATTTGAATGCATATAAAATATGTTCCTTGAGATGCAATCAAATTTTTTTTTATTTTTGCCACTTGGTGTAATATTTCAACTTATTTTGGCTCTCTTCTCACCCTCTCCCACACCCCAAATCACCATGAACCTGGGAAGGTGTTAGTAGAGTGAAAGCAAAATACTGCAGATGCTGAAAATCTGAAATGTAAACAAAATGCTAGAAATACTCAGCAGGTCAGACAGCATCTGTGGTGAGAGAAGCAAGAGTTAATGTTTCAGGTCTGTGACCTTTCGTCAGTTGTCCGTAAAACTTTCTCTATAATAAGACAAACCCCCATTTCTTGGCTGCAGCTGATGGTATTTAACAAATTTGAGTGTTTAGCACTCTGATTTTCAACTGTTTCAGCTAAGTTCTGGTTGCCATGGTGTATATTTCCTCCCATATTAAGGTAGATTTTTCTGTACATTTATATCTTTACTACCCACACAGCACTTTTTGTAGGAAAATAAACAATCGTACTTAATGGTTTCTAAGATAAATACCACTTTTTAATTTGAAGCATTGGGCTATCAATGCAAAAAAACTATTAGAAATAATGATCTAGCTTGTTTGACTTAAAATAACCATCAACAAAATGAAAATATACACCATAATGTAGTGGATGTTCAAAGATAAAAGAATAAATTGGACCTGTTTTCGGAGAACTGTTCAAGTTGAAGGTTTGACTATTGAGCTTTGAAACATCCAAAAATATCTAATAAACTGCAGGGTAATGTCAGACCTATAATGTGGTCTGACTCTTAGATGTAGTTTCCTTCTACATAAAGCTATATTTCCCTTATTTATTTAGAACACATGTAGTTTTGATTTATCCAAGATGTGTAGTTTACCGTTATGTACCATGGCAACCAGTGAGCTATGAAGCCGATACTCAGTTTGCTGCGCCTGGTGTACACTCAAATCGCAGCCGAGAAGTGTGGATTGCCTTTAATATAAATCAATTTTCCACTGACACCCACCCGCTGGTTGTGATTTGCAGTTTGGGAAGAAGAGAACAAAAACTAGAATTGGTGTTCTGTTATAAGTAAATGAAATGATTTAAACTGGGCCCATGTTTATTGCCCATGTTAAGTGTGGCTCCTCATCAGAGCCCTTTCCTATCCTGAGTGGTGTGAAACAGGGCTGTGTTCTCGCACCCACACTTTTTGGGATTTTCTTCTCCCTGCTGCTTTCACATGCGTTCAAATCCTCTGAAGAAGGAATTTTCCTCCACACAAGATCAGGGGGCAGGTTGTTCAACCTTGCCCGTCTAAGAGCGAAGTCCAAAGTACGGAAAGTCCTCATCAGAGAACTCCTCTTTGCTGACGATGCTGCTTTAACATCTCACACTGAAGAATGCCTGCAGAGTCTCATCGACAGGTTTGCGTCTGCCTGCAATGAATTTGGCCTAACCATCAGCCTCAAGAAAACGAACATCATGGGGCAGGATGTCAGAAATGCTCCATCCATCAATATTGGCGACCACGCTCTGGAAGTGGTTCAAGAGTTCACCTACCTAGGCTCAACTATCACCAGTAACCTGTCTCTAGATGCAGAAATCAACAAGCGCATGGGTAAGGCTTCCACTGCTATGTTCAGACTGGCCAAGAGAGTGTGGGAAAATGGCGCACTGACACGGAACGCAAAAGTCCGAGTGTATCAGGCCTGTGTCCTCAGTACCTTGCTCTACGGCAGCGAGGCCTGGACAACGTATGCCAGCCAAGAGCGACGTCTCAATTCATTCCATCTTCGCTGCCTTCGGAGAATACTTGGCATCAGGTGGCAGGACTATATCTCCAACACAGAAGTCCTTGAAGCGGCCAACATCCCCAGCTTATACACACTACTGAGTCAGCGGCGCTTGAGATGGCTTGGCCATGTGAGCCGCATGGAAGATGGCAGGATCCCCAAAGACACATTGTACAGCGAGCTCGCCACTGGTATCAGACCCACCGGCCGTCCATGTCTCCGTTATAAAGACGTCTGCAAACGCGACATGAAATCGTGTGACATTGATCACAAGTCGTGGGAGTCAGTTGCCAGCATTCGCCAGAGCTGGCGGGCAGCCATAAAGACAGGGCTAAATTGTGGCGAGTCGAAGAGACTTAGTAGTTGGCAGGAAAAAAGACAGAGGCGCAAGGGGAGAGCCAACTGTGCAACAGCCCCAACAAACAAATTTCTCTGCAGCACCTGTGGAAGAGCCTGTTACTCCAGAATTGGCCTTTATAGCCACTCCAGGCGCTGCTTCACAAACCACTGACCACCTCCAGGCGCGTATCCATTGTCTCTCGAGATAAGGAGGCCCAAAAGATGTTTATTGCCATTGCTCTCCATCTCAAACCAATTATCATGGTCCATTTATAAATCTAATTTTATGCTTTTTTTCGCCTAAAGTTCAGTAGGGGTAGATTCAACTTTGGGCACAATCTGCAAGACAGAAAATTTGCTAGTCCAAGTGAGGAACATTAACCACTGGTAGTATTCAGATAGAAAGATCCACAAAATTTATGTAGGTACCAACGACATAGGCAGGACAAGGAAAGAGGTTCTGCATAGTCAGTATGAGGACCTAGGCAACAAATTAGGAAGCAGAACAACAAAGGTGGTAATCTCTGGATTATTACCTGAGCCGCACGCAAAATGGCAAAGGGCAAATAAGATTGGTGAAATGAATGCGTGGCTCAAAGACTGGTGTGGCAGAAGTGAGTTCTGGTTCATGGGGCACTGGCAGCAGTACTGGGGAAAGTGAGGGTTGTACCGTTGGGATGGTGTACACTTGAACCGTGCTAGGGCTGGTGTTCTAGTGGGTCACCTAACTAGGGAAGTAGAGAGGGTTTCAAAATAGATAGTGGGGGCAAGGAATCAAATTTGGGAAGATATGGTAAATCAAAGAGCAGAGACGAGGCAAGAGAGAAAGGTATTAATATGGGTAATGATAAACAGACCCTATCCGGAAGGGTTAGAGTGTACAAATCTAAGAACAAATCAACATGTGAGGCTAGAGGTTACAAAAATAATAAAAGGACAAAGCTAAAGGCTCTGTATCTGAATGCACATGGCATTCAAAACAAAACAGATGATCTGATAGCGTAAGTAGAAATAAATCAGTATGATCTGATAGCCATTACAGAAACATGGCTACAGGATGACATAGTTTGGGACCTGAATATTGAAGGGTACGTGACATTTAGGAAGAACAAGAAGCTAGGGAAAGCTGGAGGGGTGGCTCTATTAATTAACAATGGTATTGGCCGAATAGAGAGGGGTGACCAAAGTTCAGGAAACCAGGATGCAGAGGTGAGAAATAATAAAGCCAGAAGTCAATTGTGGGAGAGGTGTACAGGCCCCCACCCCCCCCACTCCCCAACAGTAACCACATGGTGGAACATGTTAGAGAAGCTTCCAAGCCTGTTTGTGAAGAAGACACTGAGACTAGGATGCTTTGTTGGAGACTGTTTATTGCTTGCCACAGTGCTTATTTCTCCACTCATAACACCCAACCAGTGCTGGCTCTTTACATATACACATTTCAGTCCTTTTGGCCTCCTTGTCTTGAGAGACAATGGGTAAGCACCTAGAGGTGGTCAGCGGTTTGTGGAGAAGCACCTGGAGTGGCTATAAAGGCCAATTCTAGAGTGACAGACTCTTCCACAGGCGCTGCAGGTAAAGTTGGTTGTCGGGGCTATTACACAGTTGGCTCTCCCCTTGCACTGCAGTCTCTCTTCCTGCCAACTGGTTTTAGACCCACCGGCCATCCATGTCTCTGCTTTAAAGACGTTTGCAAACACGACATGAAGTCTTATGACATTGACCACGTCATGGGAGCCAGTTGCCAGCGATTGCCAGAGCTGGTCGACAGCTATAAAGGCGGGGCTGAAGAGAGGCGAGTCGAAGAGACTCAGCTGGATGAGGGAGCAATACCACAGGACATGCGCGATGCCAATATCATCACCCTCTGTAAGAACAAGGGTGACCGCAGTGACTGCAACAATTACCATGGAATCTCCCTGCTCAGCATAGTGGGGAAAGCCTTCGCTCGAGTCATTTTAAACGCATTTGAGTGCAATTTACTAATCACTACCCAACATCTGTGCACGCTATTACTTTTAACTACTATTTAACATCCGTTAACAGAACTTGGACACTAACAGGGCAGGGTATAATGGCAGAAATAATGGGAGCTTGTCAGAAAGGTACAGTGATAATCATGGGGGATTTTAATCGACATATAGACCGGAAAACTCGGATGGCATAGGTAACCTAGATGAACTCATAGAATGTTTTCGGGATAGTTTCTTGGCACAGCACATTCTGGAGCCAACCAGAGAGCAGGCTATACTAGACCTAGTATTGTGCAATGAGATGGGATTAATTAATGACCTCATAGTGAAGGTGCCCCTAGATAGCAGCAACCATAATATGATTGAACTTTGCATTTAGTTTGAGGAAAAAAGAGTGGGTCCAAGGCTACTATTTTAAACTTGAATAAGGGCAATTATCAGGGCATGAAAGCAGAGCTAGCTAAAGTGAACTGGCAAATTAGGTTAAGGGATAGGTCAATAGAGATGCAGTGGCAAACGTTAAAGGGATATTTCAGAATACACAGAATAGATACATTCCAACGAGAAAGAAAAATTCCAAGGGGAGGACCCACCATCCATGGTTAACTGAAACAGTAAAAGCTAGTATCAAACTTAAAGAAAAAACATAGAATTACGCAAAGATGGGTGGTAGTAGTTGAGGCGAATAGCACAGATATAGTTAAGGGGAAGCCAGATAAACACGTGAAACAGAAAAGAATAGGATATGTTGATGGGGTTGGATAGAAATGGGTGAGAGGAGGCTCATGCGGAGACCTGTTGGGCCAAATGGCTTGCTGCTGTTCTGAAAATACTATGTAAGGCATCTCGTTGGCCAAGAGTTTCTTCTTTGGCCTCCATCAGTAATCCGGATGCAAACTGCACGAACTCTCAAGTTTTTTTTTGTGCTCAAGTTTATGCTCAAACTCACTTGAATATCAGTGAATGTAGGATCTGGCGAGAGCCAAGGCATTCAGGGACCATTTTAGAATGCAATTAAAAAAAAATATTATTGTTGTAAATATTTCTTGATATATTTAAGAGTGGTAACCTGGGGCAGTTTTATAATATGGTTGAAACCAGGTTTATCACAAAACATATGGATTGAGTGTCCAATTCACCACTTGAGTAATCTGATTTTAAATCACAGAATAATACAGTGCAGAAGAGGCCCTTCGGCCCATCGAGTCTGCACCGATGCATTAAAGACACCTGACCTGTCTACCTAATCCCATTTGCCAGCACTTGGCCCATAGCCTTGAATGTTATGACGTGCCAAGTGCTCATCCAGGTACTTTTTAAAGGATGTGAGGCAACCCGCCTCTACCACCCTCCCAGGCAGGGCATTCCAGACTGTCACCGCCCTCTGGGTAAAAAAGTTCTTCCTCAAATCCCCCTTAAACCTCCTACCCCTCACCTTAAACTTGTGTCCCCTCGTAACTGACCCTTCAACTAAGGGGAACAGCTGCTCCCTATCCACCCTGTCTATGCCCATCATAATCTTGTACACCTCGATCAGGTCACCCCTCAGTCTTCTCTGCTCCAGCGAAAAAAACCCAAGCCTATACAACCTCTCTTCATAGCTTAAATGTTCCATCCCAGGCAACATCCCGGTGAATCGCCTCTGCACCCCCTCCAGTGCAATCACATGCTTACTATAATGTGGCGATCAGAACTGCACACAGTACTCCAGCTGTGGCCTTACCAAAGTTCTATACAACTCCAACATGACCTCCCTGCTTTTGTAATCTATGCCTTGATTGATAAAGGCAAGTGTCCCATATGCCTTTTTCACCACCCTATTAACCTGCCCATCTGCCTTCAGAGATCTATGGACAAACACGCCAAGGTCCCTTTGTTCCTCGTAACTTCCCAGTGTCAGGCCATTCATTGAATACTTCCATGTCCCATTACTCCTTCCAAAGTGTATCACCTCACACTTTTCAGGGTTAAATTCCATCTGCCACTTTTCTGCCCATTTGACCATCCCGTCTATATCTTCCTGTAACCCAAGACACTCCAACTCACTGTTAACCACTTGGCCAATCTTTGTGTCATCTGCGAATTTACTGATCCTACCCCCCACGTAGTCATCTACGTCGTTTATATAAATGACAAACAATAGGGGACCCAGCACAGATCCCTGTGGTACGCCACTGGACACGGGCTTCCAGTCATCACTCTCTGTCTCCTACAGCTAAGCCAATTTTGAATCCACCTTATCAAGTTACCCTGTATCCCATGTGCATTTGCTTTCGTGATAAGTCTCCCAAGTGGGATCTTGTCAAAGGCTTTGCTGAAATCCATGTAAACTACATCAACTGCACTACCCTCATCTACACACCGGGTCACATGTTCAAAAAATTCAATCAAATTAGTTAGGCATGACCTCCCTCTGACAAAGCCATGCTGACTATACCTAATCAAATTTTGCCTCTCCAAGTGGAGATAGATTCTTTCCTTCAGAATTTTCTCCAATAGTTTCCCTACCACTGACGTGAGACTCACTGGTCTATAGTTCCCTGGCTTATCTCTACAACCTTTCTTAAATAGTGGGACCACATTAGCTGTTCTCCAGTCCTCTGGCAAATAACTGAAAATGACTAAAGAATCATACACAAAAGTTAACTTGTCATATTGGTATACAGTAATCAGTTTCTTATTAAATTGAAAACTATTACTAATTTTTAATGTGTCCATTATTCTTGTGCCACAAAAAGCTTAATTTGAAGATCCTCCTTGAAGGCTTGCACACTAGCACAATGAACAGAATCTCACCAGGCTGATTAATTCTAGCTGGAGGCCTGGCAATTTTTATGGGTGGAGCCAGCTTCTTGCATGATAATTTTCAAACTAGCATAAAAGATTGCAGAAACTCGATTTGCACTGGATGTAATTGCACTTGACACTTCTCAAACTTTTGCGTGATTTGGTCAATTTTAGGCGAATCACACTGAAAAATCAACTCAACCTAGTGGAAGCACCAAGCCACTGTGTTTATTTTTGACCGTAGCACATGTATCATAGATATCCATAGATTGGAAATAAGCAACAGAATTCCAAAAGCATCAAATCACCACCAAATTTTTACTTAAAATTAGATACGCTGCTCTGAGAATATTTCGCTACTTTTCCTAATTAAACGGACAACATTTGGTTCCAGACAGAATCTATAGGGACACGACTTCCAGATAGCAAGATTCCACAAACAGCAACTGAAATTACTTTTCTGCTCATCTAATTTTTGTTAAAATGATTAAAGTTGGAATGTTGGCCAAGACACTTGGTCAACTCCCTGCTGTTCAAAATTAATGCCATGGGATCTTGAGCATCAACCAGAACCGGCAGATGAGCTTTGACTTGGTTTCTCCTCCAGGAGACAGCTCCTCCAAAAGTGTAGCATTCTGTCAGCACTGAACTGGAGTGTCAGGCCAGATTACAAGCTCAAATGCTGTTGTGGGGTTTGAAATCTCAACTTTCTGATCCAGGCACAAGGTTGCTTTGCCCATGTTAAGCTGGCACTGTAAATAAATATATAACACTTCAATCTGCTGTGGTGTTGTCACATGGGGAGCCAGATTCAGATATAGGTTTCAGATGGAGTAGGTCTGGGGGTGGGGAATAATTGGGCCAGGGCACCTAGGTGTAATTCAGTCCCCATTTTTAAAGTCATGCATGCTGTCTTTTTTCTGAATTTTGATCTGATGCTATTACAGTTAACAAGCAAACTTTACAGCAATTTGGAAAGGAAACAGAGTTGGTTGAAGTATAGGAATTTCCATGCTGTTGAACCTGTCGGATTGAGACACTGAGGAGCGACAGGAGGTTCGATTCACAGCCTGACAAGTTTATGTAGACAGTTTCCATAATCAATTTAGAAATAGGAATTGACAATGGGCAACTACATAAAGTATCACAAGAAGTAAAGGATGTAGACAGGAAGTGCACCGAAATGTAAGATTCTTAATTTACTATCGATGTGTTTTGAAATTTGGTCTCTGGGGGTCCATGAAGTTAGCAGATTCCTGGCTGCCTCACCACTTTTTGGAATTACTTTATTCTGTTGCAGTATACGAATTGAGAGTAATGTTTTCTGCAATGTTTCATTGTGCTTAGCATGCTGTTGTCATCCATTATTAGGGTGGGGTTCCTTATAGTGTATTAAAATTAACAGGGATCCCTTAGACAGGAAAGCTTGAAGTCACACCCTTAAAATAATTTTCTAAAATTGACGTGTTAGAATGTTTGGTTTAGATTTAAAGACACAATTGATGGTTCTCATATTTGATTTCAAATTTATATGTGGCTTCATGGTCGAGCAGAACTTTTTCAGTTCAGCCACAAGTAAGAAAGTTGAGCATAATTTTAAGATGAATAGGTTAGGATTTTGATGGGGACGTGGATATCTGTTGGTTGAAGGATCATCGTTTGATAGAGGCACTGTTAATTGTCTATCAATTGTGTTCAATTATGCGCAGGTGGAGGGCATTAATTGGGGCTTAATTTGAGCACCTATGAAGAAACACTTATTGAAACTGTGGTGTGGTTGAGTTAGGAGGTCTGTTTTTTTTTTAATTCATTCATGGGATGTGGGCGTCGCTGGCTAGGCCAGCATTTATTACCCATCCCTAATTTCCCTTGAGAAGGTGGTGGTGAGCTGCCTTCTTGAACCGCTGCAGTCCATGTCAGGTAGGGACACCCACAGTGCTGTTGGGAAAGGAGTTCCAGGATTTTGACCCAGCGACAGTGAAGGAACAGCGATATAGTTCCAAGGCAGGATGGTGTGTGGCTTGGGGGGGGACTTGCAGGTGGTGGTGTTCCCATGCATTTGCTGCCCTAGTCTTTCTAGTTGGTAGAACTAGTTTGGAATGTTTCACTCTAAATAAATGTAAGACTGAGCAAAGATTGGCTCCAGAACGATACTTCACCAACGAGTTTTCTGGAGTAGAACAGGCACTCCGAAATAAGCTATTGTATCCTTGCAATGAAATGGGACCATCCACAGAATATGAGCTTTGTGTCTTTAATCATCTCAATTATTCATGTAACTCAAGTTATTTCTGAAGCTTTCTATAATATTTGCGAATACAGGAATTGCCCTTACACACACACACAAACCACGCTTTCACCTTGTAGGGGGGAGGCGGTTGTGTAGTGGTAATGTCACTGGACTAGTAATCCAGAGGCCCAGGCTAAAGCCTTGGGGACATGGGTTGGAATCGCACCATGGCAGATGGTGAAATTTGACTTCAACTAATTAAAAAAAAAAAATCTGGAATTAAAAAGCTCGTCTAATGGTGACCAATTGTTGTAAAAAAAATAAAACCATCTGGTTCATTAATGTCCTTTAATGAAAGAAATCTGCCATCCTTACCTGGTCTGGTCTACATGTGACTCCAGACCCACAGCAATGTGGTTGACTCTTAAAATGCCCTCTGAAATGGTCTAGAAAACCACTCAGGGCAATTAGGGATGGGCAATAAATGCCTTTATGCTGGTAAATGAGGAATGTTGATCTGTGAATATGATATATACATGACAGAAAATTGAGTCAGTGAAATCACAGTAGTCATTGCAGCTATGAGGAAAGATTGGATAGGCTAGGCTGGGGTTGTTTTCCTTAGAACAGAGGATGCTGAGGGGTGACTTAATTGAGGTGTACCAAATTATGAGGGACCTAGGTAGAGTCAACAGGAAGGACCTGTTTCCCCTAGCAGAGAGATCAATTACAAGGGGGCACAGATTAAAGGTGGTTTGTAGAAGAATTAGAGGGGACATGAGAATCTTTTTCACCCAGGGAGTGGTGGGTATCTTGAATTCACTGCCAGGAATGGTGGTGGAGGCAGAAACCCTCAATTCTTTTAAAAGGTACCTGGACATGCACCTGCAACCTGCAAGGCTATGGATCAGGTCTTGGAAGATGGAATTAGATTGGGCGGCTAGTTTTTTTGGCTGGCACGGACACGATGGGCTGAATGGCCTTCTGTGCTGTAATTTTTTTATGGTTCTATGAAAGTAGCATGCTGTATCAATCTACTCATGCAAGGCATACTCTAAGGGGGATTACTTGAGTCATTTCTCACCTGTGCAAATGACTGACTAATCAGTTCGTTCAGCTAACTGTATGTGTATGGTACCCCATTATTCATTCGCCACAGGCAACATCAGGCTGGTCACTATATGCATTTGTCCAAACCCAGTTGTTTACTTGACTGTTTCGTCTTAGACTTAGACTGCTGATTTTTAAAAAAATGTCTCCATTTCTACATCCTTTATTATTCTTCCACTTTTTCTTCATTTGGTGCTCGTACAGGGAGGGGAAAGGAGAGATTGTGGGAGCATTTGCATGTTGTGGCACACATTGTTCTACACAATTTCCTCTTCTGCTTGTTTGTACAGTGGTAAGTACGGAAATGTTGGCAAAACACAACACCTGTAAAAAGAAAAGATAAGTTAATATTTTAGATATAGACTCCACCACCACAAATCTTTGTGGTTGCTGTTGGATCGGCTGTGTATTTCCAACATTTTTTCCTTGATTTCAGGTTTCCAGGGAATGCAGTTTCGTCTTTCCTTTACTGATTATACTGCGTGTGGTTTGAGGAGGTAGCAGGTCAATGAAAGTTGGTTTCATTGTGCTTCCATGTGTACGGCAGTTCCTGGTGGGAGTTTAAACAATAGCAAGGAATTGTTGAGAATGCACAACCAGTGGGATTTCCAGTTCTTCTGGGAACTATGATAATGGTCAGTGTGATTTTCAGAGAGAGTGTACCATATCTTTGAGAATTGTTGCTTATCGTAGAGTCTGACATTGGAATTTGGAGGAAAAGAAAGTAAAATGTGGAGTGAGTGAGTTAAAAGAAGCAGAAAACAAGAAAGAAATGAGTTGCAGAGGAAGTAATGGACACTGACTTCCAAAAAGAGTGGAAAAAAGCCTTCCTCATTAAGATGACAGTCAATGATTTTGATTTAAATTCCAATTTGATGTGCTGCCACTCTTAAATGATAACACGGTCCATACGCCTACAATCTGGTTCCTTCTTGATAGCATTCACACCGAACATTTTCCAGTCTTGACAGCTGTGAAAAAGAAGCAAGGTAGGATTAAACAACAATCTTAGATTTAAAAACAATTTCATGTGTGTGCAAGGGTTACAACCGGTCACAAACCCATTACCAGCTAGGTTTGATGCCAACGTGTTCACTTCAAATGTTATATTCTGTACATGTCACATGCTATGTCACTCATGGTTGCAGGATTGAAGGACACAGGTACTTATCTAAACTGTCCCTTTTGTTCTGGATCCATTATGTAGACATGCTGATGTTTTGGGAGGTCAGGGCAAAAAACTCAGTTAAGTTGCAGCAGGAGGGTTGGTATTCCGCAAGGTGAGGTCAGATGGCTTAAATGGCCTCCAAATGCACTCAGCAGAGAAATCAATAATCTGATTTTTTTTTAAAAAATGCTTATACCCATCCAGTCAATAAGCAGATTTCACAGATTATTTCTGCTTCCGATCAGGATTTTAAAAAATTCATTCATGGGATGTGGGCGTCGCTGGCTCGGCCAGCATTTATTGCCCACCACAGTGGTGCAGTGGTTAGCACCGCAGCCTCACGGCTCCAGTGACCTGGGTTCGATTCTGGGTACTGCCTGTGTGGAGTTTGCAAGTTCTCCCTGTGTCTGCGTGGGTTTCCTCCGGGTGCTCCGGTTTCCTCCCACATGCCAAAGACTTGCAGGTTGATAGGTTAATTGGCCATTATAAAATGCCCCTATTATAGGTAGGTGGTAGGGAAATATAGGGACAGGTGGGGATATGGGATTAGTGTAGGATTAGTATAAATGGGTGGTCGATGGTCGGCACCGACTCATTGGGCCGAAGGGCCTGTTTCAGTGCTGTATCTCTAAAACTAAAAAAAGCTAAAACCACTAATTGCCCTTGAGAAGGTGGTGAGCTGTCTTCTTGAGCTACTGCGGTCCATGTTGGGTAGGAACACCCTTAGTACTGTGAGGAAGAGAGTTCCAGGATTTTGACCCAGTGACGTTGAACGAACGGCGATATAGTTCCAAGTCAGGATGGTGTGTGACTTGGAGGGGAATTTACAGGTGGTGGTGTTCCCATGCATCTGCTGCCCTTGTCCTTCTAGCTGGTAGAGGTTGCGGGTTTGGAAGGTGCTGTCTAAGAAGCCTTGGTGCGTTGCTGTAGTGCATCTTGTAGATGGAACACACTGCTGCCACTGTGTGTCGATGGTGGAGAGAGTGAATGTTGAAGGTGGTGGATGGGGTGCTTATCAAGCGGGCTGCTTTTTCCTGGAGCTTGTTGAGTATTGTTGGAGCTGCACCCATCCAGGCAAGTGGAGAGTATTCCATTAAGTCAATAAAACAGAGTGAAACTGGACGGACTACCCAGCATCGACCTTGGCACCGGAAATGACAACGGCAAACCCAGCCCTGTCGACCCTGCAAAGTCCTCCTTGATAACATCTGGGGGCTTGTGCCAAAGTTGGGAGAGCTGTCCCACAGACTAGTCAAGCAACAGCCTGACATAGTTATACCCACGGAATCATACCTTACAATGTCCAGGTACTGCCATCACCATCCCCGGGTATGGCCTGTCCCACCGGCAGGACAGACCCAGCAGAGGTGGCGGCACAGTGGTTATACAGTAGGGAGGGAATTGCCCTGGGAGTCCTCAACATTGACTCCAAACCCTATGAAGTCTCATGGCATGAGATCAAACATGGGCAAGGAAATCTCTTGCTGATTACCACCTACCGCCCTCCCTCAGCTGATGAATCGGTACTCCACCATGTTGAACACCACTTGGAAGGAGCACTGAGGGTGGCAAGGGCACAGAATGTACTCTGGGTGGGGGACTTCAGTGTTCATCACCAAGAGTGGCTCAGTAGCACCATTACTGACTGAGCTGGCTGAGTCCTAAAGGATATAGCTGCTCGACTGGGTCTGCGGCAGGTGGTGAGGGAGCCAGCAAGAGGGAAAGAATATAATTGACCTTGTCCTCACCAATGCGTCTGCCACAGGTGCATCTATCCATGACAGTATTGATAGGAGTGACCACCGCACAGTCCTTGTGGAGACGAAGTCCCTCCTTCACATTGAGGATACCCACCATTGTGTTGTGCGGCACCACCACTGTGCTAAATGGCTCGGTAGCATCACTACTGAACGAGCTGGCTGAATCCTAAAGGACATAGCTGCTGTACTGGGTCTGCAGCAGGTGGTGAGGGAACCAACAAAAGGGAAAAACCTACTTGACCTCGTCCTCACTAATCTATCTGTCGCAGATGTATCTGTCCATGACAGTATTGGTAGGAGTGACCACCGCACAGTCCTTGTGGAGATGCCGTCCCATCGTCACACTGAGAGTACCCACCGTCTGTTGTGTGGCACTACCGCCATGCTAAATGTGATAGATTATAAACAGATCCAGCAACTCAAAACTGGGCATTCATGAGATGCTGTGGGCCATCAGCAGCAGCAGAATTATATTGAACCACAATCTGTAACCTCATGACCCGGCATATCCCCCACTCTACCATTACCATCAAGCCAGGAGACCAACCCTGGTTCAATGAAGAGTGCAGGCAGGCATGCCACGCGCAGCACCAGACATACCTAAAAATGAGGCGTCAGTCTGGTGAAGTTACAACCCAGGACTACTTGCATGCCAAACACCGTAAGCAGCATCCGAAAGACAGGCCTAAACGAACCCAAAACCAACGGATCAGATCTAAGCTCTGCAGTCCTGCCACACAGACCCAGTCGTGAATGGTGGCGGTTAAACAAATATCCCCATCCTCAATGATGGGGGAGTCCAGCACATCAGTGCAAAAGACAAGGCTGAAGTGTTTGCATCTATCAGATGGGCCAGCATCACAGATGCCAGTCTTCAGTCAATCCGATTCACTCCACGTGATATCAAGAAACGGCTGAAGGCAATGGATACTGCAAAGACTATGGGCCCTGACAACATTCTGGCAATAGTACTGAAGACGTGCTCCAAAAGTAGCCCCCCACCACGCTGTTCCATAACAGCTACAACACTGGCATCTACCCGACAATGACGAAAATTGCCCATGTATGTCCTGTGCACAAAAAACAGGGCAAATCCAATCCGGCCAATAGCCGCCCTATTAGTCTACTCCCAATCATCAGTAAAGTGATGGAAGTGGTCGTCAACAGTACTATCGAGCGACACTTACTCAGCAATAATCTGCTCAGTGACGCTCAGTTTGGGTTCCACCAGGGCCACTCAGCTCCTGACCTCATTACAGCCTTGGTCCAAACATGGACAAAAGAGCTGAACTTGAGATGAGGTGAGAGTGACTGCCCTTGACATCAAGGCAGCATTTGACAGAGCATTGCATCAAGGAGTCCTAGCAAAACTGGAGTCAATGGGAATCGGGGAAAACTCTCCGCTGGTTGGAGTCATACTTAGCACAAAGGAAGATGGTTGTGGTTGTTGGAGGTCAATCATCTGAGCTTCAGGGCATCATTGCAGGAGTTCCTCAGGGTAGTGTCCTAGGCCCAACCATCTTCAGCTGCTTCATCAATGACTTTCCCTCCATCATAAGATCAGAAGTGGGGATGTTTGCTGATTGCACAATTTTCACCATTTGCAACTCCTCAGGTACAGAAGCAGCCCGTGTCCAGATGCAGCAAGACCTGGATAACATCCAAACTTGGGCTGATGTGTGGCACAAATGTTACTTGCCACTTAAGTGCCATGCAATGACCATCTCTCCAACAAGAGAGAATCTAACCATCTCCCCTTGACATTTAATGGCATTACCATCGCTGAAGCCCCCACTATCAACATCCTGGGTGTCACCATTGACCAGAAATTGAACTGGAGTAGCCACATAAATGCTGTGGCTACAAGAGCAGGTCAGAGGCTGAGAATTCTGCAGCAAGTAACTCAACACCTGTCTCCCCAATGCCTGTACACCATCTACAAGGCACAAGTCAGGAGTGTAATGGAATACTCTCCACTTGTTTGGATGGGTGCAACTCCAACAACACAAGAAGCTCGACACCATCCAGGACAAAGCAGCCTGCTTGATTGGCACTCCATCCATCACTTTCAACATTCATTCCCTCCACCACCGACGCACAGGGGCAGCAGTGTGTTCAGTGTGTACCATCTACAAGATGCACTGCAGCAAAGCACCAAGGCTCCTTAGACAGCACCTTCCAAACCCATGACCTCTGCCACCTAGAAGAGCAAGGGTAGCAGATACATGAGAACCTGCAGCTTCTCCTCCAAGCCACACACCATCCTGACTTGGAACGATATTGCCGTTCCTTCACTGTCACTGGGTTAAAATCCTGCAACTTCCTTCTTAGCAACACGTGATGGTGTACTTATACCCCAAGGACTGCAGCGGTTCAAGAAGGCAGCTCACCACCACCTTCTCAAGGGCAATTAGGGATGGGCAATAAACACTGGCCTAGCCAGCGACACCCACATCCCACGAGTGAATTAAAAAAAAACTCAACTGTTGCAAAGCTCTTGTGCTCAGCCTCCCATTTTCCAACCTCAGTAAATTTCAGCTCTTGCAAAACTCTGCTGCCTTTAGTCACCCATCCTAACATCTCCTTTGGCTCAGTATCAATTCCCCTGGAACATCCCTTCTTCTAATGAGTGCCAAATTCACTGAAAGGGTCACAATAAATGCTGTAGGTTGTTTGTATTCAAGTGAAATATGTTCTATTTGCATTGTTAAAAAGATAGTGACTCTTTACAGCTGAAGCAAGTGCCAGCAATGTTTGTCTTTTAAAATTACCACCATGTGCACTTTGATCCAGCCATCCTATTAAAGACAGAAATAGCAGTCGGAGCTTGGCTCAAGTCATGGCTAATTAAGAAAGATAATGAGTTCAAGCCCACTCCAGCACTTGAAGCACACAGTCTTGTCTGACAATTCATAATAGTGATGAGGGGATGCCTACATTTTTTTTTAAGGAGTGCAAGAATGGAGTGTTCTCCCAATATCCTGACCAGTATCGATCCCTCAACCAATGCTACCAAGTCACGTTCACGCGTCATTTATCTCGATACTGTTTGTGGGATTTTGTTGCCTATGCATTGGCTGCCACGTTTACCTACAAACAACAGTGGCTATACTTCAAAAATGCTTCATTTATTGTAAATCACTTTGGGATATTCTGAGAACAAGAAAAATGCTGGAAGAATGTAAGTTTTCATTCTTTTTAATATATCTATATTCCATTTAGTACACTTAGCCCCTTCAAAAGGCAGGTACCTGGATAATGACAAATTATTCCCTGCAGCAAGTCACCCATCTGAGTTCTGAAAGCTATCCTTAAATCACTTCAGCCTGTTGAAGAGCTTCAAAATCAAGCTACACTTTAAATATCTATAAACTGTCTTTTACACGCTTTCCGGCAATGACTGCAGATCGAGTCGCTGTGCCGTGCTGCAAAAACTAATGGTGATGATGCAAATCATGTTTCAAAGCATTGGAAGATTAGGTGCAGCGAGGTGGGTAAAAGCTAGCTCTAGAGTATTAGAAATCAACAAAATGTAATAAACTGGGCACCAAACAGAAAGCCTTGAGGCAATCATGCTGTCACACCTAATCCCCTCACTTGAGAGTGGTGACAGCACACAGACTATTGCTCTACATTCTCATCTTCCCTCATGGTCAGTCACATATCATGAACATTCAGCCCCTACAAGACCAGTTCGATTGCATTTTCGACAACACTTAACTGTCACATTAAATGAAACAAAATGAAAATTCTGCTGGAGGTGGCTGTCACTTATTTTCAACTTGTTCAATGCAATAACCAAATATTTACATTCAAATTAGATGAGTTTGATACTAGGATCTGTGCTGTGAAAAATAATCTGATCGAATTCTATGAACGAATCCCACCGGTTTGTTTTCCCCATTTTTATTCCTTGGATATTTTCTCGTGTGCATCTGTTCCAAGTGCAGGCCATCATCAGGCTGTTCACACTGCCTGTCAGTGAGTTTCATTTACCCAAACAATGATGGAAGTGCGCAACAGGTCCCTCAGCTTCTTTTTAATGTTTCAGATCTCGATCTTTCAAAAGAACATGACAAAAGATTTACGTTTGGAACATTAACCTTCATTTGTAAATCTAATGAAGGATCTGCATCCAAAATATTCACCTAGCCATTCTCTCTCCTGATTCGGGCACCAATTGTGTCATTCAAATTTTTTCTGTTTTCTTTCAGTTTTTAGTATTTGCATTTTTCCTTATTCAAATTTGATTCACATCTGACATGAACAATCCCTAAAGTTTTGGAATCTTTCCACTCTAATAATTGAGAGATGTGCAGAATTGAAGTTTTTTTTAAAAAGTCAATTCTGTCATTTTTTTTCTCGCCGTCACTTTTATTTTTTGTCTTCCTTTTTGAGATTATATAGAGGATACACAGCATATGCATTCATGTAATGGGCTAAGAGTTCTGCAAATAAAGCTGATCTGATGAATCACCAGTAACTTCTATAGAGGATATAGTAATGGTTAATCATGAGGTATAATAAATATTTTCATGAGATTAATGAGGTAATTTATGACTGACTCTTGCAATTGGTGGAGGGGATTGTGGGAAGGGATTGAAGGTGAAAGTGAGTAAAGTTCGGGGGGAAAGGTCATGATTGGAATGTCAGTTTTTTTGTGGGGAAGAGGACAACCAATAATGTTCTTACACATTGGGTTGGGGGGGGGGGGGTGGGGGGGAGGAAATTAAAACAGTTAATAAAGTTGTCAATTTAATTTTTTATGTTTTGCAACTTTAAAAATGTAAATTGAACTGAAGAGCTGGAAGCCCTTTGAAAATGGAGCTAGGCGCCATTGCTGGGGGCGGAGTGCCTGCCCCCTCTACATCATCAGGGGCGGTCGGACTGCCCAGGCCTTGTAAATGAGTCGTTGTGCTAAATATGGCGGTGGCTCCGTGGCGCTAATCTCGTGCATGCACCGCGCCGTTTTGGAAGCTTACTGCCGAGATCGGCGTGAGCTGGAAAAATTCAGCCCCAAATGTGTGAGAGAGATTGAGACACAAAAGGAGATCCATGAGAGAATGAGAAAAAGAAGTGACAAATACAAGGGTGATAGGAGAAATTGAGAGAGTAGAGAAATAGTGAGATTGGGAGTGAAAATAAATAAAGACTAAGAGACAGAATTAGTGACAGATGAGCAGAAAGCTTATTATAGGACGAGGGAAACATTTTTTGTCCATGAGCAATGACATGAGAGAATAGTCAGGGAATAAACAGTAAAAGGCTGGGAATAAACAGCAGGTCAGTCAGCATCTAATGGAGGAAAAATGGATTAACAATCTTTGTAAAGGCACTTTGTCAGACTATTGAATGAGGTTTATTTTATTGTACATATATTTTTATGTTCTATGATAAATTGCCTACGTGCGGCGCAATGGTTAGCACCGCAGCCTCACAGCTCCAGCGACCCGGGTTCGGTTCTGGGTACTGCCTGTGCGGAGTTTGCAAGTTCTCCCTGTGACCATGTGGGTTTTCGCCGTGTGCTCTGGTTTTCTCCCACAGCCCAAGACTTGCAGGTTGATAGGTAAATTGGCCATTGTAAATTGCCCCTAGTGTAGGTAGGTGGTAGGAGAATGGTGGGGATGTGGTAGGGAATATGGGAATAATGTAGGATTAATATAAGTGGGTGGTTGTTGGTCGGCACAGACTTGGGCCGAAGGGCATGTTTCAGTGCTGTATCTCTCTATGACTAAGTTATCATGTCATCTCAGTATTGAAAGAAATTTCAAGATCAATGTGCTTTGTAAAGAAAAATAACTTTTATTTATATAGCGCATTTAACAGGATAAAACATCCCAAGATGCTTCACAGCGTTATAAAACAAAATATGACACCAAACTACACGAGGAACTATTAGGTAAGATAACGAAAAGCTTGGTCAAAAACATAGATTTTAAGGAGTGTCTTAAGGGAGGAAAATGAGGTAGAGAGGAAAAGAGGTGTAGGACAGGTATTCCAGAGATGAAGGCCCAGACAGCTAAAGGTATGGCCACCCAATGGTGGAATGATTAAAATTGGGAATGTTCAAGAGGCCAGAATTAGAGGAGCGCAGATTTCTGAGGGTTGTGGTGCTGGAGGCGATTGCAGAGATAGGGAGGAGTGAAGCCATGTAGGGATTTGAAATCAAGGATGAAAATTTTGAAATCAAGATGTTGCTTGACCAGAAGCCACTGTAGGTCAGTGAGTACAGCAGTGATTGATGAATGGGACTTGGTGCGAGTTAAGACAGGGACAGCAGAGTTTTTGAATGACCTCAAGTTTACAGAGAGTAGAATGTGGGAAACCAGCCAGGAGTGCGTTGGAATAGTCAAGTCTAGAGGTAACAAAGGCATGAATGAAAGTTTCAGCAGCAGATGAGCTGAGACGGGGTCAAGTCGGGTGATAATACAGAGGTGGAAATAGGTGTTCTTAGTGATGGCATGAGTATTAGGTCGGAAGCTCATCTCAGGGTCAAATGTGGCACCAAGGTTGTGAACAGACTGTTGCCAGGGGGAGGGATGGCGTCGCCAGCCAGGGAGCGGAGTTTGGAACGGGGCGAAAACAATGGCTTCAGTCTTCTGAATATTTAATTGGACAATTATTCAAATACACAGCAAGAGTCAATTTTTAGAAAATAAACCATCACTACAGTCACCGATCTGTCATTCAATTTAGTTTTTAGTACATGACTGTCTCAACTTGTATAACACAGTGTATCATAGTTTGTTTCTACTTGGCATCCCAGTCAATAAGCGATGTAACTGAATAAACTCAGAAGCTGCTGTAGGAACAAGTTACCTCTATTGATATGAAATCAAGACTGTTGAGTGACAGAAAACTGAGGCTTCAGTTCAGACTGACAGCCCCTCACCTTTAATATGGAAAGAAGAAAAGGAAACAGATTGAACGAATGCAGCACAGAAATTATGTTTAGACATGCTGTCAGCATCATTAAGAAGGTTCACTTCAGAACTTCAGCTGCACTTAATGAAATCATAACCGACTACTTATGAATTAATGAGTCATAATCTTATTCCAGGAATGAAAAAATATTGAGCACTTGAAAGTTAATAAATTGGATAGTGGGAGGCTTGACACAATAAATTCAGATAAGTGGGGAAAAAATACATGATTCACCAAACCTAAATGCTGTGAATATTTCTGTCAATGCAAAAGTACATATCAATAGTTACTTGAGTTTGATAATCCAATTGAGATCTTTTGAGCCTATTGCCACTTTTAAATTCATTATTCATGTCAAACTGTATACAAAGAAGCTGAATTCACTTCATAGTTCTATTAGCATTTATAGCCACATTATTTGTCATTAGATTTCAGCAATGTACCATCTTTAATGTTGAAAAAGGTGCTTACCGGGCATAATCAGACAAAAAATGTATATTGAGCCAAAGAACAAGATATTGGAGGAGGAGAAGTTGATGTAAAGTAGGATTTTAAAATGCAGGAGAGAGACGGAGGGGTTTAGGGAGGGAATTCCAGAGAACAGAATGTAAACAACTAAAGGCACAGCTGTATGGGGTGAAGGAAGGGGAATACACAAAAACTCCAAGCCAGCAGAGGAGAGAGTTTTTGGGGCTGGTAAGATTTAAGAAGATTCCAGATTACATGGCAGGGCCAAGGCCATGAAGGGATTGAAACATGAGGACAATAAGTTTGTATTAGGGGTGGTGGGGAACCAGACTTAGATGCACAAACCATGAAATATGTATAAGCAATAAACAGATGGAAAAGATTTTAATTTTACTTTGGCAATTCTACCTTGGGTTAGGAGTTAAACTAATTGAAATTACTTTTCTTGGAGAGAGGAAGATTGAGAGGGGATATGATTCACTCCTCACAATACTGAGAGGCATGGAGAAAATTGATATAATCAAACAGTCAATTCAGTGCAAAGTCTAACCAGTTTCCTTACTGAAATTAAAATAAAAGCAAAATACTGCGAATGCTGGAAATCTGAAATAAAAACAAGAAATGCTGGAACCACTCAGCAGGTCTGGCAGGTCTGGAAGAAGAAGGGTCACTGACCCGAAACGTTAACTCTGCTTCTCTTTCCACAGATGCTGCCAGACCTGCTGAGTGGTTCCAGCATTTCTTGTTTTTATTTATTCTTACTGAAATTGAAGCCTTTGATCTGATTGGGAGTCTGTTGTGCCTAACACGCACGCACGCTACTCTTAAAGAATCCACGGAGTCAGATTGGTGAAAGGTATCTCAATATTTTATTCACACACTAAATCATCAAGTACAAGCTCTCAATACTTGCACAGTAAACTACCCGTCAAGACACGAGGTGATCAGTCTCGGACTTGCGGCTGCTCTTCTGTTCTCTGAGCCCCTGGCTCAGGGTATCTTCTCAAGTGTTCTTCCCCGGGGTTCTCGTGCCTTCCCTAGTTTCAGTCAGGGGTTAAATCTTGTTTCTAAGACCCGCCCCTCTTACTTACACATAGGGGTCTGGTATAATAACATAATGATAATTCCTTATTTGGCTCAGTGAGAACCTGTTCAAAACTTCACAGTTTCCCATTGTCTATTATGAGTTTGATCATATCTGGTGTCCATGACGACTCCCTATATCTGCTAAGTCCAAGGACAGTTTCTGGGATCCTCCTCAATACCTTTTCTTTAATCATATCTACCATTCCTCGGCTATCTGTGTGCTGTGCCTCTTTGTTTTAATTAAGTTCTAAAGTGTTTTTGCTATATGTGTTTTTACTGGGTCTACAAGTCCACCATCCAAATTGTTGAACTGGACCTGCAACATGGTCTCTTATACAAAAGCAAAATACTGCAAATGCTGGAAATCTGAAACACAAACAGAATATTCTGGAAATACTTGGCATTTGGGGAGACAAAGGCAGAGTTAACAGCTGCTATACTGCCATCGGACACCTCTTTCAGACATATCTTTTGTTCCTTTTCTTGGCTTTGTGCCGCAAAACCTTTTGTCATTTAATGTTTCCAGCACTCCGCCTTCCATTTTGTTCTTAACCCCTAAAATAAAAGCAAAATACTGCGGATGCTGGAAATCTGAAACAAAAACAAGAAATGCTGGAATCACTCAGCAGGTCTGGCAGCATCTGTGGAAAGAGAAGCAGAGTTAACGTTTCGGGTCAGTGACCCTTCTTCGGAACTGACAAATATTAGAAAAGTCACAGATTATAAACAAGTGAGGTGGGGGTTGGGCAAGAGATAACAAAGGAGAAGGTGCAGATTGGACCAGGCCACATAGCTGACCAAAAGGTCACGGAGCAAAGGCAAACAATATGTTAATGGTGTGTTGAAAGACAAAGCATTAGTACAGATTAGGTCTGAATATACTGAATATTGAACAGCAGCAAGTGCAAACCTGAAGAAAAACAACCTGAAAAAAACAGTGGGTAAGCAAACTGAACAAACTAAGATGAAATGAAATAAATGCCAAAAAAAGATTGTAAAAAATGTAAAAAGGAATGTAAAAAAAAAAGGAAGAAAAAATAACTAAAAATGACTAAAAATGAAAGTAAAGTGGGGGGCTGTCATGCTCTGAAATTATTGAACTCAATGTTCAGTCCGGCAGGCTGTAGTGTGCCTAATTGGTAGATGAGATGCTGTTCCTCGAGCTTGCATTGATGTTCACTGGAACACTGCAGCAATCCCAGGACAGAGATGTGAGCATGAGAGCAGGGGGGAGTGTTGAAATGGCAAGCAACCGGAAGCTCAGGGTCCTGCTTGCGGACTGAGCGGAGATGTTCCGCAAAGCGGTCACCCAGTCTGCGCTTGGTCTCCCCAATGTAGAGGAGACCACACTGTGAGCAGCGAATACAGTACACTACATTGAAAGAAGTACAAGTAAATCGCTGCTTCACCTGAAAGGAGTGTTTGGGGCCTGGGATAGTGAGGAGAGAGGAGGTAAATGGGCAGGTATTACACCTCCTGTGATTGCAAGGGAAGGTGCCCTGGGACGGGGACGAGGTGGTGGGGGTAATGGAGGAGTGGACCAGGGTGTCGCGGAGGGAACGATCCCTTCGGAATGCTGACAGGGGAAGGGAGGCGAAGATGCGACTGGTAGTGGCATCACGCTGGAGGTGGCGAAAATGGCGGAGGATGATCCTTTGGATATGGAGGCTGGTGGGATGAAAAGTGAGGACAAGGGGATCCCTGTCACGGTTCTGGGAGGGAGGGGAAGGGGTGAGGGTAGAGGTGCGGGGAATGGGTCGGGCACGGTTGAGGGCCCTGTCAACCACAGTGGGGGGAATTCCTCGGTTGAGGAAAAAGGAGGTCATATCAGAAGCACCGTCATGGAAGGTAGTATCATCAGAGCAGATGCGTCGGAGATGGAGAAACTGGGAGAATGGAATGGAGTCCTTACAGGAGGTAGGGTGTGAAGAAGTGTAGTCGAGCTAGCTGTGGGAGTCAGTGGGCTTATAATGGATATTAGTAGACAACCTTTCCCCAGAGATGGAGACAGAGAAGTCGAGGAAGGGAAGGGAAGTGTCAGAGATGGACCATGTAAAGGTGAGAGAAGGGTGGAAATTGGAAGCAAAGTTGATAAAGTTTTCTAGTTCGGGGCAGGAGCAGGAAATGGTACCGATACAGTCATCAATGTACCGGAAAAAGAGTTGGGGGAGGGGGCCTGAGTAGGACTGGAACAAAGAATGCTCGACATATCCCACAAAAAGACAGGCATAACTAGGACCCATGCGGGTACCCATAGCGACACCTTTTACTTGAAAGAAATGCATGGAGTTGAAGGAGAAGTTGTTCAATGTGAGAACAAGTTCAGCCAGGCGGAGGAGGGTGTTGGTGGATGGGGACTGGTTGGGCCTCTGTTCCAGGAAGAAGCGGAGAGCCCTCAAACCATCCTGGTGGGGGATGGAGGTGTAGAGCGATTGGACGTCCAATGACGTGTTTCCAGCACTTTCTGTTTCTGTTTCATAGCCTCTTGTGAACCGTACAGTGAGATGCTTAGTATTTCAAAATAAAAATGTCTGGTTATATTCTCGGCTATTTTGGGTCTAGGTCAAACTTTTGAAAATGCTCAACCGAGCAGATTACAGACCTCCCCTATGAAATATGAGACTAAAATCTTCTTTCAGGACAGTCTGGAGTTAACTGAATGTGACTTCCACTTAGTGTAATTGAACAAGAATGATGGGGTTGCGATGTGGAAAGGCTGCATTTTGCTGCCTCTCCCCAGTTGCCTTGAACCTGCCTTGTTGAAACGCTGCATTCTTTGTGATGGCATTCCCATCACGATGTAAGTGTGGCGATTTGTTATTTATCACCAATAATTATAGCTTATTGTTGCTGTAAAACATTTAGACTTCAGTCTCAGCCCTTTAGTAATAGTGTGAATTCTCCAGTGCTCCAATTGATCTGACGTAGTGTTTTTAAATAAAGGTGTGATATCACATGCACGACTCATACCCCTCTTTAAAAAAAAAAAGAAAAGCACTTTTTTCCCACTGAACATAAGGCTGCTGGAACTACGGAAATGCCCTAGAATCACCCTAGAATCTTAGACAAAAACTACAGAAATTTGCTCACGAGGAACTTTTATCTGTTCAGCACTAATGAATGAGTTACACCTGGAGAAATTCTGGAGAACCTTCTGTACTTGTAGTGGCTCTCTAAAAGCAGGTACACACCACAGTAAAACCAACTTATAAAGTGGGTGGAAGCTGTATGCATTAGCTGGAGAATGATGTTTGAGATAAGGTTCAAGACTTAACTTCCAAACAAAAGAGAGAAAGCAGGGAATTAAAGACCAGTCAGCCTGACGTCGTTAGTGGGGAAAATTCTACAGTCCATGATCAAAGATTTTATAGCGGAGCACTTGGAGAACAGTGGTAGAATCGGACAGAGTCGGCATGGATTTACGAAAGGGAAATCATGCTTGACAAATCTACTAGAATTCTTCGAGGATGTAACTAGTGGAGTTGATGAGAGGGAGCCAGTGGATGTGGTTTATTTGGACTTTCCGAAGGCTTTCGACAAAGTCCCACATAATAGATTAGTGTGTAAAATCAAAGTGCATGGTAGTGGGGATAGTATATTGCGATGGAGAGAATGTTGGTTGGCAGACAGGAAACAGAGTAGGGATAAATGGGTCTTTTTCCAAATGGCAGGCAGTGACTAGTGGGGTACCGCAGGGACTGGTGCTAGGACCCCAGCTATTCACAATATATATTAATGATTTAGATGAGGGAACAAAATGTAATATCTCCAAATTTGCAGATGAGACAAAACTGGGTGGGAAGGTGAGTTGTGAGGAGGATGCAGTGAGGCTTCAGGGTGATTCGGACAAGTTGAGTGAGTGGGCAAATGCATGGTAGATGCAGTATAATGTGGATAAATGTGAGGTTATCCACTTCGGTAGCAAAAACAGGAAGGCAGGTTATTACCTGAACGGCTGTAAACTGAGAGAGGGGAATATGCAACGAGACCTGGGTGTTCTCGTACACCAGTCGCTGAAGGTAAACATGCAGGTGCAACAGGTGGTAAAAAAGGCAAATGGTATGTTGGCCTTCATAGCTAGAGGATTCGGGTACAAGAGCAGGGATGTCTTGCTGCAATTATACAGGGAATTGGTGAGGTCACACCTGGAATATTGTGTGCAGTTTTGATCTCCTTATCTGAGGAAGGATGTTCTTGCTATAGAGGGAGTGAAGCGAAGGTTTACCAGACTGATTCCTGGGATGGTGGGACGAACGTATGGAGAGAGATTGAGTCGGTTAGGATTATATTTGCTGGAGTTCAGAAAAGTGAGGGGGGGATCTCATAGAAATCTATTAAATTCTAACAGGACTTGACAGGGTAGATGCAGGAAGGATGTTCCCTATGGTGGGGGAGTCCAGAACCAGGGGTCTAGTCTAAGGATACGGGTAAACCATTCAGGACTGAGATGAGGAGAAATTTCTTCACCCAGCGAGTGGTGAGCCTGTGGAATTTGCTACACAGAAAGCAGTTGAGGCCAAAACATTGTATGTTTTCAAGAAGAAGTTAGATATAGCTCTTGGGTTTAAAGGGATCAAAGGATATGGACGAAAGTGGGAACAGGTTACTGAGTTGGATGATCAGCCATGATCATAATGAATGGCGGAGCAGGCTCGAAGGGCAGAATGGCCTACTCCTATTTTCTATGTTTCTATGTAAAACATGGAATGTTATGATGCTCTGTTGTTTTTCTTATCATGCACCTCTCTTCCCCCAGGACAAGGTAACATATATCGGTACCTGGTATGCTGCCTGCTTTTTGCCAGTGCCCATCAGCAGTGCATGACAGTGAATTCGGTTGATGCCCACTCCGATTTTCCATGAATGGAGATGGCTAATCTCAAACGGTTGCTTCCCGAAGCACTGAACTGGGGTATTGAATCTGCTTCTCTGCTCCATGGTGATCGTCCAGTTCTGTCCCTGTCAGTTGGATATTGTTCCTTCAATCAGCAATGTATTTACCTGTCAAAATTCCAGAAAGCCGTTAATAATTTAGTTCAAACTCAAACTTATGTGCAATGTTGAAAAAGCTGCATCAAGGTCAGTCTTCAAATGTAATTTCAGGCTCTTCTGAAATGTACAATGAGACTCTCAGTATTTTATGTTCATTTTCCCACTAGCAATAGAGTCGCATTCTCATGGTGAGCTGTTGGTGATAGGATTTTAAAAAGCTCATTAGCTTCTATGTCCTATTTTTATTGGGTTCTTTTATGTGAAGCAGAATTACAGTCACCAATAATTACAAGAGGACATGAAATTGAAGTATTAAGCTAAAACCTCCTTTTATAGGACAGTTTTGCAGCAAATGGAATAATGCTGCACTTTGAGTGCAATTAGAGTAAGAGTGACTGGGGTATTTGTGGTTTAGCATCAATGATTACAGCTTACTATTGCTCTAAGATATTTAGACTTTAGCTTCTGAACTGAATACTATTTTTAAAGTAGTCCCCAGATGTACAAAAACATGCAAGGACATGCTGACTTTGCAACTTTAGAGATGCAAAGTTAAGGTCATCTTCACATTGCATCAAAATGGTATGTTCCAACTTGTTATAACTGCTAAAACCAGTGTTTGAAGGGGAGAAGGAATTTTGCTGTTTACCAGTCCTGGAGGTGGAAGCAGGTGAACTGCCTATAAAAAGAATGAAAGGGCAGGTTGAGAGTATATAAAAATGAAATGAGGTGGGGAAAGTGGAAAGGTCAGTAATTCTTGCTAAAAACAAATCTTTCATATGAACCAGTTTTGATGAAAGGTCACAGACCTGAAACGTTAACTCTGTTTCTCTCTCCACAGATGCTGCCTTTTCCAGCACTTTTTGTTTTTATTTCAGATTTCCAGCATCTGCAGTATTTTGCTTTTATTTCATATAAACTTGCTGTTCAGGTACATAATCGTTCTGATTTACCTGAAGATGTACTGGAACTGATACAGAAAACTTAATTATTCTTGTGCAACATTACATAATCATGGTCTGATATTAGGATCATATTGACAATGTAAACTTACTGATATACATGGACAAATTTATTTTTGTGAAATGTTGTTTCCCAATCTAAAGGGTTCAACCACATTGCTATCGCAACTGACATGCTGTATTTAAAATTAATTTCTTGACTATTCCTTGGCTGAGCTGATTAAAACAGTGAGATAGCTGTGCTTTGCAGACTAGAAAGTTCCTAGGTTTACAAACTGCAGCCTGTACTGTATTAGCAGATCTCAACAATGAGAGAGGGCAGTGATCAGAATACAGCAACGGACTGGCAACCCTGGATTAGGGAGGGGAAATTCGGCATTGACTCCCAGTCCCAGAAGTGTGCAAGTGCAGATGTTAAGTGAGGACAACATGGGCTCTGCACTTACGCATCCCACAATCAGAAGTTGGTTGCTGGTAGTTGCTATTTGGGCACGCATTCAAAGACTGGCCAGCACCGATGCAACTTCTCCCCTGACCAGGAATCTTTGAGAGAGGGGAATGCAGCGGAAGGAAAAGCAGGAAGAAAAAGAAAATTCTTTCTTTCTTTCTTTCTTTTGGGCCTCCTTATCTCGAGAGACAATGGATACGCGCCTGGAGGTGGTCAGTGGTTTGTGAAGCAGCGCCTGGAGTGGCTATAAAGGCCAATTCTGGAGTGACAGGCTCTTCCACAGGTGCTGCAGAGAAATTTGTTTGTTGGGGCTGTTGCACAGTTGGCTCTCCCCTTGCGCCTCTGTCTTTTTTCCTGCCAACTACTAAGTCTCTTCGACTCGCCACAATTTAGCCCTGTCTTTATGGCTGCCCGCCAGCTCTGGCGAATGCTGGCAACTGACTCCCACGACTTGTGATCAATGTCACACGATTTCATGTCGCGTTTGCAGACGTCTTTATAACGGAGACATGGACGGCCGGTGGGTCTGATACCAGTGGCGAGCTCGCTGTACAATGTGTCTTTGGGGATCCTGCCATCTTCCATGCGGCTCACATGGCCAAGCCATCTCAAGCGCCGCTGACTCAGTAGTGTGTATAAGCTGGGGGTGTTGGCCGCTTCAAGGACTTCTGTGTTGGAGATATAGTCCTGCCACCTGATGCCAAGTATTCTCCGAAGGCAGCGAAGATGGAATGAATTGAGACGTCGCTCTTGGCTGGCATACGTTGTCCAGGCCTCGCTGCCGTAGAGCAAGGTACTGAGGACACAGGCCTGATACACTCGGACTTTTGTGTTCCGTGTCAGTGCGCCATTTTCCCACACTCTCTTGGCCAGTCTGGACATAGCAGTGGAAGCCTTACCCATGCGCTTGTTGATTTCTGCATCTAGAGACAGGTTACTGGTGATAGTTGAGCCTAGGTAGGTGAACTCTTGAACCACTTCCAGAGCGTGGTCGCCAATATTGATGGATGGAGCATTTCTGACATCCTGCCCCATGATGTTTGTTTTCTTGAGGCTGATGGTTAGGCCAAATATTAGGAAGGAAAAGCAGGAAGAAAAAGAAAATTAATCTTAAATATTAGAGGGGTTTACATTTTAAGAGAGTAAACTCAGTCATTTGCTAGAAATGTAATCAGCAACAAACTGCTGTACATGTTAATTTATCACCTTGGCCTGTGAGCTTGTCATGTATTTGATGTAGTTGCCATTTATTGGATCAGGTATTTTAGGCAACAGCAATGATCATTAAAGGAATTTATTGATTATTACAATTAAAATAGATGCAAGATAAATGCCACTCTCACAAGCACTTTTAAATATCTTGTCGTTCAAAAAGAACTGTGAGTGTTTTGGGTTTTTTTCCAAAATCTTTTGCTGAAGACGACCTCTGGGGAGATTCACTCCCCTTCTCTTGTGAACGTTTTATTACCTGCTGCCGTGTGATTCCATTAACTCAGTGAAAGTGGACACTATTTCTGTGCAAATACGGGGTGGACAGCACAGCCAAGACAAGTTCTTCCCGCACACTGTGTTTGTGCATGCACACTTTAATCAGGACTCTGCACCCTGGACTGATTTTCCTGACTCTAATGCATGGGTGCTGAGGCCAAATGTGCCTCCTCTGCCTGTTTTTACCCTGGCAGAGTGAACATGGTCTAACAATCGAAATCAGGATTTCGTTGCTCAATGCATAGCTAAACCGAACAGGACAAACTTGCAGAGTCACTCATTGAGCTTTCTCTTATCTTGTCCTTTGTATATAACTTGTCTCAGATTCCTGTATCTCTGCTTGTTTTTCAGAATGACAATGGTTCCCCAGTAAATGACCCGATTTCTGTAGTATCACCAACACCAGAACAAGCTGAGGCCATAAACTCTGCAGATAAGGTAAATTGTTCTCTTTGCTTCATATGCAGGGTATCGGATATAGAAATATATTGAAGCACAGTTTCTATAGATATATGACTGAAACCACATGAAAATAAATGTGAAATATTCTGTTTGGTATTGAAGTTTAATATAATCCATGTTATATAACACAATGCATTGTGGTACACACACGACCATTGTGGTTACATAAATCATCCGACTTCTCTGCCTCCCAAACAGGAAAGTGTTTACAAAATTTTTCTGCATAAAGTTGGTGCTCTTTCAAGGAGTTGTATAATTAAAATCATCATAAACTGAGCACAGCTCTGTACAAATAAGTAGGAATAATAGATTAGGAATTACATTTGTATCCAAATTTTTATTGTGCTAATTTGGTTCACGCTCAAGTTGTCCTTCATACTCCATAACCAGAACCAATGGGTTTTCCAAGGGCAGAACACAATGCAACACAGTTCAGTTTAAATTTATAGCCACTATTGCATTACTTTTATATAATGTAGAATAAGGCAATGATTAAATTAATCATCATGAACAATACCTTGGCATGAGCACAATTGAGGCCTGTGGAGAAAATAACAGGACTAGCAGGGTAGTCCATGAACCTGTCCACACACATCCCCTTGTTAGGTGGCACTGGCAGAAGATGCGCACATTTCCATCACCCCCCCCCCCCCCCCCCACCCCCACCAGCCACCCATTGAGAATTTAAAAATCCATAACAAACAGTGGAATCCCAGCATAATTCTTCCACCCAAATTTATGGCCCCTTTCCTTGGTGGAAATCTGACTTCCTGCCCTCATTGGCCCCAGGATGTTTGTGTCCCTTTCACTTACAAAGTAAAGGGCATTATATCGCTCAATGCAACACAGTAAGTAACCTTCGACTCACCACTCTTTAGCCCCGCCTTTATGGCTGTCAGCCAGCTCTGGCGATCACTGGCAACTGACTCCCACGACTTGTGATCAATGTCACAGGATTTCATGTCGCGTTTGCAGACGTCTTTAAAGCGGAGACATGGACGGCCGGTGGGTCTGGTACCAGTGACTAGCTCGCTGTACAATGTGTCCTTGGGGATCCTGCCATCTTCCATGCGGCTCACATGGCCAAACCATCTCAAGCGCCGCTGACTCAGTAGTGTGTATAAGCTGGGGATGTTGGCCGCCTCGAGGACTTCTGTGTTAGAGATACGGTCCTGCTACCTGATGTCAAGTATTCTCCGGAGGCAGCGAAGATGGAATGAATTGAGACGTCGCTCTTGGCTGACATACGTTGTATGTTGAGTTAGCAGCAACATTTTCCTGCAAGTGGGCACTGTTCTGTGTATTAATATAGCATTGCAATTCCACACAGCTGTAAAACAGTTCCGAGCTTCATCCCACTATATTCTTAGTATTGTTTCACTGTTCTGTAATGTGGTTTAAAGGTATTAGTCTTTATTCTCAAATGTTATATGCCAGTTTCTAAACAGCTTGTGCTTTTTGAATCACACAAGCTGTCTGTGAACAATTAATTTCTGAAGATTTATTTCTGCTTTGGGATCGCTGAGATCCCTTGTACCACAGCAGCTTCTTACTACAGTACAAAGATACATTTGTCATTTCCCAAATGGCATTGCTTCATCTCTCCCTTCTCTCCTTAATAGATGTTTCTTTTATCTCTCGTGCCTACCCTTCTAAAGCCAGTTCATCCACATTTCTTTCTCCTTGCTCTTCCCTTTCTGCCATTTCGGTCTCTGTCCTCACCAGGTGTTGTACTGTCAGCAGTTACCCTGTCCACATCTTTTGTGTTTCTTTTTCTAAAGTGCTCAGCCACTTTTCTCAACTATGGAGGTAAAGCTAACAATAGGTGATATCCACACAGTCCACCTAACGTCCCCTGTCCTTGCTGCCTCCCTCCCCCAAAAGGTTGACCTCAAAGTTTTAATTTACAAGTAATCTCCATGTCCTCGCTGCACCTGGTCTCTGCAATCTCCTCCAGTCAGTATTGTCTCCCAGCTGGCACAAACTATTTTTCCAACTCTGGCTGATGGTGTGTCATCCCTTCCTCTGCTGCACTATTGCTGGCAGAACCCTCAGCTGTCACAGCATTCTGGAACCTACGTGCTGAACCTGTCCATCTTCCTACCTTCGAAAGCCCTCTCAAATTCTGCCTCTTTGACCATAGTAGTAGTAGGTATCTGTCGGTCTCAGAAGATGGCGGACTGTGCCTGGGGTGTATGTCACTTCTGAGTTGGACTATGGTCTTTGACCATGCTTGGCCTTTAACTGTTGTAATACTTCAGCTTTGGCAATACCGCTTTTGAGAAGTCCTTTGGGATGTTTTTCCATGTCATTAGAAATGCAAAGTAGTAACTATTGAGCACAGCGTTGCATGTTTTACATCATGACTGAGCTTCGCACTCTTGTTTGATTCCACAACAAAAATCTTTGTAATTAAAAAAAAGAAACTTTTCCTTTTTCATGAATAATTCAAGTTTGAAACTACCAAGCTGAAAATCACATGTAGTATACGGAGAGCATCACCAAAGTGCAGCGAGTTGCCAACAAGTAATCAAATTAAATACAATACAGGGAACTGTTAGATGATAAAGTTTCTTCAGATTATTCTTTAAGAAAACTTAAGAGACCAGTACAAATTGTTGTTCTTTTCACTCTTTCCCTCCCCAATAAACATTTGGGATTGAATCAAGCTTCTAAACTAGCACTAAATTAGAGAAGGGAGATGTTATTTAAGGCATAGGTATTTGTTGTTTTGTTGGAAAGCCATTCTTAACTCTGTTTTATGTTGAACTTTTCTTCACTTTGAGCTCCATATTTATTTTTAACTTCTTTACTCTTAATGAACTAGTCACAGCTATCCAGTTATCTGTTCTGGGTAATCTGGTGTACTACTTCTGATGACAGCTCAATTTTTCAGTTCAGTAATCCAGAGACCTGTTTGGTGGCTCCATCACAGCTGGTTCCAACCTCAGTTGAGAAAACGAGTGAGCTTTGTCGTTGCATTACCATGGCAACAGCAGAAAATGGCTGCTTGGATATGAATCAGGGCAGTATCTCACTGACAGTACGCAACTGATCTTGAGCGTCACAATGAACTATGCGTGCTGTGGCCTAAGTAATGCAACCCATGCACGTTCTTACACTTGAAGGTGGTGGACTTGGTAAATTCACCAATTTTTTTTTTTCTTTTTGGTGAGGGCGGTGCAGTGGGGAGAGTCTTATGCAAACAACGTAACAGGACCAGTCAACTCAGCCACCAAGATTTTTTTTTTGTTCGTTTCTGGGATGAGTGTTGCTGGCAAAGCCAGCATTTGTTGCCCGTCCTTAATTGCTCTCTTGAACCACTGCAGTCCATGTGATGTGGATAGCCAACCCTAATTGCCCTTGAAAAGGTGGTGATGAGCTGCCTTCTTGAACCACTGCAGTCCATGTGGTGTAGGTATACCCACAGTGCTGTTAGGAAGGGAGTTCCAGGATTTTGACCCAGCGACAGTGAAGGAACGGTGACTATAGTTCCAAGTCAGGATGGTGTGTGACTTGGAGGGAACTTGCAGGGGTTGGTGTTTCCATGTGTCTGTTACCCTTGTCCTTCTAGGTTGTTGAGGCTGCGGGTTTGCATGGTGCTGTTGAAGGAGCCTTGGCAAGTTGCTGCAGGGCATCCTGTATGATGTGAATACATTACTGGCTTCTTAAATAGAACTTGCTTTAATGTACTTGTTTTGTAAGTACAAAGTCAGCTGTTTCTCAGTTCATTGCCTTTGATTTCATTGCGGTCTGGTATTCACTTCTGCCGTTCCTCAATATAGATGAGTTTTTAAATGTTTTTGCGAGCATGAAGTGAGAACACTGAAGCTGCTTTAAGAAACATTTTGGGATGTTTTGTTATGTTAAAGATGTTATACAAATTGTGGCGGCACCGTGGCGCAGTGGTTAGTACCGCACCCTCACAGCTCCAGTGACCCGGGTTCGATTCTGGGTACTGCCTGTGCGGAGTTTGCAAGTTCTCCCTGTGACCGCGTGGGTTTTCGCCAGGTGCTCCTGTTTCCTCCCACAGCCAAAGACTTGCAGGTTGATAGGTAAATTGGCCATTATAAATTGCCCCTTGTATAGGTAGGTGGTAGGGGAATTGAGGGAAGGTGGGGATGTGAGAGGGTAAGGGCTTTAATGTAGGATTAGTAGAAATGGGTGGTTGATGGTCAGCACAGACTTGGTGGGCCGAAGGGCCTGTTTCAGTGCTGTATCTCTAAATAAATGCAAATTGTTTGTGTTGGATTAAGCTTGTTTCCATTTGGATACCTTCAGGCAGGCTGCTAGTGTTTACACTTCTAAATCTAGCTTCCATTTCCCAGTGGTGGATTTATAGACTCTTGAAAAACTCGATCTATGAATTTGGGATAAGGGAACGATCTTTAGAGGTTTAAGCCACTGGGATCTAGCTAACGAAGACGGTCCCACAAATTCTGAGTTCAAATGAAGTTATTAGCTTAAGATGACAAATCCTCACTGGATACAGGAGAGGTACCAGATGATTGGAGGTCTGCGAATGTTGTACCATTCTTTAAAAAATGGTGTGGGGGATAGGCGAGGTAATTATCGGCCAGTCCGTCTGACTTCTGTGGTAGGTAAATTGTTAGAATCTATTCTGAGGGACAGGATAAACTGTCACTTAGAAAGGCACGGATTAATCAGTGATAGTCAACATGAATTTGTTAAGGAAATGTCATGTCTTACTAACGTGATTGAGTTTTTTTGAGGAAGTGCTGTAACTGGCAAGGCTATGGACCAGGTGCTGGAAGGTGGGATTAGTTTGGGTGGATAGCTTATTCGGCTGATGCAGACACGATGGGCTGAATGGCCTCCTCCTGTGCTGTATTTTTTCTATGTTCTAACAATGCAAAAGGACTCTTAATGTCAATCAACTCATTTCAACGCTCAGTGTCTTGTCAGCTGGGGATAGAATGTATCTGTAAATATCCCAACACGCCTGCTTTGTGTTCTTCTCAAGGTCTTTAAGCTTGCAGCAGGCCACCCTGTTCTGATTTGTGCTGTATTTTGGGCAGGGTTGGATTTGTATAATTTTTTTTATGCATGATGAAACTGTGATTGGCAATCGTAAGCAAAGGCAAAAAGTTTTTAGAAAAATATGCAGCATTGGCACAAAAGTTACATGGTGTAAATTTGCAAACTTCCTTCTGAAAATCTTGAAAAATCTTGAAAAGTGTTCATATTGGCTAAAAATATTATCTCAAATCATATACTCAAAAAATTTGACCATCTATTTTGTGTGGTTGAATAACAGTTGAACTCTGGTAATTTAAAAGTGGTTAATGATGGTGAGAACTTGACAAACGAAGAATTTCAAAGTGAATCCACTATCATGAGTTGCTCCATTATGGCCTTTGCCCTTTCCATTAGAACTGGTTCCAGGCTTCATTAAACGACTTTGTATTTGCCTGACCACAGTCACATCAATGGCCAGTCAATCCATCAACGGCCAACACAATCCCATAGCACAAACAGGAGACATACACACAAACGTCCAAAAAAGACAAAGATCAGCTGGTCTATAGAGTCTATCCCAGTCAGCAGTGTTGCAACTAATTTAACACAACTCCCCAGTGTTTCCCCCACTCAGCAGCAAATGATCTCTTGGAAATAGCAAAGAAACAAATTTTAAAAACCCTAGGCCAATTTTGGAGGAAAATTCCTTTCTGACCTCTGGAGGCCATCTCAGAAAATGAGTTTCAGGAGATGACAATGGCCAGAGGTTTGCAAATTTGCACCATGTAACATGTGTACCAATGTTGCATATTTTTCTGTAAACCTTTTGCTATTGCTTTTTTAAAAATTCACTCATGGGATGTGGGTGTCACTGGTCAGGCCAGCATTTATTGCCCTTGATAAGGTAGTGGTGAGCTGCCTTTTTGAGCCGCTGCAGTCTTTGGGGTGTAGGTACGCCCACAGTGCTGTTAGGAAGGGAGTTCCAGGATTTTGACCCAACGACAGTGAAGGAGCGCCGATATCGTTCCAAGTCGGGATGGTGTGTGGCTTGGAGGGGAACTTGTAGGTGGTGGTGTTCCTATGCATTTGTTGCCCTTGTCCTTCTAGGTGGTAGAGGTCACTGGTTTGGAAGGTGCTGTCAAAGGAGCCTTGGTACATTGCTGCAGTGCATCTTGTAGATGGTACACACTGCTGCCACTGTGCGTCGGTGGTGAAGGTAGTGAATGTTGAAGGTCATGGATGGGGTGCCAATCAAGCAGGCTGCTTTGTCCTGGATGGTGTCATCCAGTGCAGCACATCCAGGCAAGTGGAGAGTATTCCATCACGCTCCTAACTTGTGCCTTGTAGATGGTGGACAGCATTGGGCAATCAGGAGGTGAGTTACGCGCCACAGAATTCCAAACCTCTGACCTGCTCTTGTAGCCATAGTATTTTTGTGGCTGGTCCATTTCAGTTTCTGGTCAATGGTAACCCCCAGGATGTTGATAGTGGGGGATTCAGTGATGGTAATGCCATTGAATGTCAAGGGGAGCTGGTTAGATTCTGTCTTGTTTGAGATGGTCTTTGCCTAGCATTTGTGTGGCACGAATGTTACTTGCCACTTATCAGCCCAAACCTAGATGTTGTCTTGTTGCATCTGGACACGGGCTGCTTCATTATCTGAAGAGTCGCAAATGGTGCTGAACATTGTGCAATCATCAGCGAACATCCCCACTTCTGACCTAATGATGGAGGGAAGGTCATTGATGAAGCAGCTGAAGATGTTTGTGCCGAGGTCACGACCCTAAAGACCACCTGCAGTGATGTCCTGGGACTGAGATGATTGACCTGCAACATCCACAACCATCTTCCTTTGTGCTAGGTATGACTCCAACCAGCGGAGAGTTTTCCCCTTGATTCCCGTTGACTCCAGTTTTGCTCGTACTCCTTGATGCAATACTGTCAAATGCTGCCTTGATATCAAGGGGAGTCACTCTCACATCTCAAGTTCAGCTCTTTTGTCCATCTTTGGACAAAGGATGTAATGAGGTCAGCAGCTGAGTGGCCCTGGCGGAACCCAAACTGAGCATCAGCGAGCAGGTTTTTGCTGAGCAAGTGCCGCTTGATAGCATTGTCCATGACCCCTGCCATCACTTTGCTGATGATGGAGAGTAGACTGATGAGGCGGCAATTGGCTGGGTTGGATTTGTCCTGCTTTTTGTACCGGACATACTTGGGCAATTTTCCACATTGCCGGGTAGATGCCAGTGTTGTAGCTGTACTGGAACAGCTTGGCTAGGGATGCGGCTAGTTCTGGAGCACAAGTCTCCAAAGCTATTGTCGGAATATTGTCAGGGCCCATAGCCTTTGCAATATCCAGTGCCTTCAGCCTTTTCTTGATATCACGTGGAGTGATTTGGATTGGCTGAAGACTGGCATCTGTGATGCTGGGGATTGAGAAGGCCGTGATGGGCTCCTCCATCGTAGAGTATGAAGATGTATGTGGAGCCTCATCCTCCAGTTAGTTGTTTAATTGCCCACCACCATTTGCGACTGGATGTGGCAAGTCTGCAGAGCTTAGATATGATCTGTTGGTTGTGGGACCACTTAGCCCTGTCTATCACATGCTGCTTCCACTGTTTGGCATGCAAATCGTCCTGTGTTGTAGCTTCACCAACCTGACAACTCATTTTTAGGTTTGCCTGATGCTGCTCTTGGCATGCTCTCCTGTACTTTTCATTGAACCAGGGTTGGTCTCCCAGCTTGATGGTAATGGTAGAGTGGGGGATACGCTGGGCCATGAGGTTACAGATTGTGATTGAATTGAATTTTGCTGCTGCTGATGGCCTACAGCACCTCATGAATGCCCCATTTTGAGTTGCTAGATCTGTTCGAAATCTATCCCATTTAGCACGGTGGTAGTGCCACACAACACAATGGTGGGTACCCTCAATGTGAAGATGGGACTGCGTCTGCTCAAGGACTGTGCAGTGATCCCTCCTACCAATACAGTCATGGATAGATGCATCCGTGACAGGTAGATTGGTGAGGATAAGGTCAAGTAGGTTTTTCCCTCTTGTTGGTTCTCTCACCACCTGCCATAGACCCTGTCTAGCAGCTATGTCCTTTAGGACTCAGCCAGCTTGGTCAGTAGTGGTGCTGCCGAGCCACTCTTGGTGATGGGCATTGAAGTCTCCCACCCAGAGTACATTGTGTGTCCTTGCTACCCTTAGTACTTCTTCCAGTTGGCGTTCAACATGGAGATTGCCAATCACAATTTTATCATGAATAAAAAAATTAATTACATAAATCCAACCCCTCCCAAAAATACAGCACAAATCAACTACTATCAGCCACCATTTGTACATAGTGATACCGACCTCCTCCAGAAACTTGTCCCGTTTCCTTTAGGACATTTGCAGCGAGTCCACATTTACTGTATGAGCCAGCAACTTATTCCGAATGTCAGTGAGCCTATGTGGACAGAAAAGCCCCCTGTGATTGAACCTAATTCTATAATTAACTAGTTTATTTGCTGTTTCTCGCACTCCCATTCTCCCTAATTTATCTACTTATAATCTGAACACACAAACACCCCTCTAATCCTTCATCCAAATGATAAATTAATACAAATCCTCCTTCCAGAAGAGAAAATAAAGCCGTGGATAAAATCTAAGAATTTTTTCAGTTCAGCACAATGCCTCACGCAATATATTCCAGAACAAAATTCTCTGTGCAGCTTGATTACGTTGTATAATGTTGACCTGCAATCTTCTGTTCTGTACACTAGTAAGTACCAATTAAAATTTATTTCCATTTTGGAAATGAAAACGAGATATAAACCACCCAAATCTTTTTAAAACTGAATGAGGAAACATCAAATTTCAGAATAGAATGTGAAAGGTATTTTGTGCACAAGTGCCCTGCAAAATCCATTCACAAGATTATTCGCTCATTAGCTGGTTTCATTTTCCCCACTCTGAATGATTGTGTTTTCTGTACACAAATCTAAACAGCTGCAATGATGTTTATAATGAGCAGGAATAGTTAAAACTCTAGCCATGCATTCATTACATGGAGAGATGAGGAGAAATGTGTTTGCACAGTGAGTTGTTGTGGTTTGGAGTGCACTGCCTGCGGGGATGGAGGAGGCAGATTCAGTGGAGATTTCAGAAGGGAACTGGATAGTTGCTTGGAGGGGAACAATTTGCAGGGCTGTATGGGTAGGAGGAGGGTCGCAGGGGAGTGGGACTGGTTTGGTGGTTCTTAGGGGGAGCTGGTGCAGGTGCAATGAGCCAATGCTGTAAAATGCTATGAACCATGAGGAGGACTTTTACGTTGCTTGAACAATGGTGATAATAAAGGCATGGGTAGGCTTGCTGGGGCTTACAGTCTGATCAGGGGCCTCTTGATTTCAAAATGGCAGTGATTTAAAATGATAAGCAAAAGTGATTTTTCTGGATTGTTACAGAATTGTGATTCCTGGGCCTAATTTTCCCATGCAAATTAAGTTAATTCAGAAATTTTATTTTGAACTCAAAATACACAATCTCTGTTGTTCCAAAGCTAGTGGTATAATTATTCTGCTATATTAGGGTAAATGTGGCTAATGATGTGAATTAGGTCTAATTTACTTATTAAAATCAAGTTCATTTGAAATGAGATTTTTGCTGTATAGTGCAAGAACTGCAAGTCCTATCTTTGAAAATTGGAGAGTGTAATTGTTGCACTATGAAGTAGTGCGTATTAATGAGTTATGCCAATTAGATCTAACTTGTTCCAATTGAGTTTATTGGAAAATTCACTTTACCATTTACTTTAAGAATCACACATTATCTTATTAAACTGAAATGGATAATTATGCTGCTAGGAAAAACATATAAACATATATATAAACATATGTCAATTTGACCCTCTTTGCATATTCTGATTGGATCTCTTTAACTCATATGGAAGGCACTCTGTAAAGTGGGAGAATTTTTTTTTGTACCAGCTGTTTCAGAAGGAAAGCACAGACCTGCTCTGAATTATTTTCCTTTTGCATGATACATTGCTACTGTCAGCGCTATTCTTTTTCCCCTGACTGGATTATCCTGTACAGTGATGTCCTTGTGCCAACTGGCTTTCAAAGGACTATTTCTTTGCTGCATGTTACTTTCTTACTGCTCTGTTGTGATTTGCAGCAAAATAATTTAATTTGTGTGACTGTATGCTGCACAACAGAAGTGACATGATCATGCATTGCACAATAGAATGTTACAATATGGGGCTGTGCCTGCAAATTTGCTGTGGTGGTGCTGACTGGAGGTGGACTGCTTCCTTTGAAGGAGAAAGGAAATTTGAGACCAGTCAACCTGAGGCATTTTCTGTCATTTGGTTACAAAGCAGCATCTGTTGGAGAGCTGATGTGTTACTTACTTTTTTGGCAGTTAATGGGAACATCAATTATAGAATAATGATTGTGGAGGCATAGGACAGCATGCTGGGAGTTGGTCTGATTATGGGCCTCCAGATTTCATGGAAATTGGATCATATGAAATGGGAGCAGGTCAATGGTAGCACTCTCTCCAATATTTTCAAGCCCCACTCCGAAGACTTAAGTGTATAATCTACGCTGGCATTTGTGTGCAGTACTGAGGGAGTGCTGTATTGTCACACGTGCCACCTTTTAGGTGAAGCATTGCTGCTTTGAGAGCTGGGAGAGAGAAACAGTATTAGAATAAAGAGTAGTCCAGAAATGGGAGGTATCAGACAGAGGAGCAATGCTAAGTAGGCTATGACAGGTTTGGAGTGCATGTGTGTAAATGCATGGTGCATGAGAAAAAGTGGAGAAATTTCTCTCAAAAGTGACATCAGGTATACAAAATGAACCAGTTTCCTCATTCTAGCCATTTGCTAATCAATCTGAGCTAGATCAATGACTCTGTTTTACTGGGTTACATGAACGAATTAACTTGATTCAGAAATCTGTTTTTGAAACTGATGATTCACATATTCTTGAATGTGATGTTTCCAGACAATGGTTGGGAAGGTAAATGCTGCATGTCTTCTACATGTGATGAAACGTTTCAGGTAGAAAATCTTCAGCTCAGGTGAAGTTATTTCAGTGGATCTACTGCTGCATCTTGGGCTAATCTTCACTTTATGTGGATAGCATCTAGAGGGCTGCCAATTCAAGAAACCTTATTATACACTGTTTTCACAGTTTTGTTCTGTTATGTGCCAAATGACCAGACCCCTGTGGTAGGTAGTAGATGCTGTAATAAAGGAAATAGTGTTATCTACTTTATAGGGACATCTGCTTTCTTTGAATGGAAATACACTGCATGGTCAAAGACTGCTCATACCTATGATTTCTGATCATGTGCAGATAAGGGTTTATTTATTTCTGTGCTATTGTGTTTCTTGTTAAGTGTTTGAATTTTTTTTAAATAAAAAGGGTCAAATGATTGAAGTCAGGGAGAGGCCCCTTCTGTGACATAAGAATGAGTTTGATGGATGTTAAGCCAATTTAGGGGATGTTTTAAGAGTTATGGAGTTCTTAGTTATACTTTTAGAAGAGTGAAGAAGGCTGTAAAAGAAAGAAAATGCAGCTGTTTGTGCTTGAATATTTGTTGGATGAAAACAGTGGAAAGGGAGAAGAGACAGGAAACTCTGTGAGGGAAAGTGGGAGACCAATAGAAAGGAGAGCAAATGCAGTGTTCTGTGAGCCTGGTGATGTCATTGCAAACTGCTGGACCAAATGCTGAGACCTGAGAGCCTGTCATTTATTTAGTAGTTACTTTCAAACAATCTGAAGCTTGAGTTTAAGGGAAAAAAATCTCCATTTCGTGTGCTGTCTCTCCTGTTTCCCATTTCAAAACTTAATAAAACCCTTGCGCTCCAAGCTATCTACAGGGCTTAAGTGTTAAAAGAGAAATTAATCATAGCAATGGCAATCTTGTTTTATTACTGACTTTCTGGCTGAGACTATTGATGCTGTATTTTTGACACAGTTCAGTTACTTCTGGCCTCTGGGACAGAATGTTGGATTAGGAATCGCTATGGGTTTCTCTCTAATTGGAGTAAATTGAGCAATTTAGAAATAATAAAATGTCAAAATAAATTAAGTATTAAATATTCTATGGTCAGTGGCAAGCAGACATCATCTAAACCCCACAAGGGCATGTATAGACATATTTATCAGCAATGTCACTGAAATAATGAACTAAATAAATTTTTTCGTTAGTATACTATATATAGAGTAAGCAGATGTTTTCTGCATAATTTGACATCAGTAGGGGATGTAGCATAATGTCACTCTTAGTATATGATATCTACTGGATCGAAATTACACTTAAAAAGCGAATTGCCATGTCTAGTTTTTTGAAGGGAAATGGAGTAACTCACAAATGTAAAGGATGTATATTTCTGTTCAGATGAGACAGTAAACCAAGTTTCCATCTGTGTCTTCTGGTGGTGTAGAAAGATGAAATCAATAGGTTTGATTACTGTCCATAACTGATCAATGCAATGTCATAAATTTTATGCCCGACACCGAGAACTCAATATTACAGAAAGCTGAGAGGAGTATAGCAAGTGGAGGGGTGAAATCAAAAAGAAAATTATGAAAGCAAAGAGAGGGCATGCAAGAATATTGGCAAGCAAAATCAAGGTGAACTCCAAGATGTTTTATCAATACATTAAGAGTAAGAGGATAACTAAGGAGAGAGAGTAGGGCCCGTAAAAGGCCAAAAAGGTAACCTATGTGTAGGGGCAGAAGATGTTGGTATGGTTCTTAATGAATACTTTGCATCGGTCTTCACAAAAGAAGGGGACGATGCAGTTATTCTAGTTGAAGGGGAATGTGAAGTATTGTATGTGATAAACATAGGGAGAGGGGAAGTATTAATGGGATTAGCATCCTTGAAAGTTGATAAATCACCAGGGCCAGATGAAATGCATCCAAGGCTGTTAAAAGAAGCAAGAGAGGAAATAACGGAAGATCTGGCCATCATTTTCCAGTCCTCACTGGATGCAGGTGTGGTGCCGAAGGATTGGAGAACTGCTAATGTTGTACCTCTGTTTAAAAAGGGAGCAAAGGATAGACCAAATAATTACAGGCCAATCAGTCTAACCTCAGTATTCGGCAAATCATTGGAATCTATTCTGAGAGACAGGATAAACTGTCACTTAGAAAGACACAGGTTAATCAAGGATGGTCAGCATGGGTTTGTTAAAGGAAGATCTTGTTTGACCAACTCGATCAAATTTTTTGAAGAAGTAACAAGGAAGATAGATAAGGGTAGTGCAGTTGATGTGGTCTACATGGATTTTAGCAAGACTTTTGACAAGGTCCCACATGGCAGACTGGTTAAAAAAAATAAAATCCCATGGGATCCAGGGAAATGCAGCAAGGTGGATACAAAATTGGCTCAGTGGCAGGAAACAAAGGGTAATTGTTGACGGGTGTTTTAGTGACACAAGAGCTGTTTCCAGTGGAGTTCCGCAGGGCTCAGTACTGGGTCCCCTGCTTTTTGTGGTATAAAAGATTTGGATGTAAATATAGAGGGCATGATCAAGAAGTTTGCAGACGACACAAAGATTGACCATGTGGTAGATAGCAAGGAGGATAGCTTCCAGCATTAATCCAGGTGAAAATGGTAATTTGGCCATTAAATTTATTTAATTATTTTTCTTGGCATATGGGAAACATTAATTTATTGCCCATTCGTAGTTATCCAGGGTAATAGGGGCCAACCAAATCATGCAGGACTGGAGTCACATGCAGACCAGATCAGGTAGGGGTACGTCAGTTGGGGTTGTAACAACCTTGCACAATTTCCATGACTTTTCTGGTGCTAACCAGTCGGGGATTGAACCTGCATTCCATCACCATTATTGTGCCACTGCTGTAGCCCATTGGGTCACTTTCTAAGTGTTTATTTTCTTGGGAAATTTAACTTTTTTAACTCAATGTAACACTTTTTTGTTCAGGGAGGTAGACCTTCCCCGAGCTGAAAACTGACAGTGATGATAATGCATTTAGGCACATTTTGTTCTTCAAAGTCCTACAGTTGTATTATTTGTACCTGTCTGTACTATTTGAAGAGCAGGGAGCTTTCTAATGTCTTGACCAACCAATTAAATTAATGGAAGAAAAATTAGGTGTGCTTTGCAACTAACCTGCAATGCTGCTTGCCTGATTATCTTTACTGAGCTCCACCTGAGAGAAACTTAATTTCCAGTCAGTAAAGTTGAAAATTATCCCATTGTCTCTGTTGAAACTTTGGCATGCTGAGTCCTTGATCGGGAAGTTTCACAGCAAGATGTGAAAGCTGACCACAGGAAGGGGCCTGAGGAGAGAGTCACCAAACCACACTTCTAATGAAGGAACAATATTGGAGCAGATTTATCTGAAGAGGAGGAGAAACATATTTGCTTTTAAATGGAGAATAAATGTAAAAGGTGTTTCAAGTAATTTTGTTGCTGAATTATTAATGCAGATGTGAAGTGGTGAAAATGTGTGCTAGTTTAGCATTGACAACAGAAGATTTCTGAAGAAATTGCCTCAAACAATTGCAAGTCTTCATGTGGACAATTTTCAAAGTTCACTGGTCTCGGGGTAAATCCCAGAGGATTGGATAACAACAAATGTGATTTCCATCTTTAAAAAAGGGACAAAGGCTGAGCCATCAATTTGTAGACCTTTAAACCTTTAAGTCAAGAAAGTATTTAGAAACATTATGAGGGATAAAATAAGAGCATTTTCAGAGGCATAAGCCAATGTGAAACAGTCCTAAATTTTAGCAGTGGGAAATTAGAGTCATAGAGAGATACAGCACTAAAAAAGGCCCTTCGGCCCACCGAGTCTGTGCCGACCATCAACCACCCATTTATACTAATCCTACATTAATCCCATATTCCCTACCACATCTCCACCATTCTCCTACCACCTACCTACACTGGGGGCGATTTACAATGGCCAATTTACCTATAAACCTGCATGTCTTGGGCTGTGGGAGGAAACCGGAGTACCTGGCGAAAACCCACGAGGTCACAGGGAGAACTTGCAAACTCCGCACAGGCAGTACCCAGAATTGAACCCAGATCGGTGGAGTTGTGAGGCTGCGGTGCTAACCACTTCTATGGTTCTAACTCATCTCATCTCCTGTCTTTGAAGAAAAGCCTGCTAAATTAATTCTCAACGCCGCCTGAAAAGAACTGTTCTAAAAGATCCCAGTGGCCCGTCAACGTGTACTCGGAGACCAGTCTGTATGCCAGTTTTGGAACACAACATATCCCATCTGCTCTTTCTTCAAGAATGAGCAAGTATTCCACGCAAGTGTTTTTTTTTGTCTGTAATAGAGGTCTAAAACAAAAATCCCTTTATTTTTTGGTTAACTGGTGTAAATGTGTATGTGTGACAGTGTGAGGGGCTAAGGTAAAAAGGGAACTTTTATATTTTGATCTGTGTGTTTATGCTTTGCTTCATTACTGGTTAAGACTTGTTTTATAATCTGATAATTTTGTTAAAGAAACCTGGTTGGTGTGTTTTATTCTGGGATAAAAATAGAGTCTATGATTGACTATCAGTAAGTGGGAAAAAAATTTAAATATATGTTGTAACCCATGGAGAGTGGCACTAGAATAAACAGTGCAGTCCTCCCGCCTCAGTCATAACAGTATGAACTGTGGAGCCTGTGACTATAGAGCCCCCAAGCTTGGAAAAGAGTATAAAAAGTACAGGTCGTTACAGCCTAACTAAAACTGAATGTAAATATTGTGGTGGCTATAGACTGCATAGATTCAACAACGTCACTGCTTAATGGCAGGCCTCATAATCGAGCTGATGCAGCCTTGTGCATTTCCCTAGTTATAGTAGGACAGGACAGGGACCTACAGAAACAGGTCCACACTATGAGCTGACAGTTCTTTCAATAGTGAAGCTTATTCAGTCATTGGGAGGTAATATATAAATCTCCAAGTGGCTATCTGAAATACTTTCAAATTTATGCCTGCATCTGCCAATATAGGAGCTACCGATATAGATTAAATACCAAACTTGCAAAGTCATAAATACTACCAGCATTCCTTCTTTATAGGTCTACTTCTTTCTCTCTCCATCACCAAAAGCTGTACTGCCTGAATGTAACTCAGTTCCTATGAAATGTCATAAACTTTCCATGACATTTCCATCAAGAAGGTATTGATTCATTATAAATCACACTTCCAGTGTACAATGGGTTTAGCAGAAGGCTATTACTATGGCAAGCAGTTCATACCAAGGCAAGTGAAAATAGTCATTTCTAGATTTCTTTTTATGGAAAATTATTTTCTGTTCCACTTCTTGAATAGGGCAAGTGAATTCTTTTTTTAATAAGAGAGTTTCCTGTATCATCTGTGCTGAGCCATCAGTTGCTTTGCTTCTTCTTCATTAAATCCACACTTTCCCTTTGATTATTTTTCACTTTGTTCCTCAATCCTATTGGCAATATTACTTCCGTGTCAGGTTGGTGATCAAACTCCATGGCACATCTGTGTAAGAGAAGCAAACCTGAAGTTCAGATTGCAAACTCCAGATTCAGCAGTTCCATCGTATAGGAAGGCATCTGTTGAACATACTGTATCAGGATATGATGAGAGACAGGACAACTGCCCAACACACCACCAGTTTGCACATATCCTGGGCCCCAAAGAGAGCTTCAGAATCTCAAAAGAACTTGCAAACTAGTGTGGGATCTGTTCTCGCATCACAACTGCAGTATAACTGCATCCTTAGACAAGTATTCCGGACACTGCCAAATTTCAGTTTTGAAGATGACCTTGTGGGATATTCCATTATCTGTCACCTGTGTATAGCTGGTTTAATTCACTGGATTCCTGAACAGTGTAATTCAGCATCAGGATGAAAAATGATTAATGCCTTTATTTGAAACACACTTTTCTATTGATAAATCTTACAAAAGTAATATTTTATGATTTGTTTTAACCTACAAAGTCTGTTGTTTTCCTACCTCTCTCCATCTGCATGTGTCTAGAAATTAAACACCAATACTTTTGTGCAGAATTCTAAAGATACAACTTGAATGTATAAGGCCATAGAGTTCTCGCTAACTTCTTCACCAGGGTGGCATCAGAGAAAGAGCAGAGGAGCTATGATAGGTGGTATACGTGTGCATGCCAGGAATAACAATGATGATCTCTCCTGGTTACCAGCAAACTATGCATTGTAGGAGCACTGTAGTGTGAATGCATGTGGGAAGCAGAGAAAATATATATACATCTTCACCAAGAGCTGTGCTGTACTGACATAATCAGCAGCTGTTCACAAAGCAGATAACAAGCTGCTGTTAATTCCATGTAGGCAGTCAGCAGAACGCACACAGGAATCTCTACAGTGGAGCACTGATAAATATTTCACATGCTATTGATACTGCAGACAGAAAATATAACTTAAATAGAAACTGCAGCTTTAAATTTTTAATGCCCCTCACAAAAAGACCTTGGGGAAAGCTGTGGACATGAGAAGGGTAGTAAGACGGATCTTTTATTATTAAGCTTATTAAGACATGCACATTAAAACTTGCTTAGTCTCACTAGAATTTATAGGATCCAGAATAAAAATATATAATGTTTATTAGAGAGTGCACAATCTGGTGAGACTGAAAAGGAATCTATTTTGTACAGAGGGTAGTGAACAACTAGCTTTCTCACTCTCTGAAGTGATCTGACTTCAAACAGTCATGTGCTCGATATCCTCTGTCTGTTTGTGTTGCAAATTCTCATCACTTGGTCCACCAGGAGCTAGGTAGCTATGGCCTTCTGTGGTAAAATGAAAATTGCATGTGTAAAAGACATAGCAGGTGGGAGCTGAGGTTGCTGTACCTTTATTGCAGTATTCTCTTACCCCTCACCCCATACACACACACACACACATGTGGGGCGCTAGTGTAAATTGGGTAATATTGAATTGGCCACCTGTTATTTGTCTCTCCTAATATTTGAAGCCAATGGTAATGAAATTCAGGAGATGTGTGCAATGAAAGGCTGATCATACTCCATAGAACGCAAACCAAAAAGAGCATCAAGTAATAAAATCTCAACCCAGCCCCTACCCAGTCTCCATGACCTGCCTCTCCAGCTCCTACCCAATCTCCATGACCCACCTCTCCAGCCCCTACCCAGTCTCAATTACCCAGCTGAGGGCACAGATGCCAAAGGTGAGCAAATAAAGTTGGAGATATGCAAGAGGTCAGAATTCAAGGAGCATAGATATCTGAGGGTCTTAGGGATTGAAGAGGTTACAGAAATGAGGAGGGGTGAGGTCTGTAGGGATTTGAAATCAAGGATGTGAATTTTAAAATTGAGACGTTGCCTGATCAGGAGCCAATATAGGTCAGCGAGCACAGGGGTAGGGGTTTTGAGTGAATGGGCTTTGGTATGTGTTAGAATACAGCAGGACAGTTTTGGAGGGTGGAAAAGAATCACCATATAAAATCTCTGGGGCTAGGGACTATTCTGATGTTACGGTTCCACATTTACATGCTTCAGGTGGTCAGTTTCATTCAGTATACAAAGATTACAGTTTAAAACAGTTGAACCATTTTGTCTGTTACCATATGGATTGCTAGTTATTCTGCAGTGTAATGATTAATGTAGGATTTTATATTTATGGAAAGCAGGGTAACTGCTGCTTATGCTGCAGTGCTCTCTGCAGTAATGGGAAAACAGGAATCAGAATAAAGTGTGAGACATCCTTTGACCTAAAATAAATCATTCAGCTTATGCTCTTCGGAATTTACTAATATTCGGCAGGCAAAAATAATATCTAATGTAGAAAAAGTGCAGATCCAGATATCTAATCTGATCCTAAAGCTTCCTGTATCATAGCTGACATGATGTGACCACAATGAAGGTTGATGCATTTGCAAAGACTTGTTCTGCGTAATGCAGATGTAATAATGCCAGGAAAATGGCCATGAAAAGATGAAAGCAAAAGAAAAAGACCAATCTTGAACTTTGTCCTTTGAGGTCTTAAGTGTTCAGCAGAGTAATGTGGAATAGCCCTTCAAAAATCTGTTAAATGGCAATTGTGCTGACGTTAACTGAACCAGCTGTGATTTAGGAATATCTAGAAATCTATTGTTCATATCTTATTCAGGTGTTTCAGACTATATTAAAGATAATAGGGCCAATGTTGGTTCTGAGGAAGTAATATGACTTACTGCTAATACAAAGAGTTAGTGGTATAATCCATTGACACCTTGCTGTCTCATCGTCGACTTTGTGGGAACAAGTTTAGCAAGTAAATCATAGTTAAAAACCAGTGTTGTAACATATCTACAGTGTTAGAGAATATCGAGTTATTAACTGGGGCATAGTTATGTTTCATTAGTCAGGTTAATCTCGTAATTGTAGAGTTACGATTGAGTGCCACAAGGATCCTCACAAGAGAAATATGAATGGTGATTTCACACATTACTTGTTACATTCTGCTCTGAAGGGGGATAGTGATTTAAAAAACTTTATCTCAGTATTCAACTTGTTTATGTAAAATCATCAAGAAAATCTGTTTGTATTTTTTTATGATTCGTTCATGGAATGTGGGTGTTACTGCCAGGCCAGCATTTATTGCCCATTCCTAATTGCCCTTGCCGAGGTGGTGGTGAACTGCCTTCTTGAACCGCTACAGTATATATATGATTTCAACTGCTGTTCCCCACGATGGCATTGGGAAGGGCACAGAATTGTGATACAATTGAGCAGTGTAGGAATGGAACAAGTTGCTTCTGATACCAGTTTCGGCTAGCACCATAGCATAGATGTATGCTGCCTTTTAGGCATAATTCAATGTGGCAGAAATGAACAGAGAAAGCAAATTATGTCTTCCACAATCACCATTCTGTGTATAATTCCCCCCCCCCCCCCCCCCCATTCCTCTGCATCGTATCATAGTCTGCACACACTGTTGTACAATATATTTGCAAACATCCACCAGTGCTTCTCTTGAACCAACAGTTGGTGGTTCATGGCACTAAGCGTGGTTTGGCCCTCCCAATCTCCTCGCCACAGTCTATTTGGACAAAGTATCTGACCTCTACTTAAGTGCCACTGTCTGGACCATCCACGTGAGATCAAAAAGTCTTCATGTTAGGGAGCCTCCCTGAGAGAACCAGTATCCTACTGCTTGATGGCACAGTTCCTTAGTGTGTCAATGTGCTGTGGCTGAGGCCGGATATGATTCAATACTCGTGGCTAATCAATTTTATTAGAAATGTTTTTTTTAAATATCCATTCCAATGTTGCTGTTCAAATTGGGATTGATTTCTAATGTCATTCTGACTCCAGGGATATTAGAAAGTGGACAAGGCATGCATGCTAAAAGCTCTTTCATCTCTCTGTTCGGTTCATCCCACAAACTCCAGGTGAATGTTGGCCTTTTCGGATATCTCTAGGTGAAACAATTCTCAGCAGTCTCAATCCATTCCAGTTCACAGCACAAAGCTTTATACAAATCAGCACATATTGGCACTCAATTGACAATCTCATGCAGTGAGGATGGGTGCAGGAAATGTAAATGTCACAGCTTGTCTGAGGTTTTATAGTAAGGCATATTGTTGAGGCAAAATAAAGGTCAATCACTTCACACTACACATTGTCAGGAGTGCTTGAATTGGTTACTGGGATCCAAAAGTAGTAAATGCTCCATCCACCAGCAATGATACTCCTTATCTTGATAAGCATGACCTAATATTTTTTAAAAACAGTGAAATTCTGTCTAATTTCTAAATTGTATGCAGCTGATATAACTGCAAGACAGACTGCTCATATCTCAGAAGTATTAAACGCATAATACAGTTCAACTCTTGGATTAAACCCTAAGAGTTTGAATTTTTTCAACAGTTTAAGTATTGCGGAAGACAAGTTTTATACTGCTGATAACTTGCCAGAGTTTGTTTTGCTTCTGTGTAATTATATCTTTTTTTAATTACCTTTTGGCTAATTAGGGAGTGCAGTCATGTTTTCCACTTATCAAAATGAACAAAAGAACATAGTACATGACAGTGACCAGGTGGTTATTGTAGTGCACCACTCCCATTCACTGCAACAATCAAGTTTCAGGTCATGGGTGATGCTTTTTGCTGTGAATATTAATCATGTTGGAACAGTTTGAATTGTGAGGCACATTTAGCATGGGCTGAGCAATTTGTTGCTCACGCCTGCCCAAAACCACAATTCTTGCAAAATTGGTCCCAAAGGCAGTGTAAAGTACTGGAATTTGAGGGGTAAACCAGTCACTCTCGCAATTTTTTATGTTCACATGTGATGCTTGCTGGAAATTTAGCATTTTATTTGAGCTGAGCTGTGCACATTGGTGCTGCAATAGTTGATTATGTTTCCGATAACTTAGTATAAGAAGCTATTAAACATTGCTGATTAGTCTACTCCAAATATAATTGCACATGTGAATATAGAACATTTTAAAGCTTAGTACTATAATTTATTTTGATTGTCAATTTCTTACATCATATAACCATTCTTTGCCTTAATTCATTACTGTTGCAATGATGATTACATAAGAAGTTATTGAGCTTTTCAGGAAGAATGAACTTGAAAGGGTTATGAAAATGTATGCTACCATCTGATTTCAGCTCAGGAGTTACACTTGAAATAAAAAAAAATAAATGAACATGATCATCAGGTTAAGTTTTTTTTCTTAAATTGCATTTCAACTTAGAATAAAATAGTTGATGAAAGACAGCACAGTGTAACCAATAATCTAAATGATTGCTGAGTGTAAAACCAGGGAGTCAGGAATGAGAGGCAGGATTGGGAGTGAAGAATAAAGTCATACTTAAAAAAAAAAAAAAATTTTGAAATGTGAATGAAGAGTGTTTGTTTTTTTTGGTGGCCAAGCGTTCAATTAAATGTATGTTTCCGCTGTTAATGAACATGCTGAATCGGTGTCAGGGGAACGGACAGTGCAGGGGATGATGCTTCCATTCCACCTTTTTTTTAAATTCATTCATGGGATGTGGGCGTCACTGGCCAGGCCAGCATTTATTGCCCATCCCTCATTGCCCTTGAGAAGGTGGTGGTGAGCTGCCTTCTTGAACCGCTTTAGTCCATTTGGGGTAGGTATACCCACAGTGCTGTTAGGAAGAGAGTTCCAGGATTTTGACCCAGCGACAGTGAAGGAACAGCGATATAGTTCCAAGTCAGGATGGTGTGCGATTTGGAGGGGAACTTGCAGGTGATGGTGTTCCCATGTATTTGCTGCCCTTGTCCTTCTAGTTGGTAGAGGTTGTGGGTTTGGAAGGTGCTGTCTAAGGAGCCTTGGTGCATTGCTGCAGTGCATCTTGTAGATGGTACACACTGCTGCCACTGTGCATCTGTGGTGGAGGGAGTGAATGTTTGTAGATGGGGTGCCAATCAAGCGGGCTGCTTTGTCCTGGATGATGTCGAGCTTCTTGAGTGTTGTTGGAGCTGCACCCATCCAGGCAAGTGGAGAGTATTCCATCACACTCCTGACTTGTGCCTTGTAAATGGTGGGACAGGCTTTGGGGAGTCAGGAGGTGATTCGCCTCAGGATTCCTAGCCTCTGACCTGCTCTAGTAGCCACGGTATTTTCTGGTCAATGGTATCCCCTAGGATGTTGATAGTGGGGGATTCAGCGGTGGTAATGCTGTTGAATGTCAAGGGGAGATGGTTAGATTCTCTCTTGTTGGAGATGGTCATTGCCTGGCACTTGTGTGGCGCGAATGTTACTTGCCACTTATAAGCCCAAGCCTGGATATTGTCCAGGTCTTGCTGCATTACTACACGGACTGCTTCAGTATCTGAGGAGTCACGAATGGTGCTGAACATTGTGCAATCATCAGCGAACATCCCCACTTCTGACCACCTGATTGAAAGCAGGTCATTGATGAAGCAGCTGAAGATGGTTGGGCCTAGGGCACTACCCTGAGGAACTCCTGCAGTGTTGTCCTGGAGCTGAGATGATTGACCTCCAACAACCACAACCATCTTCCTTTGAGCGAGATATGATTCCAGCCAGCGGAGGGTTTTCCCCCTGATTCCCATTGACCTCAGTTTTGCTAGGGCTCCTTGATGTCATACTCTGTCAAATGCTGCCTTGATGTCAAGGGCAGTCACTCTCAACTCACCTCTTGAGTTCAGCTCTTTTGTCCATGTTTGAACCACGGCTGTAATGAGGTCAGGAGCTGAGTGGCCCTGGCGGAACCCAAACTGAGCGTCACTGAGCAGGTTATTGCTAAGCAAGTGCCGCTTGATGGCACTGTTGATGACACCTTCCGTCACTTTACTGATGATTGAGAGTAGGCTGATGGGGCGGTAATTGGCCGGGTTGGATTTGTCCTGCTTTTTGTGTACAGGACATACCTGGGCAATTATCCATATTGCCGGGTAGATGCCAGTGTTGTAGCTGTACTGGAACAGCTTGGCTAGGGGCGCGGCAAGTTCTGGAGCACAGGTCTTCAGTACTATTGCCGGAATATTGTCAGGGCCCATAGCTTTTGCAGTATCCAGTGCCTTCAGTCGTTTCTTGATATCACGCGGAGTGAATCGAATTGGCTGAATTCTGGCATCTGTGATGCTGGGGACTTCAGGAGGAGGCTGCGATGGATCATTAACTCGGCACTTCTGGCTGAAGATTGTTGCAAATGCTTCAGCCTTATCTTTCACACTGATGTGCTGGGCTCCCCCATCATTGAGGATGGGGATATTTGTGGAGCCAGCTCCTCCAGTTAGTTGTTTAATTGTCCACCACCATTCACGGCTGGATGTGGCAGGACTGCAGAGCTTCGATCTGATCCGTTGGCTATGGGATCGCTTAGCTCAGTCTATCGCATGCTGCTTACCCAGTTTGGCACGCAGATAGTCCTGTGTTGTAGCTTCACCAGGTTGACACCTCATTTTGAGGTATGCCTGGTGCTGCTCCTGGCATGCCTTCCTGCACTCTTCATTGAACCACGGTTGGTCTCCTGGCTTGATGGTAATGGTAGAGTGGGGGATATGCCGGGCCATGAGGTTACAGATTGTGGTTGAGTACAATTCTGCTGCTGCTGATAGCCGACAGCGCCTCATGGATGCCCAGTTTTGCGTTGCTAGATCTGTTACAAATCTATCCTATTTAATATGGTGATAGTGCCACACAACACGATGGACGGTATCCTCAATGTGAAGGCGGGACTTCATCTCCTTAAGGACTGTACAGTGGTCACTCCTACCAGTACTATCATGGACAGAAGCATCTGCGGCAGGTGAGGACGAGGTCAAGTATGTTTTTCCCTCGTGTTGGTTCCCCCACCACCTGCCGCAGACCCAGTCTGGTATCAGGATTTTAATTCAGTGTAAAATGTTACAGTAGCATTTTCGTCTCTCTGACAGAAACACACTCTGAATCCAGTTTCTAATGGGTAATAATTATTTTCATCAAATTAACCTCAGAGCTTATATTTTGCTATCAGTGTTGACCCAATGATCATGGTTACAGGTTTGAGGACATTCCATTGTTGCTTTGCTACTTGGACCTGCCACAGTTGGTGTGATTCTTTTCCAGCTATCTAAAAGCATTCAAAAGTTGAAACTGGTCAAGTATTGTTCAATTTAAAAAGTTTCTTTCCAGCCTTTCTTTCGACTCCTGAGAGTTTGCTGAACATGGTCACATTATGCAGTGCCTGGGGCAGCTTGCTGTTTTATCATCACAATGCAGTTCCATTGCTTTCTTCAAAAAAAAAGTAGACTGAGTAGTAAATGGAATGGAGCAGTATTTTATTAAAAGAATACAAGTGGCATCCAGCCTCCAGGAAGACATTAAAATATGAATGGGAAATTATTTCTTAAGGGTGACAGGCAGGGTCCCTAGCTGGCTAGCAAACAGTACTATTTCTGCTACCAAGCAGATAGAAGCTCCAAACTGTTCTGTTTTTCTTAAATTATTTGTTTGTGTGTAGATGGCCTTAATTTAATGTTGCAATCCTGCATTGACTCGTTTATCTGTACTGTCAATCACAAGGGTCCCTTGATGCGCTTGTTAGACTTTCACTGATGTTGAGGAGTTAGGAGATCAGCTTGAGACTACAGAGTTCAGAAGTTTAGCTGCATTGGTTCTAATTTACAGCCTTAAGCTCTGGTCGGGTTACACTTTGCAGTATGTTTGTGATCATTTTGACACCATAATTAATTATTCCATTGGTTAATAACATTTCGGGCAGTAACATCCTGTAAATTGCATTTAATTATTCAGTTAAGATTCTGTATGTAACTCGACTGCAGGTCTGGTCATTAAACAGATATGTCCGCAATCCTGAGGCATCCTGAGCAGTTGTGGAACTCAACCATCAATTATACACACGCTATTGGATCTAACAAGAGTTTGGCCTGAGGTTTAATGGCGAGGAGAGGGAGGGGTCCATCTGTACCTGTGGCTCTGGCTTGCAATAATGTGGGCCTACAGCACAGGCAAAGTAGAGTCATAGTTATACAGCACAGAAACAGGCCCTTCGGCTCACCGTGTCCACGCCAGCCATCAAGCACCGATCTATTCTAATCTCATTTTCCATCACTTGGCCTGTAACCTTGTATGCTATGGCTTTTCAAGTGCTCATCTAAATACTACTAAAATGTTGTGAGGGATCCTGCCTCTACCACCCCCTCAGGCAGTGCATTCCAGTTTCCAACCGCCCTCTGGGTGAAACTTTTTTTCCTCAAATCCCCTCCAAACCTCCTGCCCCTTACCTTAAATCTATGCCCGCTGGTTATTGACATCTCCATTAAGGGAAAAAGTTCCTTCCTATCTACCCTATCTATACCCCTCATAATTTTGTTAACCTCAATCAGATCCACCCTCAGCCTACTCTGCTCTAAGGAAAACAACCCTAGCCTATCCAGTCTCTCTTCATGGCTGAAATGCTCCAGCCCAGGCAACATCCTGTTGAATCTCCTCTGCACCCTCTCCGGTGCAATCACATCCGTCCTATAGTGTGGCAAGCAGAACTGTACACAGTACTCCAGCTGTGGCCTAACTAGCATTTTAGACAGCACCATCATAACCTCCCTGCTCTTATATTCTATGCCTTGGCTAATAAAGACAAGTATCTGGAGCTGCGGATGGACTCACTTTGGAGCATCCGCGATGATGAGGAGGTCGTGGATAGCACATTTAGCGAATTGGTCACACCGCAGATTAGGATTGCTGAGGGTGAAAGGGAATGGGTGACCAAAAGGCAGAGAAAGAGCAGGAAGGCAGCGCAGGTGTCCCCTGCGGTCATCTCCCTCCAAAACAGGTATACCGTTTTGGATACTGTTGAGGGAGATGGCTCACCAGGGGAAGGCAGCAGTAGCCAGGTTCATGGCACCGTGGCTGGCTCTGCTGTTCGGAAGGGTGGGAAAAAGAGTGGAAGGGCTATAGTCATCGGGGATTCGATTGTAAGGGGAGTAGATAGGCGGTTCTGTGGTCGAAAACGAGACTCCCGAATGGTATGTTGCCTCCCAGGTGCACGGGTCAGGGATGTCTCAGATCGGCTGCAGAACATTCTGAAAGGGGAGGGTGAACAGCCAGTTATCATTGTGCACATAGGCACCAATGATATAGGTAAAAAAACGGGATGAGGTCCGACAAGCAGAATTTAGGGAGTTAGGAGCCAAGTTAAAAAGTAGGACCTGAGTGGTAGTAATCTCAGGATTGCTACCAGTGCCATGTGATAGTCAGAGTAGAAATGAAAGAATAGTCAGGATGAATGCGTGGCTTGAGAGATGGTGCAGGAGGGAGGAGTTCAGATTTTTGGGACATTGGGACCGGTTCTGGGGGAGGTGGGACTATTTCAAATTGGACAGTCTACACCTGGGCCGGACTGGAACCAATGACCTTGGGGTGCTTTTGCTAACGCTGTTGGGGAGGGTTTAAACTAATGTGGCAGGGGGATGGGAACCAAATGAGGTCAGTGGACAGTAAGGAGGTAGTAACTAAAGCCTGTAAGGAACTAGATAATGAAGTCAGCGTGACTAAGGGAAAGAGTAGACAGGGAGCAGATGATGAATGCAAAGGGACTGGTGGTCTGAGGTGCATTTGTTGTAATGCAAGAAGTGTAGTAGGTAAGGCAGATGAACTTAGGGCCTGGATTAATACCTGGGAGTATGATGTTATTGCTATTACTGAGACTTGGTTGAGGGAAGGGCATCATTGGCAACTAAATATCCCAGGATATCGATGCTTCCGGCGGGATAGAGAGGGAGGTAAAAGGGGTGGAGGAGTTGCAGTACTGGTCAAAGAGGATATCACTGCTGTGCTGAAGGAGGGCACAATGGAGGACTCGAGCAGTGAGGCAATATGGGCAGAAATCAGAAATAGGAAGGGTGCGGTAACAATGTTGGGGCTGTACTCCAGGCCTCCCAACAGCGAGCGTGAGATAGAGGTACAAATATGTAAACAGATTATGGAAAGATGTAGGAGCAACAGGGTGGTGGTGATAGGAGATTTTAATTTTCCCAACATTGACTGGGATTCACTTAGTGTTAGAGGTCTAGATGGAGCAGAATTTGTAAGGAGCATCCAGGAGGGTTTTCTAGAGCAGTATGTAAATAGTCCAACTCGGGAAGGGGCCATACTGGACCTGGTGTTGGGGAATGAGCCCGGCCAGGTGGTTGAAGTTTCAGTAGGGGACTACTTTGGGAATAGTGATCACAATTCCGTAAGTTTTAGAATACTCATGGACAAAGACGAGAGTGGTCCCAAAGGAAGAGTGCTAAATTGGGGGAATGCCAACTATACCAAAATTCAGCAGGAGCTGGGGAATGTAGATTGGGAGCAGCTGTTTGAAGGTAAATCCACATTTGATATGTGGGAGGCTTTTAAAGAGAGGTTGATTAGCGTGCAGGAGAGACATGTTCCTGTGAAAATGAGGGATAGAAATGGCAAGATTAGGGAACCATGGATGACAGGTGAAATTGTGAGACTAGCTAAGAGGAAAAAGGAAGCATACATAAGGTCTACGAGGCTGAAGAAAGACGAAGCTTTGAAAGAATATCGGGAATGTAGGCGCAATCTGAAACGAGGAATTAAGAGGGCTAAAAGGGGTCATGAAATATCTTTAGCAAACAGGGTTAAGGAAAATCCCAAAGCCTTTTATTCATATATAAGGAGCAAGAGGGTAACTAGAGAAAGGATTGGCCCACTCAAGGACAAAGGAGGAAAGTTATGCGTGGAGTCAGAGAAAATGGGTGAGATTCTAAACGAGTACTTTGCATCGGTATTCACCGAGGAGAGGGACATGACGGATGTTGAGGTTAGGGACAAATGTTTGATTACTCTAGGTCAAGTCGGCATAAGGAGGGAGGAAGTGTTGGGTATTCTAAAGGGCCTTAAGGTGGACAAGTCCCCAGGTCCGGATGGGATCTATCACAGGTTACTGAGGGAAGCGAGAGAGGAAATAGCTGGGGCCTTAACAGATATCTTTGCAGCATCCTTAAACACGGGTGAGCTCCCGGAGGACTGGAGAATTGCTAATGTTGTCCCCTTGTTTAAGAAGGGTAACAGGGAAAATCCAGGTAATTATAGACCTGTGAGCCTGACGTCAGTGGTAGGGAAGCTGCTGGAGAAGATACTGAGGGATAGGATCTATTCCCATTTGGAAGAAAATGGGCTTATCAGTGATAGGCAACATGGTTTTGTGCAGGGAAGGTCATGTCTTACCAACTTAATAGAATTCTTTGAGGAAGTGACAAAGTTGATTGATGAGGGAAGGGCTGTAGATGTCATATACATGGACTTCAGTAAGGCGTTTGATAAGGTTCCCCATGGTAGGCTGATGGAGAAAGTGAAGTCGCATGGGGTCCAGGGTGTACTAGCTAGATGGATAAAGAACTGGCTGGGCAACAGGAGACAGAGAGTAGCAGTGGAAGGGAGTTTCTCAAAATGGAGACGTGTGACCAGTGGTGTTCTACAGGGATCCGTGCTGGGACCACTGTTGTTTGTGATATACATAAATGATTTGGAGGAAAGTATAGGTGGTCTGATTAGCAAGTTTGCAGACGACACTAAGATTGGTGGAGTAGCAGATAGTGAAGGGGACTGTCAGAGAATACAGCAGAATATAGATAGATTGGAGAGTTGGGCAGAGAAATGGCAGATCGAGTTCAATCAGGGCAAATGCGAGGTGATGCATTTTGGAAGATGCAATTCAAGAGTGAACTATGCAGTAAATGGAAAAGTCCTGGGGAAAGTTGATGTACAGAGAGATTTGGGTGTTCAGGTCCATTGTTCCCTGAAGGTGGCAACGCAGGTCAATAGAGTGGTCAAGAAGGCATACGGCATGCTTTCCTTCATCGGACGGGGTATTGAGTACAAGGGTTGGCAGGTCATGTTACAGTTGTATAAGACTTTGGTTCGGCCACATTTGGAATACTGCCTCCAGTTCTGGTCGTCACATTACCAAAAGGATGTAGATGCTTTGGAGAGGGTGCAGAGGAGGTTCACCAGGATGTTGCCTGGTATGGAGGGCGCTAGCTATGAAGAGAGGTTGAGCAGATTAGGATTATTTTCATTAGAAAGACGGAGGTTGAGGGGGGACCTGATTGAGGTGTACAAAATCATGAGAGGTATAGACAGGGTGGATAGCAAGAAGCTTTTTCCAAGAGTGGGGGATTCAATTACTAGGGGTCACGAGTTCAAAGTGAGAGGGGAAAAGTTTAGGGGGGATATGCGTGGAAAGTTCTTTACGCAGAGGGTGGTGGGTGCCTGGAACGCGTTGCCAGCAGAGGTGGTAGACGCGGGCACGATAGCGTCTTTTAAGATGTATCTAGACAGATACATGAATGGGCAGGAAGCAAAGAGATACAGACCCTTAGAAAATAGGCGACATGTTTAGATAGAGGATCTGGATCAGCGCAGGCTTGGAGGGTCGAAGGGCCTGTTCCTGTGCTGTAATTTTCTTTGTTCTTTGTTCTTTATCCCATATGCCTTCCTAACCACCTTATCTACCTGTGCTGCTGCCTTCAGTGATCTATGGACAAGTGCATCAAGGTCCCTCTCACCCTCTTTACTTCCTAGGGTCCTACCATCCATTGTATATTCCCTTGCCTTGTTAGTCCTCCCAAAATGCATCACCTCACACTTCTCAGGATTAAATTCCATTTGCCACTGCTCTGCCCATCTTATCGGCCCATCTGTATCATCCTGCAATTTAAGGCTTTCCTCCTCGCTATTTATGACACCATCAATTTTTGTGCCTTCTGCAAACTTACTGATCATGCCTCCTATATTCACAGCTAAATCATTAATGTACACTACAAACATCAGGGGTCCCAGCACCGATCCCTACGGTACACCACTGGTCACAGGCTTCCAATCACAAAAACAACCATTGACCATCACCCTTTGCCTCCTGCCACTAAGACAATTTTTTATCCAATTTGCCAAATTGCCCTGGATCCCATGGGCTCTTACCTTCTTGACCAATCTCCCATGCGGGACCTTATCAAAAGCCTTACTGAAACCCATGTAGACTACATCTATTGCTTTACCTTCATCTACACACCTGGTCACCCCTCGAAAAATTCAATCTAATTTGTTGGACATGATCTTCCCCTGACAAAGCCATGCTGACTATCCTTGATTAATCTCTGCCTCTCCAAGTGGAGATTAATTCTGTCCCTCAGAATTTTTTCCAATAGTTTCCCTACCACTGATGTTAGACTAACTGGTCTGTAATTACCTGGTTTATCCTGCTACCCTTCTTGAATAATGGTACCACATTCTCTGTCCTCCAGTCCTCTGGTAGCTCTCCTGTGGCCAGAGAGGATTTTAAAATTTGTGTCAGAGCCCCTGCAATCTACTCCCTTGCCTCACAGAACAGCCTGGGATACATCTCATCTGGGCCGGGGATTTATCCACTTTTAAGCCCGCTAAAACTGCTAATACCTCCTCCCTTTCAATGCTAATGTGTTCAAGTATATCACAATTCCCCTCCCTGATCTGGACACCTGCATCGTCCTTCTCCATTGTGAACACAGATGAAAAGTAATCATTTACATCCTCCGTCTCCACACACACATTGCCACTGAGGTCGCTAACGGGCCCTGCTCTTTCCCTGGTTAACCCCTTGCCCTTAATATAAAATGCCTTTGGATTTTCCTTTATCTTGCCCGCCAGTGTTTTTTCATGCTCCCTCTTCGCTCTCCTAATAACTTTTGTAAGAACCCCCCCACCAACACCTTCTATACTCCTCTAGGGCCTCCGCTGTTTTCAGCACTCTGAATCTGCCATAAGCCTCCTTTTTTCCCCTGATCCAATCCTCTATATCCCTTGACATCCAGGGCTCCCTGAACTTGTTGGTCCTACCCTTCACCTTTACTGGAACATGTTGGCCCTGAACTCTCACTATTTCCTTTTTGAATGACTCCCACTGGTCTGGTGTCGACTTTACTACCAGTCACTTCTCCCAGTCCACTTTGGACAGACCCTATTTTATTATATTGAAATCAGCCTTCCCCTAATTCAGTACCTTTATTTCCGGTCCATCTTTGTCCTTTTCCATAACTACCTTAAATCTTACAGTTATGGTCACCATCCCTGAAATGCTCCCCCACTGACACTTTTACACTTGTTCAGCTTCATTCCCTAGGATTAGGTCCAGTATCGCCCTTTCTCATAGGACTTTCTACGTGATGGCTCAAAAAGCTCTCCTGTACGCACTTTAAGAATTCCGCCCCCTTTAAGCCTTTTGCACTAAGACTATTCCAGTTAATATTGTGGAAGTTGAAATCCCCTACTATTATTACCCTATTATGTTTACATCTCTCTGTGATTTGCCAACAGTGCTAGTAATATATACATATATTCTTACAAGTGAAGAAGTAGATACGGCTCTCTGTTGATCATGGATCTGTATGTGTATGAAACTGCAAGCACACCTATGTGCATTAATTGAGGACTTCGCTGCTTACACTTGAATGCTTCCAAATTCGTTAACATCAGAACAACGTATTAACAACTGGCCTCACATCGATATCGGATCAGGCAATTCTTAGAAACATAGAAAATATGAGCAGGAATAGGCCATTCAGCCCTTCAAGCCTGCTCCACCATTTATTGTGATCATGGCTGATCATCCTACTCAGTAACCTGTTCCCACTTTCACTGCATACCCTTTGATCCCTTTAGACCCAAGAGCTATATCTAATTCTTTCTTGAAAACATACGATGTTTTGGCTTCAACTGCTTTCTGTGGTAGCGAATTCCACAGGCTCACCATTCTCTGGGTGAAGAAATTTCTCCTCATCTCAGTCCTGAAAGGTTTACCCTGTATCCTTAGACTATGACCCCTGGTTCTGGACTCCCCCACTATCGGGAACATCCTTCCTGCATCTACCCTGTCAAGTCCTGTTAGAATTTTATTGGTTTCTATGAGATCCCTCCCTCACTCTTCTAAACTCCAGTGAATATAATCCTAACCGACTCAATCTCTCCTCATATGTCAGTCCCACCATCTCAGGAATCAGTCTGGTAAACCTTCGCTGCACTCCCTCTATAGCAAAAACATCCTTCCTCAGATAACGAGAACAAAACTGCACACAGTATTCCAGGTGTGGCCTCACCAAGGCCCTATATAATTGCAGCAAGACATCCCTGCTCCTGTACTCGAATCCTCTCGCTATGAAGGCCAACATACCATTTGCCTTTTTGACCGCCTGTTGCACCTGCATGCTTACCTTCAGCGACTGGTGTACGAGAACACCCAGGTCTCGCTGCATATTCCCCTCTCTCAGTTTATAGCCATTCAGATAATCTGCCTTCCTGTTTTTGCTACCAAAGTGGATAACCTCACATTTATCCACATTATACTGCATCTGCCATGCATTAGCCCACTCACTCAACTTGTCCAAATCACCCTAAACCTCTCTACATCCTCCTCACAACTTACCCTCCCACCCAGTTTTGTGTCATCTGCAAATTTGTAGATATTACATTTAGTTCCCTCATCTAAATCATTAATGTATATTGTGAATAGCTGGGGTCCTAGCAACGATCCCTGCGGTACCCCACTAGTCACTGCCTGCCATTCGGAAAAAGACCCATTTATCCCTACTCTTTGTTTCCTGTCCACCAACCAGTTTTCTGTCCATCGCAATACACTACCCCCAATCCCATGCGCTTTAATTTTACATGCTAAGCTCTTATGTGGGACTTTGTTGAAAGCCTTCTGAAAGTCCAAATAAACCACATCCACTGGTTCCCCCTCTTCAACTCCACTAGTTACAACCTCAAAGAATTCTAGTAGACTTGTCAAGCATGATTTCCCTTTCATAAATCCATGCTGATTCTGCCCGATTCTACCACTTTTCTCCAAGTGCTCTGCTATAAAATCTTTGATCATGGACTCTAGAATTTTCCCCACTACCGACGTCAGGCTGACTGGTCTATAATTCCCTGCTTTCTCTCTACCTCCCTTTTTAAATAGTGGGGGTACATTAGCTACCCTCCGATCTGTAGGAACTATTCCAGAGTCTATAGAATCTTGGAAGATGACCACCAATGCATCCACTATTTCTAGGACCACTTCCTTAAGTACTCTGGGATGCAGACCATCAGGCCCTGGGGATTTATCGGCCTTCAATGCCATCAATTTCCCCAACGTCATTTCTCTGCTAATACTGATTTCTTTCAGTTCCTCTCTCTCTAAGCCCTGTGTTCCCCAACATTTCTGGTATGATATTTGTGTCCTCCTTTGTGAAGACAGAACCAAAGTATGCATTTAGTTGGTCAGCCATATCTTTATTCCCCACAATAAATTCCCCTGTTTCTGACTCTATGGGACCTACATTTGTCTTCACTAATCACCTATAGAAACGTTTACAGTCAGTTTTTATGTTCCCGGCAAGCTTGCTTTCGTACTCTATTTTCCCCTTCTTAATCAGTCCCTTGGTCCTCCTTTGCTGAATTCTAAACTGCTCCCAATCCTCAGGTCTGTTGTTTTTCCTGGCGAATTTATATTCCTTTTCCTTGGATCTAATGCTATCTCTAATTTCCCTGATGAGCCATAGTTTGGCTACCTTTCCCGTTTTACTTTTGCTTTTACTATTCTTCCCTTGTCTGATCTGATGGCAGTCATTTATATTTGGAATATTCTCCACATGGCGTGGAAGTTCAGTCAATGGCAGTCATGTTTCACAGGCAGTATATAACTAAATCTCTGAGACATGCATTCTGCACTGAAGTGCTGCACCACAGTAATATAAATGCATGGAAATGGGAAGCCCTGCATACAATTTTTTTCAACCACAGAGAGTAAGCCTCATCCAACAGTGTCAGTCTGTTCACTCGAGAAGTAGCTAATACAAAGAGAATAAAGAATCAATCCATTCCACAGTCAAAAATAGACTTTGTTAAAAATAAATTACAGTGCTAAAGATGACATAGGTGTTGAAAATGTAAATTTCCCGGTCAGGGATTAGACCCTGGTGAGGGAAGATAACAGCTAACGTGAGTATATGTGGGTGAGGCGTAAGTAGATAGCTGAAATATAAACCATGCTTTGTGCAATTAGTGACGAACATTAATTTACTAAGGTCAGCAACACATTGTAATGCAATAGATATTTTATTTCAGTTGTTTCTTTTATACTGGCTTCTTTGCTTAATTTGGTTGCTTTATTTTACCATCCGATTACATTTAATTTAGATTTTTCTCTCTCTCTCTCTCTCTGTTCTTCCATTGTGCTTTTTTCACAGCAGTTCGCACTTATTCAGTTCCATGGGGTTTGTGTTCTATCTAGCAGACTAGATTAAGATCCAGCTTTTCTGTGGCATGTTTGTGATAGGCAAGTGGTTCATTGTTATGATGGATGTTTATTTAAGGTTAACATCTTTTGGATCACCTATTACAGAGCATTTACAGCACAGAAACAGACCACTCCTCCCAATGGTCTCTGCTGTCTGTGCCACATGAGCCTCCTCCAACCCTGCTTCATGTAACCCAATTAGCATAATCTTCTATTCCTTTCTACCTATCTAGCTTCCCTTTAAATGCATCTATGCTATTCACATCAACCACACCCTGTAGTAGCGAGTTCCGTATTCAAAGAACAAAGAACAGTACAGCACAAGAACAGGCCATTTGGCCTTCCAAGCCTGCGCCGATCTTGATGCCTGCCGAAACTAACACCTTCTGCACTTCTGGGGCTCATATCCCTCTATTCCCTTCCTATTCATATATTTGTCAAGATGTCTCTTAAACGTCGCTATCGTATCTGCTTCCACCACCTCCCCCGGCAGCAAGTTCCAGGCACTCACCACCCTCTGTGTAAAGAACTTGCCTCGCACATCCCCTCTAAACTTTGCCCCTCGCACTTTAAACCTCTGTCCCCGAGTAACTGACTCTTCCACCCTGGGAAAAAGCTTCTGACTATCCACTCTGTCCATGCTGCTCATAACTTTGTAAACCTCTTTCATGTCGCCCCTCCACCTCCTTCGTTCCAGTGAAAACAATCTGAGTTTTTCCAACCTCTCCTCATAGCTAATGCCCTCCAGACCAGGCAACATCCTGGTAAACCTCCTCTGTACCCTCTCCAAAGCCTCCACGTCCTTCTGGTAGTGTGGCGACCAGAATTGCACGCAATATTCTAAGTGTGGCTGAACTAAGGTTCTGTACAGCTGCAACATGACGTGCCAATTTTTATCCTCTGTGCCCCGACTGATGAAGGCAAGGATGCCGTATGCCTTCTTGACTACCTTATCCACCTGCGTTGCCACTTTCAGTGACTTGTGGACCTGTACGCCCAGATCTCTCTGCCTGTCAATACTCCTAAGGGTTCTGCCATTTACTGTATTCCTCCCACCTGCATTACACCTTCCAAAATGCATTACCTCTCATTTGTCCAGATTAAACTCCATCTGCCATTTCTCCGCCCAAGTCTCCAACCGATCTATATCCTGCTGTATCCTCTGACAATCCTCATCATTATCCGCAACTCCAACAACCTTTGTGTCGTCCGCAAACTTACTAATCAGGCCAGCTACATTTTCCTCCAAATCATTTATATATAGCGGAACACCACTCGTCACATCCCTCCATTCAGAAAAACACCCATCCACTGTTACCCTCTGTCTTCTGTGACTGAGCCAGTTCTGTATCCATCTTGCCAGCTCACCTCTGATCCCGTGTGACTTCACCTTTTGCACCAGTCTGCCATGCGGGACCTTGTCAAAGGCTTTACTAAAGTCCATATAGACAACATCCACCACCCTTCCCTCATCAATCATCTTTGTCACTTCCTCAAAAAACTCAATCAAATTAGTAAGACACGACCTCCCCTTCACAAAACCATGCTGTCTCTCGCTAATAAGTTCGTTTGTTTCCAAATGGGAGTAAATCCTGTCCCGAAGAGTCCTCTCTAATAGTTTCCCTACCACTGATGTAAGGCTCACCGGCCTATAATTTCCTGGATTATCCTTACTACCCTTCTTAAACAAAGGAACAACATTGGCTATTCTCCAGTCCTCTGGGACCTCACCTGTAGCCAATGAGGATGCAAAGATTTCTGTCAAGGCCCCAGCAATTTCTTCCCTTGCCTCCCTCAGTATTCTAGGGTAGATCCCATCAGGACCTGGGGACTTATCTACCTTAATGCTTTGCAAAACACCCAACACCTCCTCCTTTTTGATAATGAGATGACTGAGACTATCTGCACTCCCTTCCCTCGGCTCATCATCCACCAAGTCCTTCTCCTTGGTGAGTACTGATGCCAAGTACTCATTTAGCACCTCACCCATTTCCTCTGGTTCCACACATAGATTCCCATCTCTGTCCTTGAGTGGGCCAATCCTTTCCCTGGTTACCCTCTTGCTCTTTATATATGTATAAAAAGCCTTGGGATTTTCCTTAATCCTGTTTGCCAATGACTTTTCATGACCCCTTTTAGCCCTCCTAACTCCTTGCTTAAGTTCCTTCCCACTGTCTTTATGTTCCTCAAGTGCTTCGTCTGTTCCTAGCCTTCCAGCCCTTCCAAATGCTTCCTTTTTCTTTTTGACTCGGCTCACAATATCTCGCGTTATCCAAGCTTCCCGAAACTTGCCAAACTTGTCTTTCTTCCTCACAGGAACATGCTGGTCCTGGATTCTAATCAGCTGACATTTGAAAGACTCCCACATGTCAGATGTTGATTTACCCTCAAACAGCTGCCCCCAATCTAAATTCTTCAGTTCCTGCCTAATATTGTTATAATTAGCCTCTCTTTGAGTAAAGAAGTTTCTCTTGAATTCCCTATTGGATTTATTAGTGACTATCTTATATTTATGACTCCTACTTTTAGATTACCCAAAAGTGGGTATATCATCTCTGAGTCCCCTATCAAACTCCTTCATAATTTTAAAAACCTCCATCAGATCACCTCTTCAGTCTTTTTCCTGGAGAGGGGAGCCCAGCCTGTCGGGTATATTATAGGAGACTGTCTGATGAGCACAGGTCTCTATCCTGCAAAGCTGGGAGGCAACAGGACTACTCAAGCCTCAGTCTGATTGGGCTATTAGATTAAGTGAGCCAAGTTCACTAAAAATATTGAGAGCTGGTTCGTAGCATTTCTGCTGATGTAGCAACTGTGCCTCCACATTCCATGATGGAACTCAACTCCCCAGCACTCAACTGGAAAATAGAACTTTGTAATTAACCTTTTTTATTTAGATATATTTGCTATTATCCCGAACTTATTTGGATAAATCTGCACTACTGTTCACCATGCATACCCTAATGACCTGTTGTTGTTTTCCTTCATGGCCAGACTGATGAGCTACTCGGGGAGATCCAAGGGCTGCAAGAGGAAATGAAGAGAAAGGATCGGATGATTGAACAACTGCAACAACAACTGGTGAGTCTGGTCTCCAACTGAAGGCTGCAAACCATTTGTTGCTGTTCGAGACAGTATCAACTCAATTTCTGGTGAAGGAAGGAAAGTTGTGTTCCCTTGTCCACATTGCTGAAGAAGGGAACCCATTCCTACTCTCATCCTGTTGGTACAATATCATGTGATGTGCATTTGTGGGGTTGGGGGGCGCATGGTGCTTCTTTAAGTGATCCTCGTGACTGGTTGATTGAGATATGACTTTGGCACAATTGGAAACTGAAGTCTTTTTTTCCTGTGACCATCCTCACCAAGTATAATAGTGCCATGTGTTAGATAAATTTCCCTTCAAATTTGTTTGCCCCATGCTCATCACTTTGGGTACCAGTCTAAAATGCAGTTTGATGTGTTAACAGTAGAGATGGAGGCTGAGCAATAATGACTGACCAGAGCACGTGAAATAAACCGGAAAGACTACTCTGTCATTTTATAGAATAGTCCAAACTATTGGACAATATCGTTCTCCAAGCCACAGCCTGAGGTCAAACTTAGCTCCCAGTTAGGTTGCTCTACGATGTTATCAAACGGGGAGATCTGAGAATGTTACCATTGGAAAAAATAGTGTGAAGCTGTCACATCAGAGGGACTTCATAACCTGATTGCAGGAAACTGCTGTTAGCTTGAAAATGGATGCTTCTTTTTGAAAAATTCAACAGAATTCTTGTAAATGTTCTATTTTCTCTCTCTAAAATGGGGTTGGGGATTTACTTTGAACAAAAAGTACATCTCCTGGGCATCTGTGGATATCAATGGGTGAATACAAGTTTACTAAAAGTTTACTACATGTAAGTAGTAAGAGGTGAAATGGACAAAGCATGATATATGCTTAGAAGCACAGGGCAGGGATGCTTAATGTGTACTTTGTAACAGTGTTCACCAAGGAAGAGGATGTTGATAAAGTATTGGTAGAAGCCGAGATGGTGGAGGCAATCAACGGGGTGAAAATTGATTGGAAGGATGTATTGGAAAGGCTAGCAATGCTGCGAGTCTATACGTCACCTGTTCCACAAGGCTTGTATCCCAGGTTGCTAAAGGAAGTGGACGTAGAGATAGCAGAAGGGCTTGCCATAATCTTCCCTAGATACGAGAAGGTACCCCAGGATTAGAGAGTGGCTTATTATTCAAGAATACGTGTAAGGACATTCCTGGTGGGACTTTAATGCCAGGGTTGGGGCCGACTATGACTCATGGCCCTCCTGCCTCGGGCGCTATGGCATTGGAAGGATGAATGAGGATGGACAGAGACTGCTTGAGTTGTGTACCTATCACAACCTCTATCACCAACTCGTTCTTTCATACTAAACCCTGTCACCAGGTTTCTTGGAGGCACCCAAGATCACGTCGTTGGCACCAGCTGGACCTCATCGTCACTAGGCGAGCCTCTTTAAACAGTGTTCAAATCACGCGCAGCTTCCACAGTGCGGACTGCGACACTGACCACTCCCTGGTGTGCAGCAAGGTTAGACTCAAACCAAAGAAGCTGCATCACTCCAAGCAGAAGGGCCACCCACACATCAACACTAGCAGAATTTCTTATCCACAGCTGTTACATAAGTTTCTAAATTCACTTGAAAAAGCCCTTCAAAACACTCCTACAGGGGATGCAGAGACCAAGTGGGCCCACATCAGAGACGCCATCTATGACTGAGCTGTGACCACCTATGGCAATCATGTGAAGCAGAATACAGACTAGTTTCAATCTCACTTTGAAGAGCTGGAACCTGTCATAGCCTCTAAGTGCATTGCACTGTTGAACTACAAGAAGGCTCCCAGCAAGTTAACATCCATAGCACTTAAAGCAGCCAGAAGTGCTGCACAAGGAACAGCCAGGCGCTGTGCAGATGACGACTGGCAACACCTATGCAGTCATATTCAGCTGGCCTCTGACACCGGAAACATCAGAGGAATGTATGATGGCATTAAGAGAGCTTTTGGGCCAACCATCAAGAAGATCGCCCCCCTCAAGTCTAAATCAGGGGACACAATCACTGACCAATGCAAACAAATGGACCGCTGGGTTGAGCACTACCTAGAACTGTACTCCAGGGAGAATGTTGTCACTGAGACTGCCCTCAATGCAGCCCAGTATCTGCCAGTCATGGATGAGCTGGACATACAGCCAACAAAATCGGAACTCAGTGATGCCATTGATTCTCTAGCCAGCAGAAAAGCCCCTGAGAAGGACGGCATTACCCCTGAAATAATCGAGTGCCAAGCCTGCTATACTTTCAGCACTCTACGAACTGCTTTGCCTGTGCTGGGATGAGGGAGCAGTACCGCAGGACATGCGCGATGCCAATATCATCACCCTCTATAAGAACAAGGGTGACCGTGGTGACTGCAACAACTACAGTGGAATCTCCCTGCTCAGTATAGTGGGGAAAGTCTTCACTCCAGTCGCGTTAAACAGGCTCCAGAAGCTGGCTGAGCGTGCCTACCCTGAGGCACAGTGTGGCTTTCGAACAGAGAGATCCACCATTGCTGTTCTCCCTTCACCAGCTAAAGGAGAAACACCATGAACAACGGATGCCCCTCTACGTTGCTTTCATAGATCTCACCAAAGCCATTGACCTCGTCAGCAGACGTGGTCTCTTCAGACTACTAGAAAAGATCGGATGTCCACCAAAGCTACTAAGTATCATCACCTCATTCCATGACAATATGAAAGGCACAATTCAGCATAGCGGGACCTCATCAGACCCCTTTCCTATCCTGAGTGGCGTGAAACGGGGCTTTGTTCTCGCACCTACAGTGTTTGGGATCTTCTTCTCCCTGCTGCTCTCACATGCGTTCAAATCTTCAGAAGAAGGAATTTTCCTCCACACAAGATGAGGGGGCAGGTTGTTCAACCTTGCCCGTCTAAGAGCGAAGACCAAAGTAGAGAAAGTCCTCATCAGGGAACTCCTCTTTGCTGACGATGCTGCATTACCATCTCACACAGAAGAGTGTCTGCAGAGACTCATCGACAGGATTGCGGCTGCCTGCAACGAATTTGGTCGAACCATCAGCCTCAAGAAAACGAACATCATGGGACAGGATGTCAGAAATGCTCCATCCATCAATATCAGCGACCACGCTCTGGAAGTGGTTCAAGAGTTCACCTACCTAGGCTCAACTATCACCAGTAACCTGTCTCTCGATGCAGAAATCAACAAGCGCATGGGAAAGGCTTCCACTGCTATGTCCAGACTGGCCAAGAGAGTGTGGGAAAATGGCGCACTGACACGGAACACAAAAGTTCCAGTGTATCAAGCCTGTGTCCTCAGTACCTTGCTCTACGGCAGCGAGGCCTGGACAACGTATGTCAACCAAGAGCGAAGTCTCAATTCATTCCATCTTCGCTGCCTCCGGAGAATCCTTGGCATCAGGTAGCAGGACCATATCTCCAACACAGAAGTCCTCGAGGCAGCCAACATCCCCAGCTTATACACCGTACTGAGCCAGTGGCGTGTGAGATGGCTTGGCCATGTGAACTGCATGGAAGATGGCAGGATCCCCAAGGACACTTTGTACACCGAGCTCGTCACTGGTATCAGACCCACCGGCTGTCCATGTCTCCGCTTTAAAGACGTCTGCAAACGCGACATGAAGTCCTGTGACATTGATCACAAGTCGTGGGAGTCAGTTGCCAGTGATCGCTGGAGCTGGTGGGCCGCCATAAAGGCGGATCTAAAGTGTGGCGAGTCGAAGAGACTTAACAGTTGGCAGGAAAAAAGGCAGAAGCGCAAGGGGAGAGCCAACTGTGTAACAGCCCCGACAATCAATTTTATCTGCAGCGCCTGTGGAAGAGCCTGTCACTCTAGAATTGGCCTTTATAGCCACTCCAGGCAATGCTTCACAAACCACTGACCATCTCCAGTCGCTTACCCATTGTCTCTCGAGATGAGGAGGCCAAAGAAGACGATGACAGGCTGGTCACTTTAATGTCAGTGGTGGGTAAGGTTTTAGGAACAACAATCAGGGAAAAAAATCAACAGGACCTTCAAGAGGTTTAAGTTAACTCAGGAGAGCCAGCACGGATTTGTAAAAGGCAGAATATGCTTGATTAATCCAATTGAATTTTTTGATGAAGTAACAGAGAAGGTTCATGAAGGGAATGCAGTCGATGTTGTCTATATAGATTTTAAGAAAGCGAGGACCAGTGTCCAACTGAATAACAAATTGGCTTAAGGTCAGAAAACAGTGAGTCGTGGTAAATGGTTGTTTTTCAGAGTGGAGGAGGTAGACAGTGGTGTTCCCCAAGAGTCAGTGCTAGGACCACTGCTTTTTTTCATTAATATAATAAATGACTTGGATATTGAAATACAGAATAACATTTCAAAATCTGCCGATGATACCAAACTTGGAGATGTGCCAGACAGTGAGGATGTTACAAAGTGATTGCAACAGGACACAAATAGGCTAGCAGAATGGGCAGACAAGTGGCAGATGGAATTTAATATAGACAAGTGTGAGTTGATGCATTTTGGCAGATGGGAAAGGGAGAGGCAATACAGACTTAATGATATAGTTCTAAAGAGTGTGCAGGGACAGAGGGACCATGTGTGCACATATCCTTGAAGGTGACAGGATATACTGGGAGTGTAGTTAGCAAAGCATGTGGGATTTTCAGCTTCATAAACAGAGGCATTGAGTACAACAGGAAGTTATGCTGAACCTTTATAAAGCTCAGGTTAGTCCACAACCAGAATGTTGCATCCAGTTCTGGTCACCACACTTTAGGAAGGATGTGAGGGTCCTTGAGAGGGTGTGGAGAAAATTTACCAGAAGGGTTCCAGGGATGTGGGATTTTAGCTGCAAGGTTAGGTTGAAGAGGCTTTGGGTTGTTCTCCTTGAAGCAAAGGAATTTGAGGGGAGATTTGATAGAGGTGTACATGACAGGTTAAGGTTATCAAAGAAAAGCTGTTCCCATTAGTTGATAGTACAAAGAGTAGGGGACACTGATTGAAGGTTTTGAGCAAATGATGCAGGGGGATGTGAGGAAGAACATTTTTACATAGCAAGTGGTAATGATCTGGAACTCGCTGTCTGATAGCGGTGAAAGTGGCGACGATGAATGATTTCAAAAGGAAATTGGATGGGCAACTGAGGAAAATGAACTTGTGGGGCTACAGGGATAGAGCAGGGGAACGGGACTGATTGGATTGCTCAACAGAGAGCCAGTATGGACCCGATGGGCCAAATGACCTCTATCTGTGCCATAATGAATCTGTGACTTCCCCAAAGTTCCTAAAATCGTGCCTTTATAATTCCTAAACGTTTAGTTCAATCAGAAAAAGATAAATGCCTTTAAATTCCAGTTTTTTAATAACTATTTAAAGGGGCATGATTTTGTAATCAGGATTTAATGTAAGTCTGAGTGTAAAACATTAATTTAATTGCAATAATGATGAATCTTTTAGAGTAAGTATAATCTAGGAATTGCCTCAAACCCTTAGTTATTTTTAACTGGGAGATCTGTTTAGTTATCAGTGTATTTAGTCATTGCTGCTACATTTTACACTTGAGAACTGCTGGCTTGTGATAATCTGAGAGCAGATACTTGAGGTTGCATTTTTGCTGCAACACCAAGTTGTGCCACAACGACGTTAAAGCTAAGGGTTGTTGACCACGATCCATTCCCTCGTCACCCCACTCTACCACCCCATGAATGTGGAGTTGTACACTGTCATGTCACAGCTTGGAGAGTATCAGCCTGTGATTGACAAATTAGACCAAGGATTCAAATTGCTACTAGGGAGTCAAATATATCAACATTTGAGCTACTAGTATACTCAAGGTCACCTTAACTATTGAAGTACCTAATTCTGAGAAGACATAGCAACAATATAGGATAAGAGTGTGACTCTCACTGCCTCTTCAAGGCAGGTAAGTTGCTTTATCTCTCTCCCACCTCCAGGAAAAGCTGAAAGATGAGTCTGTTTAATTTTAATAGGGGCAGAAGGGTCCTGATTATTTTTAACCTAATCATTTGTGACTGATAGAGAAAATGAAGATTTTTTAAATCTGTAGTGCAGTACTGTGTGTTCAAATATTATCTGTTCTTTATCTGCTGTGTGAGCAGTAATGCAGCTCAGATAATTGAAGATGGAAGCTGAATGGTTCTGCAGTAGCAGAAGTGAAGGCTCTGGGTTGGAATGCAGCTCAGTCAGCATAAATTCTGTTGAAGGATTGAGAGGTAGTACTGGGACTTGGATTGCAATGCAGCCTATCAGACAAGGAATAAAGCCATTCTCCCTCTGATAGAGGACTGGCTGGTGCTGTGTCACAGGATTGTTAATTCCACTGGCCTGGATTGACACACAGAACAGAGACTGATTGGCAGTCTCCTTTTGCCGTTGGGTGTCAGATGAAAAATCAAAGGAGTTATAGATATCTCAGGCTTGTTCCTAATGAGAAGAGCTACATAGAACAAAGTTACTGTTGTATTTAGTATTAATTGGCACTTCAATGAAAATCATAGATGCTATCAATCCATCTTTTTGTCCAGGTTTTTATTGATCAGTATGACATTAGTCCAATCCACTTAGAATACACTGTCAGGGTGAAACCATTATTGATTTAAAGGAAGAACACTTTGTCTCTTGGATGTTTAAAAAGCATCAAGCTCGGGCGTAATCTTGAGCTAGTAGTTATGAAGTGCGACAGTTGTGAAGATTATAGTCGTCTCCTGCTGATCGGAAAATGGATTGAAGAATGACAGAGATCCGTCGATTTGGTGAAAACCTATTTTAAGCCGTCGACTTGGCTGAGCACCATTCTGCAGTACAGAGCATATTTAACTAAGGGCTGTATTTTTGCTTCGTTGATGATGCATTGTATTTTTCTGTTTAGAAATCTTTTCTAAATTTAAAGTTTAAAAGCTTATTGTGTTCTTGCCCAGCAGTTGACCCGCGAGCAGATGTTTGCTGGTTTCCATCCCTCAGCTGCCTATCGACAAGCATTTATATTCATTTGAGACTTACATAGAAAAACCAAGTTGTATTTTTCCCTACGTACAAATTATAAGCAAGTTTTTGTGTACCAGTAGGAGGCATTTCTATTTCAAAGTCAGACAGGAAGCTCATCCAGAAATGTGCAGAAACAATTTAAAATTAATTTGAGGGTAGCATATGCTCAGGATATTTTGTATCTTTTCTTTTTTGTTCCACATTTGCTTGGCTAGCTGTGATACAGTTAGGATGCTCATAGAAGAATAGGATAGAGACCAATTTTCCTCCATCGGCAGGCTTTATAAAGTCAGATTGGGATAAATAATGCAGTTGCCCTTGCTGCCAGCAACAGTGTTGGCTGATTCAACCAGTGTTTATTTCACTGCTGCGCATTCAATTAACTGATTTTATCAGAAAAATAATGGCTGCACAAAGAGTAATTTGGCCAGTCCCCCCTCCTGTTAGTTATTTTAGTAAGAGTGGATGTGTAACCATTGAAATTGGTTTTAAAAATTGTGAGTAGACAGTGCATTTAACTTGATAAATAATTGTCTACTAGGTAGAATAAACCATTTCCTTTCTGGTGGATCATTTCCACCTCCTCACCACATTCCTCACTCTGAACCTGTCAGACAGAGCAGCACCGTGAACGTTATCAGTTGGACTGTGAACACTTGGGCAGTCTTCTTTGGGTTAGGCAGTCCCTCGGGATTGAGGATGACTTACTTCCACTCTAGTTCAGTGAGTTCTAAGATGATTAATGACTCCGATGTGCGATACACAGACTCTACCACATGTGGGGCAGGTGGTTGAAGGGTTGAGTAGATGACTGGCGTGGGGGTGGGTGAGCTCCTACCACTGCCCGGACTTGGCTTCTGCCTGCTCTCATCAAAGTCTCGGCCAAGTGCCTTCCCGAATACTGCTTCTCCATTTTGGGTGGTACAAGGCTAGGGGTTCCTATGAGTCGATGGGTATATGGATCTCTCAGGAACCCTTTGAACACGTCCCTAAAGTGTTTCCTCTGTCCTCCTGGAAGTCTCGTGCCACGACGAAATCGGGAGTCAAGCAGTTGCTTCAGGAACCTGGTGTCAGGGACCACCCCCCCACTCCAACCGCCCCCAAAGCCGCAAACTGGCCGCTAGTGGGAGGCGGTAGCGTAGTGGTATTCACTGGACTAGTAACCCAGAGACCCAGGGTATTGCTCTGGGGACATGGGTTCGAATCCCACCACAGCAGAAAGAAGAAATTGAATTCAATGAATAAATCTGGAATTAAAATCTAGTCAAATAATGGCCATGAAACCATTGTGCTGTTAGGTAGGGAGTTCCAGAATATTGATCCAGCCACAGTATGTAATTCCAAGTCAGGATGGTGTGTTACTTGCATGGGAACTTGCAGATGGTTGTGTTCCCACATGTCTGCTGCCTTTGTCTTTCTAGATGGAAGAGATCGCAGGTTTGGAAGATGCTGTCGAAGGGGAAGAGGTGAGCTGTTGCAGTGAGTCTTGTAAATGGTATACACTGCTGCCACTGTGCGTTGGTGGTGAGAGAGTGAATATTTAAGGCGGTAGATGTGGTGCCAATCAAGCGGGCTGCTTTGTCCTGGATGGTGTCAAGTTTCCTGAGTGGTGTTGGAGCTGCACCCATCCAGGCAAGTGGAGAGTATTCCATCACACTCCTGACTTGTGCCTTGTAGATGGTGGACAGGCTTTGGGGAGTCAGGAGGTGAGTTACTCACTGCAGAATACCCAGCCTCTGACTTGCTCTTGTAGCCACAGTATTTATGTGGCTGCTCCAGTTCAGTTTCTCGTCAATGTTGATCCCCAGGATGTTGATAGTGGGGGTTTCTGCAATGGTAATGCCATTGAACATCAAGGGGAGATGGCTAGATTCTCTCTCATTGGAGATGGTCATTGCCCAACACTTGTATGACGCAAATGTTACTTGCCACTTATCAGCCCAAGCCTGAATGTTGTCCAGGTCTTGCTGCACATGGACACGGCATGCTTCAGTATCTGAGGAGTTGCGAATGGTACTGAACATTCTACAATCATCAGCGAGCATCCCCACTTCTGGACCTTATGATGGAGGGGAGGTCATTGATGAAGCAGCTGAAGATGGACACTACTCTGAGGAACTCTTGCAGCAATCTCCTGGGGCAGGGATGATTGGCCTCCAACAACCACAACCATCTTCCTTTGTGTAGCTATGACACCAACCAGTGGAGAATTTTCACCCTGATTCCCATTGACTTCAGTTTGGCTGAGCATGGCATCAAGGAGCCCCAATCAACTGCTGCCTTGATGTCAAGGGCAGTCACTCTGACCTCATCTCTTGAATTCAGCTCTTATGTCCATGTTTGCATCAAGGCTGTAATGAGGCCTGGAGCCGAGTGGCCCTGGCAGAACCCAAACTGAGCATCAGTGGGCAAGTTGTTGCTGTTTAAGTGTTTAATAGCGTTGTCAACAACCCCTTCCATCGCTTTGCTGATGATCGAGAGTAGACTAATGGGGCGGTAATTGGCAGGATTGGTTTTGTCCTGCTTGCTTTGGACAATTCATGCCTGGGCAACTTTCCACATTGTCTGGTGGATGTCACTGTAAAGCTGTACTGGAACAGCTTGGCTAGGGGTTAAAAACTATTCTCACTAATAAATGCCTCACACTTCAGAGCAGCCCCTCTCTCACTATTGCACACATCACATGAGCACATCCCGTCCCACTCACTGCTACTCAGGCAATAATGGCTTTAATATGAAACAAAAAGCAAAAGAACAGCAGAAGCAAAAAATCTGAAACAAAACTGGAAAATACTAAAGACAGCTGGCAGGTTAGTTAGCATTGTGAAAAGAGAAGAATTAGTGGTTCATTATTGTTTTTCTATTCTTTCTTGGGATGGGCGTTGCTGGCAGGCCAGCATTTGTTGCCCATCCCTCATTGTCCTTGAACTGAGTTGCTTTCTAGGTCATTTTAGAGGGCAGTTAAGAGTCAGCTACATTGCTGTGGGTATGGAGTCACATGTAGGCCAGACCAGGTAAGGATGGCAGATTTCCTTCCCTAAAGGACATTAGTGAACTAGATGGGTTTTTAATGACAATTGATGATAGTTTCATGACACCATTACTGAGACTAGCTTTGAATTCCAGATTTTAAAAAAATTAATTGAATTTAAATTCCACCAGCTGCCGAGGTGGAATTTGAACCAGTATCCGCAGGGCATTAGCCCAGGCCACTGGATTTCCAGTCCAGTGACATTACCATGACTCCACCATCTCCCTGAAGGATCCACACCAGAAGCGTTAACTCATCTCTCTCCACAGGTGCTAATTGACCTGCTGAGTATTGCCAACATTTTCAGCTCCCGAGTCTGGAGCTGTTTCAAACTGCTGCACAGATTACATTGATCGAGTATGGGGAAAGCAAGTTGGTAAATCAATTTTGTTTTCAAGTTACTGTCTCTGTCGCAGTGCAGTCCATTGTAAGCTGAAATACACATTTTCAACACGTTTCGAATACAATATAAGTGCAAACGGTTGTCAATATCAACATCATGAAAAACAATTTTACTAAAAGGTGAGCATCTCTCGGGGTAACCTGTCAACTTAAGCACCTGTTCTTTGTATGTATTGCTTTCAGATGACCTGATATCCTGTCCTTAACTATGAATAAGATTTGCTCTTTACTTGGGTACTGCGGCCTTTTTCCTCTATCCATGTGTCGATCAGCAAATAAATGACAAAAATCTCAAGTAAACAGATGATTATCCTGGAACCGTGACTGGACTGAACTGACCGTTTCTCACATTGTAAACCAATTCCTTTGTTCTGTTGACAATAATAATTGTGAAATGCCAGACCACGGTACTCCAAACCACATGGAACATGTGTAAGCTCGAGGCGCTTTTACCTTCTGACTATAATAAAATCGAGTTTGAGAAACGTGCAATAGCACCTTTCCAGTATCACACTCCCTATCACTTTACCACACAAGCTGCTTCCAATGGACTGTCCATTACAAGTTCTTAAACCATTTTGGATCTGTTTTTCAATTCAGGTGTTATCATTGTGCAGCTTTCACATTACTAGTGCCATTGATGTCAGATGCACTGTACTGACTGCACATTTCATAGGCAGAAGCAGAGCTGATGAATCCATTGGCAGTTCACAAGGCCAATTAAGAAAACTGCTCTACTAAAGCCAAAACAGCTAAGATCAGCTACTTTATATTTTGAAGTGGAGCCTGCAGCAGAACTGTGCATTTGCCGTGGCTGCACTGAAGTCACATAAATGGGCAGCACAGTGGCGCAGTGGTTAGCACCGCAGCCTCACAGCTCCAGGGACCTGGGTTCGATTCCGGGTACTGCCTGTGTGGAGTTTGCAAGTTCTCCCTGTATCTGCGTGGGTTTTCTCCGGGTGCTGCGGTTTCCTCCCACAAGCCAAAAGACTTGCAGGTTGATGGGTAAATTGGCCATTATAAATTGTCACTAGTATAGGTAGGTGGTAGGGAAATATAGGGACAGGTGGAGATGTTTGGTAGGAATATGGGATTAGTGTAGAATTAGTATAAATGGGTGGTTGATGTTCGGCACAGACTCGGTGGGCCGAAGGGCCTGTTTCAGTGCTGTATCTCTAATCTAAAAAAAAATGCAATTTGGATCCATAGATGTACACAAGGTGATAATTCGAGACTTTGTGTCTGAAGAGGCTTTTTGCTGCAGGGGAAATCGGGTACTGTATGTTGTGTTGCCCCCATCCAGGGGATGAGGAGTGAGAGTTCAGTAAATTATCAGAGAATGGTTGAGTAAAATGCGATGCAGAGTTTTCTGTGACCCTTAACGAGTCCAGTTGTATTACTCCTTTGCTGAAATAAGGAACAAAGTGATGAATAAATTGAGAAATGTCAGTTTTATTTTTGCATCTTTTCTGTACCACTCAGAGCAACCCAGAACACCGGTGGGGGGAAGCATGAGGGTATGATCCCTTTGAGATATTTTTGAGAGCAGTGCATTACCCACATGGCTTTCCGTCCCTTTACTGTAAATGAAGGGCAATTCCTGGCGAAGTTCCTTTCCCTTCTACTAGATTTTGACAATTCTGCAACATCCATCTTGTTCAATAAAACAATTTAATATTTATTTTTACACTAATTGATGATGTCCAGGCACATGGACATTTTCTGTTTTCTGACACCTAGAGTCAAAATCGAACACTTTCACATCAGGTTAGATAACACATGCTTTGCCATGTTACAGCTATGGCTCAGTTGGTAGTGCACTTGCCTCTGAGTCACAAGGTTCTGGGTTCAAGTCCCACTCCAGGGCATGAGCACAAAAATCAAGGCTGACACTCTAATGCAGAACTGAGGGAGTGCAAAAAGTAGATCATTGGCTTTGAGGCACTTTGTGATGTCCAGTTGTCATGAAAGGCTTGTCTTTTTTTAATTGTGCATGCAAAATCTTTTGATGTTTAATCAGTTACTGTGGAAGTGCGATGAGTAGAGTTATGTAGATAGAGTTCCCTTTCCCTATTGAAATGCACTCCTTAATGTATTAATGTATCGCTCTCTGAGCAAGTTGGAAATCTAGTGGAAGTTAGTGTGAATTGCAGGTGCTTCTATTGAGAGTGTGGCTTGAAGAAGGAGTGAAACAACTATTAGAGAATCTTTTTTATTCCCAGCCCATGATCATAGGAATGTGCATTCTGATGACTGTTCCTAACTGTTGGATACTTAAACCCCCAGAATGGGCATTTATGGTCACAGATTGGTTGGAATTCGGATCTAAAAGAGGCCATTTTTGGCCTTTGTTTTAATCAATATGCTCTCTTGGAATTGGACTTTGCTATGACCAGGTGAGAAAGGAGTCTAGGGGTCCCGTTCAGCCTTCACCTGGTCAGAGGGTTAGATAGGGTGGATAGTGAGCGTCTTTTTCCTCGGATGGTGATGGCAAACACGAGGGGACATAGCTTCAAGTTGAGGGGTGATAGATATAGGACAGATGTGAGAGGTAGTTTCTTTACTCAGAGAGTAGTAAGGGCGTGGAACGCCCTGCCTGCAGCAGTAGTAGATTCGCCAACTTTAAGGGCATTTAAGTGGTCATTGGATAGACATATGGATGAAAATGGAATAGTGTAGGTCAGATGGTTTCACAGGTCGGCGCAACATCGAGGGCCGAAGGGCCTGTACTGCGCTGTAATGTTCTAATGTACCATAAAAGTGTTTTATTTTTAAACAGTGTGTTTTAGCTCCCCTTGGTGAATCCTTGTTCACCACTTTCCAATTATAAGGCAAAGAAACCAGCACAAACAGGCATTCTTAGGTTTAAAGAAGAAAAGTTGAAAATTATTTAAACTTAGACTCTAGTTCGGTTAACGCCTACGGATACACAGCACTAGCAATGCTAGCATGCAGACGCGATACACACATAGACAGAGACGGGAAAAAAACAGAAGAAATAAAGTGGAAAAGTTTGAGGCAATATCTGAAGAGTTGTTGTTACAGTTCTTCAAGCTCACTGTAGAGTCCTTAATTGTAGGTAGATCCTGCTTTTCGTTAGGACCCAGTATTCTCCTTAAACCTTGTTCGCTGTAGGAGACTTTTCTCTCTTGGGGTTCATGTGTCTTCAGTGGATTCAGAGGCTTGTGAGAAAGAGATAGGAGCAGACAGGAGAGATCTTCTCAGTCCAGGAGCAAACAGACTTTCTGCCCAAACTGTTTGTACAAATTCAAAAAATTCAGGTTGCCCAGCAGGTTAGTCATGTGACTAGCTGGTTTGACCATGTCCGTTTGTGTATTCGGCTATCTTAGCAGTCAACCTGGAATGCGAGCGAGCTCCCCCACCTTCAATGTCTGGTGATCAAAAGTCCATTGTGGGTTGAATGTCAGGGAATGGCTGCTTTGTCCTTCCAAACACTGTGTCTGTTAATATGCAAATATCTTTTCCAGCCACAGCTCATCTGTTTAACAAATCCTTTCTTAACTCTGGTAACAGTTTAAAATCAATGTTCATGACAAAATTAATGGACCTCATTCTTGGCAGGTCGCGGCCTAGCATGACACTTGTCAGATTGTGCTACCCCTCCAGCGTCTACCAGTTTCCATCAGTTCCTTTTTGGGATATAGTACTTCAAATTTCATTTTATGGGTTAAATTCACCTGACTTGAAATCAGATGCCTTTCAGATAAAGGCTTGCTACTCGAACCCCACCGGACCCGACTACATGTGTCAGGTTCGGGTCGGGTTGCTCTTCCGGGTATAGCTTTCGGGCTCGGGTCTGGGTCGGACACACACGGTACTCCACAGACTCTGAGTCTGCGCAGTGAGCAAGTGAACATTTCAATGATGTCATCGCACTCGCGCTGCAGCTTCTTTCAATTCCATCCATCCAAAAGTGGTAAGTATAATGAGTGCACTATGGTCGGGTCAGGTCAGGCACAGGAAAAAATGGAAGGACTCGGGCCGGGCTGGGCTCGGCTCCGAGGTGGTTCGGGTCGGGTTTTTTTTTCAGACCCGAGCCAGCCTTTACTTCCAGATGAACCCTTGTACTTGATTAGCATTGTTGACAAATACTCTGAATTAATACTTACCTATTGCTTACCTCCTAGTCATTTGGAGACGATCAAAAGATGCTGCAAATCCTGGTTTCTTAGAGAGATGGAATTGCTCCATATTACGTAACACAATTATCTGGCAAACTTGCCAAAGATCACCCTACGTCATAGAGACATTCACTCACTCACTGCACAGACTCAGTCTGTGGAGCACTGAGTGTGTCAGACCCGAGCCCGAAAGCCGGACCCGGAAGAGCGACGCGATCCGAATTATATTAAGGCATAGTTCCAGACCTCAGTCTCATGCCCAAGTCTAAGTGAAGCTCATTCCAGACCTGTGTAATTGAGGTGGAATAGTTGATAGATAAGACAACGCAGGACTCTGATTTCCAGCAAATGTGTTTGAGTAATAAACAGCTGTTTGGACTGGAACTGAGAATATTACAATTGGGATTGAAGGTGTTGTGTTGAGATTTTTACCCTATTTAGCACTCAATCACATTTTATAAATTCAGCTGCACTTTAAACCAACCCTTGAGTATGTGCAGAATTCTGCACCTGAAGCCATTAAGGACATTTACACTTTTATCATTTGAACCAGTTATGGTAGGAATATGACAGAGTAATGTATGAATTTTCTCATTTAGCTACTGAGATAGCATATATTACAGCAACTTTCAAAGATATAAATTATGAAAATCTGTCGATATTTAGAACTTTCCAGCTGCTGTCATTAGAATAGAATTGCCTTTAGGGAAGATGTAATCTTTTTGAGACATGATTCTGCGGCAAGTATTTAACATTAGTAATATGAGACACAAAAAAAAGTCAAACCATGGTAAATTAACCTAGATAGGTTGAAGAGGATTGTATAGAACCATTGTAAGCCCTGAATTAATAAAGCAATGGAGAAAAATGTCATTCAACTCCAATATTCATGAATAATTTGATCTTGATAGCTAAGAGGGATTATTTTAAACCGTTAGAGGAAGAGAAAGCTATCGTACTGATTGCACCTGTTTTAGATCTTGTTTTGTCTTCTATAAACCTAAGAGAGTGCATTAACTCAAGAGACAGAGTATCTTTACTCATTTTTAAAAAAAAGCAGCCTCTCATTATCATCTAATTATCATCTGAGTTATGTTGCTGTTTGAATAGAAGGGGTTTGTCTTGTGAGGAAAGATTGAGCCGATACTCATTGGAGTTTAGAAGAATGAAAGGTGATTCTAATGAAACATATAAGATACTGAGGGGGCTTCACAGGGTAGATGCTGAGAGGATGTTTCCCCTGGTGGGGGTATGTAGAACTCTGGCACCGTTTCAAAATAAATTATCTCCCTTTTAACACTGAGATGAGGAGTAATTTCTTTTCTGAGAGTATTAATGTTTGGGATTCTCTTCCTCAGAAAGCAGTGGAGGCTGGGTCATTGAATATATTCAGGGCTGAAATTTTTGATTTACGTGAGTCAAGGGTTATGGAGGGCTGACAGGAGTTAAGGCCATTGTCAGATTAACCACGATCATCTTGAAGATTTTGGAAAGGATATCTAGGAAAAGACTGTTTCCAGTGATTGAGAGGTCAGCCTTTCCTCAGTTGTAGCACTCTTGAGTTAGAAGGTTTAAATCCCACTCCAGAGACTTAAGTAGATAATCTAAGCTGGCATTTCTGTGCAGTACTGAGGGAGCTGTCTGATGAAGCAGTAAATTGTAGGCCCCATCTACCCTCTCAGGTGGATATAAAAGATCCCATAGCACTATTTAAGAATAAAGCAGGGGGAGTTCTCTTGTTATCCTGAAAGCAAGTCTGGGACAGCACGTGCCCCTCAACCCAACACCTAAAATCAGATGACCTGGTCATTTATTTAATTGCTGTTTCTGGGCCAATTCAAAAGTTCTGCATTGTATTTCATTCAAAAGTGTGACATCCTGAACCTATGAAAGATGCGATGTAAATGTAAGTTTGTCTTTTTTTAACAATGAAGGGCAATAGGTATACAATTAAGTGTAAGAGATTTAGGACAGAGAGCCCGAGAAACCGAGGCAAAAGAATGACCACTGGAGTTAATGACTGAAGCAGAGACAACACCAGTGTTAAAAAATTCGTTAGATAGGTAGCTGAAAGAAAGGAGGATGTGGGAATAGGTCAAGCACATGGAATTAGGATGCTCATGTTCAGGATAAAGTCCAACACAGACTTTTCGACTGGTCTGTTACCGAGTTGTAATTTCTGTGCAATTACCATATCCATAATTTTTCACGGTCAAAGCCATAAATGTTTTTTCTAAGGTAACTGTATCCAAGTGTGTCAGCTACCATGTTTACATGTGTGGACATGTATTAGTAATCTTGGTGACACAGCACACGCACATTTCAATTCCACATTACAAGCTTTATCGAACAATCTTTCGGTAAAGTCGTGTAGGTATTCTTCTATGTCTAACGCTTAATTCTCGAAAAATGAAGCAAATAACTAAGTGAGAACAATAGGAAGTGATGCCCAGCATTTCTTGCACTGCTCAGAGCCTAGCTTTCATGCTAAATTATGTTTGCAAAAATTAACTACTTAGCAGTGTTCAAGTTGGTCTAAATCTGATATATAGGAAGGGTTTTAAGTGTGTTGCAACTCTACCCTGGACCTTACACTTGTCAGCAGTCACAAGCCCTGTCAACTCTTACTCACCAGTGACCTTAGCACTACCCTGTTCACATCAGTGGAGAATGCCTACCAAGTCTTTCAGATGGAACATTAAACCAAGGTGCTTTTTGCCTGTTAGGATGAATGCAAAAGGTCCCATGCTACTATTGTAGAAGAGCAGCAAGGAATTCACCAATGCCCTGGTCAACATTCCATAGAAGAATTAAGAGCAAGAGTAAGCCATTCAGCACTTTGAGCCCACTCTACCATCTGACCATGGCTGACCTACCTCAGTTCCATCTTCTCGCACTTTCCCCATATCCCTTAATTCCCTTGGTATACAAAAATCCTTTCAACACCACCAAAAGCAAGTTCATATCATTGCTGTTTGTGGAAACCTAATGTGTACAGATTTGCTGCTGTATTTACCTGCACAACAATAATTATTGGGTCTGAAACACTTCAGGACATCCTGAGGACATAATTAAAGCCCTGTATAAATGCAAGTTTGTTTTTTTCCCTTTTTGTCACTCTGCATCTGTATCAAAAATACTCTCTAATACTCCCTCCCTGACCTCTGTTACTGGTCTTGCTCACTGTCAACAAAAACTGGCCAAAGAAACTTCACTGAGGGGGAAAATACTTGAATGTTAAGCAAAGGATGGATTTAAATGTTTTGCATTCTGGTTAGGCTATTACTGATCTGCCACAAGAATCCATGGACCATTTATTACTGGATCATTAATAAAGTTGGTAAGCAAAAGGAATAAAAGTTTTTAGTACTACTATATTGTGGTTTCAGTTCCGATGCTACAAGAAGGGGACATCAGCTCGTGTCCTTGAACCTGGCATTTGAATTCCCAGCTGAGGAGCAACACTGAAGTACCAATTATTACTTCTAATTCAGCTGTGGTTAATTGCTTTTGCCCAGCCTGAAGAGCTCTCCTCTTGTAATTTCACCAGATGAAACGAATCCCCAGCACATACACAGCACTTCAATACATGGAGGTGGAAAAGTCTTCACAATTTGCTTCATCAGTCGACATCTCCAGTAAATGAACTCAACCTTAACTCAAACACAGCCCAAAATTAAGCTTTGGTTTCAAAGCTGAATGGCCCCCTCTCTCTCTGAAACCATATGGATAGCATTTCATTCAATATCAGCAAAATAAGCATTAAAATATATTAATGATCAAACACACCATTGTTGTTAATTTGAACAAACAAGGTTTAAGTCAGCAGCATTGTACGGAAATTGTTCTTCATCACACTGAGCGCATTTGAGGTGCCAGTGAGTGGAAAGAATTTCTTTTAGTGTATTAAGTGCGAAAATATCCTTGGATTTATTTGTATAGTGTAGACTGGGATTGAGCGTTAAATAAATAAATTTGGCTTCACAGACTCTGACATTTTATTCGTGGCAAGTACAACACAGTCTTCCCAATTTCAGTATATTAGAAACCTGGTCCTTGTTGCAATACTAGAGATGAAAAGTTTGTCTATCGTCAGATTAGCCACCCTCAGAAGCACCAGGGCTCAGACAGATGTACAAGGCTGCCCCAGATAATTCACCAGAGATCAGATGCAAAATACCAGAACCCAGAATTTCCTGGAATGTTTTGGCACATTCCACAGTGTAAGAGTGACATTGTTCAGTTTTTTCCCCCCAGGAAATTTGGGCTCCAATTGATTTACACTGGTTTTACACTGAAATGTTGAATCCTCTGAGCCACCTCACGAATGTGTGCTCCAAAACCCTTTACCACTCATTTGCCCCATGGAAAACACTTGCACATAACAAGTGTTTTGGATTTATGCAAATAATGCGCTGGGTAGATCTATGTCCAAATATTTAGTCGCAGTAAGTCTTGATATCGCCTTCGATTTCTGTAGTTTGGTAGCTATCATCTTTGTGATTTTTTTCTTTTGAATGTGTCTCACTGAAACTTGCATTATACTTGACTGCAGTGCTTGCTGTTTCAGTGAACATGAAATTTTCAGACACCTTTGCCTTCCCTCCACCATGCATTCAGTAGGAGTAGGAGTCTTCCCAATGGGGAGTCCCTTGTTCTGTATAATAATGGGAGAGGAAGAGGAGTATCAGAGAAACAAGGCTTTGGGAGGGAAACAGCAGGGCAGCGTGAAATCACTAGCACAGTGTCAGGGGAATTTCCTCAGAGCTGTTCCCATTCTCCTCTTCTCCTGCACCCCCCACCCCAGCTACCTTACAGAACACACAATTTACACAGAATGATGAGTACTGAAAAAGTCAGTTAATCTGAACCAGTCCAGTCCCTTCATCTTTGGATTCAAAGTTTACTTTGATTGTCAGTTTAAACTTTGCAACAAAAGGTGATGTAGTGTCTCGCCTTCCTCCTCATAAGCAGTTTGGCACCCAAGTTTAATTTTTTTTTATTCATTCATGGGATGTGGACGTCACTGGCTATACCAGCATTTATTGCCCATTCCTAATTGCCCTTGAGAAGGTGGTGGTGAGCTGCCTTCTTGAACTGCTGCAGTACATGTGGGGTAGGTACACCCACAGTGCAGTTAGGAAGGGAGTTCCAGGATTTTGACCCAGCGACAGTGAAGGAACGGCGATATAGTTCCAAGTCAGGATGGTGTGTGACTTGGACGGGAACTTGCAGGTGGTGATGTTCCCTTGCATCTGCTGCTCTTGTCCTTCGAGGTGGTAGAGGTGGTGGGTTTGGAAGGTGCTGTCTAAGGAGCCTTGGTGCGTTGCTTAATTTCTTAACAAGAGCTCTGAGTAAAATATTGGTAATTTTTTGGCATTTTACATGAGCTATTTTTAATGTTGTAATTTGCACTTTGACAACTATACAATAAATGGACTAGATAATTTATACTGGAGCTGATTGTGTGTGATATGGCCTGCAAATGTAGTGATACATTTAAACTGAGCAAAAAGAATCCCTCCTCATGAATTTACAGCTGACATGCAGTTAACAGGATAAATCTGATGGTGTGGCGATCAACTTCAGTTCTCTTTTATGGATATATTCCCTGAAGTGGAGCCCCACGTGCTTCCGATGGCAAGGATGCTTGCTTTTCCTTTGATGAACTCTGCTTCTAATTGAAATGAGACTCTAGATTTCCTTTGGTGTCCTATTAGACTGACAGCATCTCCAGTACATCTTAAATGCATTCTTGGCAGCCGCCTTTTTCAAAACAACTTTATTAAACCAGATTGCAAGTTCAAAGCCAACCCCCAACAGTTAATGCTGGCACTGAGTGCCAGATCACATTTGTAATTACTGGAGGATGGCTTTAATCCTTTCTAATTCCGGCTACCATTGGATGTGTTGCCACTCTGTGCCAAATAATTTTTCAAATTTGGCAATTGCTGAAGACTGTTGGAAGAAAGGCTAATGAGCTCAGTCAGCCTTTCAAACCAATCTTCTATGCTGGGATAACATTTTCCAAGGACATTCTAGAAATTCAGCTGTTAACTGGTTCGAGCAGCAAAGGTTCAAGACTGCTCCTTTTCCATAGAATTAATGTTAAAGTTCTTCCACTCCTTCAATAGAATGAATGTAATTTATCAACCTGTATGTGCCCTAGGAGGACCCGATATTGCTGGTTGGAAGGGCACCCGAGCATACTGTGGACTGATGGTTAATGAGTGAATGCCGCAGTGACTGGGGATTGACTTGCTTCTCATTCCCAGAGCTAGGTGGGTGCCAAAGCTAAGTTGTCAGTCATTGACTGACTGTATCAGCTGAATGCACAGCAACCATTGCCCACTAGCGAGGGTCTGTTTATTTCCATTGCCAATTCCTTTGCCAGTTAGAAAGACTTGCCTTTATGCAGCACCTTTCATGACCTCAGGATGTCCTAAAGCACTTTACAACCAATTAATTATTTTTGAAATTTGCACTGTTGTAATGTAGGAAAGGCAAGAGCCAAAACGGGAGCTCAGCAAGATCCCACTAACAGCAATGAGATAATGGTTCTGTAATGGTTCAAGCAGGCAGTTCACCACTACCTTCACAAGGACAATTAGAGATGCACAGTAAATGCTGGCCTTCCCAGTGATGATTATATCCCGAGACAGAATAGATACAGATTTTAAAAGAGGAAGAGGCAACTTGATTGAAACATATAAGATCCTGAGAGGTCTTGACAGGGTGGATGTGGAAAGGATGTTTCCTCTAGTGGGAGAATCTTGAACTAGGGGTCACTGTTTAAAAATAAGGGGTCGCCCATTTAAGACCGAGATGAGGAGAAAGTTTCTTTCAGAGGGTCATGAGTCTTTGGAATTCTCTTCCTCAAAAGGCAGTGGAAGCAGAGTCTTTGAATATTTTTAAGGTCGAGGTAGGTAGATTCTTGATAAGCAAGGGGGTGGAAGGTTATCGGGGGTAGGTGGAAATGTGGAGTAATCAGTTCAGCCATGAACATATTGAATGGCGGAGCAGGCTCGAGGGGTCGAATGGCCTACTCCTCCTAATTCGTATGTTCATATGTATTTCAATGCGAAAGAAAAATTCCAAGGGTGGGATCCACCAGCCGCGGTTAACTAAAACAATTAAAGATAGTATCAAACTTGAAGAAAAAGCCTATAATTGTGCAAAGATGGGAGGCAGGTCAGAAGTTTGGACAGACTATAAAAAAGAGCAAAGGATGACTAAAAGATTGATAAGGAAGGTAAAATTAGAGTACGAGAGAAAGGGAGCTAGAAAGATAAATGCAGATAGAGTTTCTATAGATATTAAAAAGAGTTAACAAAGTGAGAGTTGGTCCGATAGAAAGTGAGTCTGGGGAATTAATAATGGATAATAAGGAGATGGCAAATGAATTGAACAGATATTTTGCATTGGTCTTCACTATTGAGGATACAAGTAACATCGCAGTAGCTGTAAGTCAGGAAATGGAATGGAGGAAGGAACTCGAGAAAATTACAATACCAGGGAAGTGGTACTGAACAAATTGTTGGAGCTGCGGGCTGTCAAGTTCCTGGGTCCTGATGGATTTCATCTTAGGGTGTTAAAGGAAGTGGCTAGTGAGATTGTTGATGCGTTAGTTTTATTTTCCAAAATTCCCTAGATTCAGGGAAGGTTCCGTTAGATTGGAAAATAGTGAATGTAACTCCTTTATTCGAAAAGGAAGGGAGACAGAAAGCAGGAAACTACAGGCCAGTTAGCTTAACATCTGTCTTAGAGAAAATGTTAGCAGCTAATATTAAAGACTGTATAGCAGGGCATTTAAAAAAATTCAAGGTAATCAGGCAGAGTCAACATGGTTTTGTGAAAGGGAAATCCGGTTTAACCAATTTATTGGAGTTCTTTGAGGGAGTTACATGTGCTGTGGATAAAGGGAAACCGGTGGATGTATTGTACTTAGATTTCCAGAAGGCATTTGATAAGGTGCCACATCAAAAGTTATTGCAGAAAATAAAAACTCATGGTATTAGGGGTAACATATTGGCATGGATAGAAGATTTGCTAGCTAACAGGAAACAGAAAGTAGGCATAAATGGGTCATTTTCTGGTTGGCAAGATGTAACGAATGGTGTGCCACAGGGATCTGTGCTAGGGCCTCAACTTTTTACAGTTTATATAAATGCCTTAGATGAAGGGACCGAAGATATGGTTGCTAAATCTGCTGATGACACAAAGATAGATAGGAAAGTAAGTTGCGAAGAAGACATAAGGGGGCTACAAAGGGATATAGGTAGGTTAAGCGAGTGGGCAAAGACCTGGCAAATGGAGTATAATGTGGGAAAGTAGGAAATTGTCCACCATGGCACGATGAATAAAAAAGAAGCATATTATCTAAATGGTGAGAAATTGCAGAGCTCTGAGATGCAGAGGGATCTGGGTGTCCTAGTGCATGAATTACAAAAGGTTAGTATGCAGGTACAGCACGTAATTCGGAAAGCTAATAAAATGTTATTGTTTTTCGCGAGGGGAATTGAATACAAAAGTAGGGAGGTTATGCTTCAGCTATACACTGCATTGGTGAGACCACATCTGGAGCACTGTGTACAGTACTGGTCTCCTTATTTAATGAAGGATGTAAATGCGTTGGAGGCAGCACAGAGAAGGTTTACTAGACTAATACCTGGAATGGGTGGGCTGTCTTACGAGGAAAGATTGGACAGGCTAGGTTTGTATCCACTGGAATTTAGAAGAGTAAGAGGCGACTTGATTGAAACATATAAGATCCTGAGAGGTTTTGACAGGGTGGATGTGAAAAGGATGTTTCCTCTTGTGGGAGAATCTTGAACTAGGGATCATTGTTTAGAAATAAGGGGTTGCCCATTTAAGACAGAGATGAGAAATTATTTCTCTCAGAGGGTCGTGAGTCTTTGAAATTCTCTTCCTCAAAAGGTGGTGGAAGCAGAGTCTTTCAATATTTTTAAGGCAGAGGTAGATAGATTCTTGATGAGCAAGGGGGTGGAAGGTTATCGGGGATAGGTGGAAATGTGAAGTAAGCAGCTCAGCCATGAACTTATTGAATGGCGGAGCAGGCTCGAAGGGCCGAGTGGCCTAATCCTCCTCCTAATTCATATGTTTGGAACTGAATTTTTTTAAATGACCAGATAATCTGTTTTTGTGGTGTTGATTGAGAGATATGCATTGGCCAGTACACCTGGAGAACTCCCCCATTCTTCTTTGAATCGTGCCAAGGGATCTTTTAAGTCCAACTGAGAGGTTCAACGTCTCAACTCAAAGACGGTACCTCTGACAGTGCAGAGTTACCTCGGCATTGCACTTGAAGTGTCAGCCTGAATCTCTGGAAAGGACTTGAACCCAGGACCTTCTGACTCAGGTGAGCCAAACTGACATCTTGATTATTTCCCTTCCTTCCTTCAAGGCAATGACTCATTTTCTTTGGAATATATTTATTTTATTTAGAGATACTGCACTGAAACAGGCCCTTCGGCCCACCGAGTCTATGCTGACTATCAACCACCCATTTATACTAATCCTACACTGGTTCCATATTCCTACCACATCCCCACCTGTCCCTATATTTCCCTACCACCTACCTATACTAGGGGCAATTTATAATGGCCAATTTACCTATCAACCTGCACGTCTTTGGCATGTGGGAGGAAACCGGAGCACCCGGAGGAAACCGACGGAGAACTTGCAAACTCCACACAGGCAGTACCCAGAATTGAACCCGGGTTGCTGGAGCTGTGAGGCTGCGGTACTAACCACTCAATGAGCGCATCACAGCCTAGCTTGATCTGACCCTTATCACAAATGTCAGGACTTGTATTTCCAGCAGAGTTTGCTGAATAGTGACTGGGGCAGCGACCCTGGTAGATTTTCCCCACTCTAACCTAGTGGCACTGAGGTTGATTGTGGCTCCTCTTGGCACTCCACATGAGTTCAGCATGACTCAAAGATAGGAACCAAGGACTTAGTTTGTCACGGGTCATTTTAACTAGTCAGTAGATGAGCTTGCTACTTATTGAATATTTTGAGTGTGGGAATATGAGTTCTCACTACCCATGTAACTCAGTGTACCTTGGTGTTTGTGGGATCAGCACACAATGAGTTAAAAAGATTTCCGGTCTGCTGAACAGGGATGTTTTGCAAAGGATGAGAAGCTGAAGGAATGGGAAGGTCACTGGTCTGGATCTTGATGGTCTGGGACATATTGTTTGGTCACTGTTTATATAATAAAGTGACTAAATTTCTTGTGACCATATAATCCAGTTGCATTTTTACGTCAAGCCGACCGTTGCTTCATCAGTTTCAATGGTCCTGACTTTTTTTAAATTTCCAAACTGAATTCAGATTTTCAAACTGTTTGGATGAGGCAGTTCTCACATTCTCTGGATTGTTTATGCAGGCCTCGGAATTACTAGTCCAGTAATGTGATCACTACACTACCATATCCCCATCAAGGCCAATTTAGAGGGATTTGGAATGAGCTGGAAAACAGATTCATTTCCCAGTTGAGGTTCATCAAAAAAGATGCTTTTGGTGTCACGATCACGCAAGAAGAAATTATGAACTATAAAGTGAACTGATGAACGCAAAACAGATACCTTTTACTGCGAAACAAGATGGAGTAAGAGGTCAGGTGACTTCTCCTGCACTGCAGATACACATGGTAACTGCTGGAACCCTGAACCAAATCATCATGTCTGGTCACGTGTTGAAGAAAGCATTAGAAATGTAAACAGACCATTCAGTGTTAATGGCTGCCCCTCTTCAGCCACTTGGGCTGACAATGACACTGCAGACATAGAGACTCCAGACTCAAACTTAGGGTAATGGGTGTGAAAGAAACACCACTTTATCAAGATGGCATAGAGATGAGCAACATCCAAACTCATTGTCTAACAATGGTCACACCATCAAACACGATTCATGAAGACATAATGGGAGAGAAATTTGGGTCACCTGATAGTATCCAAGTCTCTGATGAGTTTTTAATAAGAGACATTTTTTGATTCAAGAGGCAGAAAGCAGGAAGAAGTACCCTGCTAGGATACCATCTTTAAACTACCTCAAGGCAGAGACAAAAGGTGACCTTTGAAGCTCCCTACCTGAGAAATTGTAACAGGATCTTTGCCGTTGAACTGTGACTGAGATTTGACCAAAGAAGTCTGCAACCAAACATCCATTCATGGAGAGATACAGCACCGAAACAGGCCCTTCGGCCCAATGAGTCCGCGCCAGCCATCAACCACCCATTTATACTAATCCTACATTAACCCCATTTTTCCCTCTCACATTCCCACCTTCCCTCAATTCTCCTACCACCTACCTACACTAGGGGCAATTTTTACAATGGCCAATTTACCTATCAACCCGCAAGTCTTTGGCATGTGGGAGAAAACCGGAGCACCCGGAGGAAACCCATGCGGTCACAGGGAGAACTTGCAAACTTCACACAGGCAGTACCCAGAACCGAACCCGGGTTGCTGGAGCTGTGAGGCTGCGGTGCTAACCACTGCGCCACCCATTCACCTGAAACTTTCCAAAGTTTGATGTCGGTGAACCAGGAGAGAGGAAAAATAGGCTTGCACTGCTTTTAACTCTTCCTCCCGGGAAAACGTACAAGGTTTCATAATGAACTCTTTAAAAGCCACCAGATCTAAATGCATTCTATCTTTTAATCTCTATCTTTTCTTGTGTGTGCATGTGCACGGGTGAGGTTGTGAATATTTTTGGGTATTGTTTACTAAGCATTTATCTTTTTTTATACCTACAAGAAAACCTGTCATTTGTCTGTTGACCATTACAACACTCAGGAATTTAAAAACACTTGTCTTCTGTCAGTCTAGAGGTGAAAAAGGGAAACCACCCCGATCATTTCCTACCTGTCCGTACCGTAGGCAATTGCAGATGTGTTTTTTTTTGTTTCTGTCAGGTTTATGATAGATAGCATCATGGGCAATTAAGAGTGTTTATTGTAGAGTTTTGAGAATACATATTACAAATATCCAGGTACATATCCTGTCGGGTTGCTGAAGCTGATTTGGCAGAAACCCTGTTTAACAACACGGCAAATAAATTCTGGCAGCATCGGTCCCTTCACTTTCAACAGAGGTATGGATGTCCCTTGCCCATCACGCCCACTCAACAAAGTGTTTGCTTTTCTCCACCCTGCACACCTCAAGTCATTTTCCCTCTTTTATCTCACTCTGACTCTAAACATGTTCTCTCTAACTTCTTCTGACCCTCCTAGATATCCCTGTTGTCTGCTTTCTGTCCTAGCCCCTTCGAATGAGGTACGACTCTCTCTCTCTCTCTCTCTCTCTCTCTCTCTCTCTCTCTCTCTCTCTCTCTCTCTCTCTCTCTCTCTCTCTCTCTCTCTGTCTCTCTCTGTCTCTCTCTGTCTCTCTCTCTGTCTCTCTCTGTCTCTCTCTCTCTGTCTCTCTCTCTCTCATCCCCAGTAATAGGTTCCTGTGTAATTGGTGAGTTTCTTTGGTCATGTATGAACTGGACACATATTGCTATTCCTTCATTGAGGCTGGGTGAAAATCCTGGAACACCTTTCCCAATAGCATTTTGGGAGCACCTTCACCACATGGACTGCAGCGGCTCAAGAAGACAACTCACCACCACTTTCTCAAAGGCAAGTGGATTGGGTAATCCATCCTGAAAATTAATTTTTAAATATGTAGCAATTTTTATGCAAATGTTTCACATATTTAAGCCAGTATTTTGTTGCATTTTGGTTCTCATTTTTGACCCAAGTGCCGTACTTTAGCTAAATAAGTTTGATTCGTTGGTTGCACCGGAATAGTGCTGTGACATCACACGTACAGCAACAGAGACAGACAAGTTCTCCAGCGTACAAGGCACATCGTGGCATTATGTACACATGCATATGACATGGGAAGGTATGCTGCACATCCTGGACACTCGAATTTTGTCCTAAATGGAAACATCATAGCAGCTGCACAGCTGAAAAGCATTTACAGAACATGGCTGCCTGTGCTTGCATAGAGACACTACAATTTGCAAATTATCCCGGTCAGTGAGAGCAAGTGAGATGTTGGTTAATTTGCTTCCTTTATGCTAGGTAAATGGACAAAAACATAATTACTTTGTATTGTTACGAAGGTTAGTCTCTATTTATTGTGTTTTGCAGTCCTTGCTGCCATTCGTATTAATGCCCATGTTTAGCAATCATTCATCTGTTACAGGAGCACATTATTATAAATATAAAACAGTGTGTCTCTAGATAAATTAGTTTTGTACTGCATGATGTCTGCTCTTTTACAAAGGATTGCACAGTATGACTGTCACTTATGATTTACCCACTCAAACTTACAAGAAGAGGTATTTCTTATATTGCCCTGCTGGCAGCAATCTGTTCAGCTTAAAAGAAAACATACATTTCTCCCCCCACAAACACCTCCCCAGAAGAAAATTTATCAAAATTTTGAGATTCCACTACATTATTCTGATATGAATGCTGATATAATCATTATTTCGATTGTCATTTTCCAACCCAAGTACTAGCAGAACTTTTCTATCAATCAGTTTATCGACCTGTCCACCAATCTATAGATAGAACATGTCTAGCAATAATGCAATACAGTGGATGTTCCACATTTTGCTGTCAAAGTAATGATGAGGCTAATGGCGCTTATTGTTATTTATGCACAATTGGTACAGCAACTTCAGGTGAGGGGCAGATGTGTGGTTAAATGCAGAAGCCCCAAAGTTGCTGTCCGAATTGTGGTGCTCAACCCTCAGCTTCACAAAAACAGCACTTCCACCATCGGTCTCACCATTGAACTGACCTGACATTGCTGCATTTGAGCGGTAGAGGTAAATTAAACTCAGAAAGTGAAGTCCTGTTTCTGCCCCCCCCCCCCCCTTAACAAGGTGATAAGTGTTAATTACTTCCAATCAACCTCTCTGGCATTGAAAATTAACTGTTAAGTGTGTGGAGTCTCATTCCTTCTGGTTTTAATTGTTAGGAGATTTCTAAAATGCAAAATTATAACTTTTTTTCACTTTACCTTTCTATCACCTTTTTTTCTCTCTCTCAATCCAATCTTTCTTTCCCTCTCTTTATTTCTCTTTCTGTACCTGATTTGATATTGAATTCACCCACTCTAATTTACATTTCCTTCTCCGTTCTTGTGCTGTTTATTTCACAATCCTTTAATCTAATCTGTTAAACCGACGCACAGTTGCTTGCCCTGTTGACTCCGATCCCTGGTGCCTGGTTTCCCTCGCTGCATCATTACCAGCTCACACCATCAGTAATTTGGACGCAAAAAATGTAAAAACCTAAATCTGTAAGGATGAGTGTAACTATGCCCTGCTACAGCAAAATGTGGTGTCTTGTATTCAATGGATGGCAAACCTTGTTTAGAACTTATCTGAAATTGAGAAATAATATACAAGCATACAAAGGAAATAGTGAGCTAATTGGTGCTTGTTGTAAATTGATGTCATTGTGTACAGGGCGTACTGCTTAATGTGAGTCTGTAATGCGGTTGTATGTGGATTCTTCTACCTCTGCAGCTCACACTTAATTCAAAATGGAAGTTGTGATTTGGAATTGCATTCATTAATGACCAAATATTGAACGTATGGACTAGCTACTCTTTTTGTTATGAGTGCAGAATGGTTTTTGAGTTGGCCAGCACAACAGTCACTTCACTCCATTATGCAAATCACCTTTTAAATCTTTCTGATGTGACCATTTATGTGCAAGTATTTCCTTCAGTAAATGTGTATCAGCTGAACGTCAGTATGTTGTCTGCTGAATAATAGCAGCCATCTAAAATTATAATTAGGAAATTGTACAAAGAAAGTGCTTAGTTCTGAAAGTTAATGCTGTCCAAATGTTGAAGGTGAAATGTACTTGCTGTATTATTATTTCTTTCTCAAGTGTTGTGAAAATGATGTTGATTCCCACTGCCCTTGCTGCAAGCCATCTTTGCCCTTGTTGAACTTGGGTAAATTGGTCAGTCATTTTGTCATGATGGGGCAATGGATTTCTGCTTCACTGTCATCTAAAGTTCAGCAGTGATCCATGTTCATCAACCTATTTTGTTTACATATTGCATTGTCATTTATGCTTTTAGGTCTTTGCTTTAAACTGTCGGTTCTCCTGCTGGAAAATGGCATCTGATATAGAAATAATGGTGAATTGAATATTCCAATATCCAGTATGTAAATGAAAATAGCAATCCTACATAGTAATTAAATCCCAAACCAAGCCACAGCTGTGCAATTGACTCCTCCAGCCATAAATTGCATTAGCACATAATTCATGCATACCCACATTTGGTATATATCTGTCTTTCTTTTGGCAAAATTCTGAATCTCCCATGAAGAATAAACCAGTTACTCCAAACTGCAGCAGTGTCTGTTTCCAAATAGGTTGCCCCAAATGGACATCAGTCGATCATGGATATTAAAATACAATGTTAAAATGCTCAGTAGTCACACCTATTGCCTGCTTTTGTTATTTATGATCCCAAATAGTTTGTACAATGACACTCAAATATCCCTTGAAATAGTTTGAGACGGCAAAAGAATAAATATTTCCCATCAGCAGGATAGCTAGTTATCCAGTCATACTGATTCAAGGCCCAAAAGCAAATGTTTATCTTGTACCTAAGGCATTGACTCTTCACTACACCATCTTTGCCCCCAGCTGATCCCCTCCAATAGCCATGCTGATAGACTTAGGGAAAGTACCATTGGGGGGGTGGGGGATGACATGGCTTGCCTTTGCAGAAATACTGATAGAATTTGGGATTTGAAATCACGCACTCTTTGCAGATTCTGTCCCAGCCGCGAACTCCAGTTTTCTGTTGTTTTGCAGCTGTCACCGGATATTAAGAGAATTTGATGATGTTGAGCCCTGCAACTTAATTGCAGGTCAGATGATGTAAAGTGACATCAGGTGCCAGAATCTCTTTCTCGGCCTTGAACAATGGCTGTAACTGGCTTTCTGTTGTGTTCATCTTCCTCTAGTTTTATTTTATTTATTTTATTTAGCGATACAGCACTGAAACAGGCCCTTCGGCTCACCGACTCTGTGCCGACCAACAACCACCCAATTATACTAACCCTACAGTAATCCCATATTCCCTACCACCTACCTACACTAGGGGCAATTTACAATGGCCAATTTACCTATCACCTGCAAGTCTTTGACTGTGGGAGGAAACCGGAGCACCCAGCGAAAACCCACGCGGTCACAGGGAGAACTTGCAAACTCCGCACAGGCAGTACCCAGAATCGAGCCCGGGTCCCTGGAGCTGTGAGGCTGCGGTGCTAACCACTGCGCCACTGTGCCGCCCTCTGAGTTCTTCCCTCTGAGTCAGACAATCATGTTTCTGTACTCCATTGTAGGATTTAATCCAGACTGACTCTTCAGTGCTGTACTGAAGGAGTGCTGCATTGACAGAGATGTCGTCTTTCAGGTCGAATGTTAATATGCAGACCTAAAAGATCCTGTGGCATTATTTGAATAAATGAGGCAAGTTCTGTCAATCTCTTGGCCAACATTTTACCTTCAACAAAAATCACCAAAAACAGATTAATTGTTCATTTATCTCTTTTTGTTGCGGGACCTTGCTGTATGCAAATCAACTGCCATGTTTGGCTACAAAATACTTCAAAATAATTCATTGGGTGTGCTTAGCTGAACAGAACACAAACAAACAAGTAATGCCTTTCTATTTCATTATGGGCAGGTGGTAAGCGTTATGGGTGGTTTCCTCTGTTCACCTCCCAACTGACTTGTATTTTGTTCAAAATAATGAGTTAGTCCCTGTGTGTGTGTGTTTTAGGGTCAAATAAACAGGTTAAAAACAGAAGATTAACTATTGAAGAATATTCATTCCCCGAAATGTTTGTAACACCACTCACTCATTCACTCTCACGTGCACTCTCAAGAGAAAATAGATTGTAGAGTTCAAGGTGTGATAGGTGTTCGTGGTTTACAGTAAACCTGTTGAATCTTTTAAGTAGGACAGTCTCTTGTAAAGTGCAGGCCTGGGTGTTTATAGTTTTGAAGTTTTTGAAGTTGTTGAAATGTTGTAGATTTTTGATGGTTAAGATTTCAGACTGGAGATAGCAGTCAGTTTCAGTTCGCTGCTGCACCAGGTTGAAGTGTAACATCAGTAGCAGGACTGCTTGTTTAGGCTGTATCTTTCCATAGCCTCTGGCTGGACTGTTTTCTGTGATGTTGCTGTCCTCCCACTCCCTCCCCCTCTCGCCCTTCTGCCCGCCCTTCCCCTCTCTCCTTCCCCTCTCTCCCTCCCCCTCTCTCCCTCCCCCTCTCTCCCTCCCCCTCTCTCCCTCCCCCTCTCTCCCTCCCCCTCTCTCCCTCCCCCTCTCTCCCTCCCCCTCTCTCCCTCCCCCTCTCTCCCTCCCCCTCTCTCCCTCCCCCTCTCTCCCTCCCCCTCTCTCCCTCCCCCTCTCTCCCTCCCCCTCTCTCCCTCCCCCTCTCTCCCTCCCCCTCTCTCCCTCCCCCTCTCTCCCTCCCCCTCTCTCCCTCCCCCTCTCTCCCTCCCCCTCTCTCCCTCCCCCTCTCTCCCTCCCCCTCTCTCCCTCCCCCTCTCTCCCTCCCCCTCTCTCCCTCCCCCTCTCTCCCTCCCCCTCTCTCCCTCCCCCTCTCTCTGTTAAGATGTGGCTACCTCACACCTTCTTTGTCTCAGAAGAAAACAATTCAATTCAGGAATGTCTGTTGACGGTTTCAAGATTGGTGTTAGTCGACACCTCTTGGTCTGGAATGTATCCTTTTGTCCTTTTGATATATTGAGACCGTGTTTGAACACACAGACCAGGTTATCTGACCAGTGGCCATCTTTGCAGTACAGTCTCCACTTTTTTTCAAGGAAATGTCCATTTCAAAGAGCCCACATTGAATATATTTCGTATGTTATGACCAGGTGAGAAAGAGGTCTGGGGTTCCCTTTCAGCCTTCACCTGGTCTTACCATAACGGGGTTTAATTTTAAACACAGTGTTTTTAGCTCCCCCTTGGTGAATCCTTGTTCACCGCTTTCCAATTATAAGACAAAGAAACCAGCACAAACAGGCTTTCTTAGGTTTAAGGAGAAAAATTGAAATTTATTAATCATTAATTCGGTTAATGCCTACGGATACACACCACGCCCCACGCTAGCATGACAAACACTTGCAAATAGAGACAGAAAAGAGCAGAAGAAAAATAAAGTGGAAAGGTTTGAGGCAATATCCGAAGAATTGTTACGATTCTTCAAGTTCACTGTAGAGTCTTTGATTGTAGGTAGATCTTGCTTTTCGTTGGGGCCCAGTGTTCTTCTTGAACCTTGTTTGCTGTAGGACACTTTTCTCTCAGTGGATTCAGAGGCTTGTGCGAAAGAGATGGGAGCAAATAGGAGAGAGATCTTCTCAGTCCAGGAGCAAACAAACTTTCTCCCCAAACTGTTTGTACAAATTCAAAAAACTCAAATTGCCCAGCAGGTTAGTCATTTGACTAGCTGGTTTGACCATGTCAGTTTGTGTATTCGGCCATCTTAGCAGTCAACCTGGAATGCGAGCTCCTCCATCTTCAACATCTGGTGATCAAAAGTCCCTTGTGGGTTGAATGTGTCAGGGAATGGCTACTTTGTCCTTCCAAACACTGTCTGTTAATATGCAAATGTCTTTTCCAGCCACGGCTGATCTGTTTAACAAGTCCTTTCTTCACTCCCATAACAGTTTAAAATCAATGTTCATGACAAAATTAATGGACCTCGTTCTTGGCAGGTCAGGGCCCAGCATGACTGTATCTTAAAAGTAGGAATATGATATGTCTTTACTGGGCATGACAATTTACACCAACTATTTAAAGGGCTATTTAAACTTATTGCATGAGAACTCAGTGATCAACACAGTGATCTCTGGAGAATCTTTTGTGATCGATGTGGCCATACTAGAAGACAGTGGTGTTGTCAGTACTCACCACTGTTATAATTTTTTCCCCCACAGTTACTGGATTTCTTTGTGGGTGCATATTCCTCCTGTCTTGTGCAGTTGGTCCATTTGCCCAGCTGTTCTGTATTAAAGGTATTCATGTCTATGCTTGTAGTTAGATAGAGGTGAGGAAGTTCATGTGGAATTTGTGCAACATAGTAGTTCGGCCACAACTAGAGTGGGGTGTGCAGTTCTGGGCACCCCATTCTCAGAAGGTTGTTAGAGCCATGGAATGACTTTAGAAAAGGCTGACTAGAAATAGGCCAGGAATAGGAGTTTAAAGTTATGAAGGAAGACTTGGAAAATTTGTGATTTATTTCAGTGGGACAGAATAAGTTAGGTGAAAACAAATGGAGGATTTCTAGATTAGGACAGATTTTGAGGGTCAATAGTGAATTATTATTTCCACAACTTGGCAAATTGCTAACAAGGGAGAATATTCTCAGGATTATCAATAAAAACAAAGGGAAATTTCGAACAGTTTTTTCAGAAGCCTGTTCGATAAAATGCCTTGCTGCAAATTATTAACACAAGAAACTATAACGTTGCTTAAAAGAGTATTTGATATGTTTGAAAAGGAAGCATACATTTAAAGATACAGGGAAAGGGCAGGAAATGCAGTTAAAGATAGTTTCACTTAAAGCACTAATTTTTCCAAGTCGTCTTTCTATCTCTAACACAGGTATGGTGAGCCAAATGGCTGCCTTCTGTGTTGTTATTTATATCATTCTACATCCCTCTTCTTTGGCTTCTCCTTACCCACTTCCTATGTTTCTTAAGCTGAGCATTTTAGCAGACCACAGAAGGTTATTAATTTGGATGGGAGTTCATTTCTCGCTGTTCCATTTGAAATAATTTGTCTGTAATCTTGTTTGCAACCATATGTTTTATTTCTTTGCCTAGTGTTTCAATAGTTTTTGTTCTTTTTTATGCCATTTTACATTTAAGTAATTTCAATTGATGATTAGTTGGGGGAATGCTGTATCACGTAAAATATCAGAATCATTCTTGTGGCAGATTAATTATGAATAGTGTAGTCCTTCACTTTAATTACAACCAAATTCCCTCAGCTAGCTGGAAACTGGAGGATCTGTCACTGACCAGGACACTAAATGGAGCCATCCAGCAGCTGCTGAAAGAACACATTTGTCTGTGTTCTTTGACTAGTGTACACTCCATCTGTTCCTGATTAGAATAAGGACAGTGTGATAAGGACAGAAACTCATTACTGCAAGAAATTGCTTTGCCTCAGGATGTACAACATGGTGTGACATCTCCAGAATATGAATCTCTCTCCAATAAGTGCTTCATTAATGAGTATATAATTAAATAAGTTTACACTAATATTTACTCACTATTTGCCAAATTACATATTTTTGTTACTGGTTTATTAATAAATAAAACAAACTGTAAATATCATAAAATGAGGTGGAAAGTTTGGATTTTCTGTGGTTCATGCCTTTGAACATGAGGATGAAAATTTTATAATTGACGCATTTGGGGACCAGGCGTCAATGAAGGTCAGTGAGCACAGGGCTGATACCATGTTGGATAGAAAGCATGGTACCAAAATATGTTGAAATAATTTCTTGTGATTGCCAAGTCTGCTGGACCTTATTTGACTAATTACATCTTTTTTCTATTCAGAGCACCAGATGTAATTGCCAGAAAGGAAATTCTGACGCAAAAGGACCAGCATTTTCAAATGCTGATAAGACCACCCAAACAGTCAATAAAGGAACTTTTGTAAGTCCAATTTTTCCAGACCTTTCTGCATTCCAACTGCTCACCTCAGTTTTATCTTTTTGTTCATCATTCATTCTCCATATCTCCACTCTGTCTTGTATTCTTCATGTTGGGGTTTAAATAACACAAGGAAAAAGTTTCCAACATTTAAGGCACTCGTACTGGCATGTATATTGAGGAATGTTTTAAAAATGTCTCCTTTTAACACAAGTAGATTTGATAGTTTTTTTTGTTCTGCCTTGCTGCTTACGCTAGGCTTTGTTTCGTTTGAGAGAAATCCAGCTTCTCACTGTAAGCCTAACTACTTCCCCTGTAGCGCCTGCTGACTGAGCACTTAGATTATATCTTGGGTGTGTCACATACCGGGAAGTATTGTGATGCTAAATAATCATTTTTCAGCCAAGTTTGATGAATAGTGCGTTAAAGCTTGGAGAATTATTACTAGTGATCCAGTTTACAATTCTGGCAAATTTTCAAACGGGCGTCATGAGAAGAAGGGTTCATGCTTAATATTATTAAAAGTTGCAGTGACAAAAAACAGTATTGTCTTGCATTAATGTTGATTATACCATGAAGCAAGTTATGTGTTGGAAGTGAAATCATAAAATGTACACAAAGGTTCTATGTTAAATACAACTCGGGTTCAGCCATCCAGCTTATGGGGCAGGGGAGTACACTATGGCACTTCCTGTCTGGTTCTTAATATTTTGGAATACCTTGTTTAACTTGTGAATGCTAAAATAAATCTCTCAATATCTATCATATGCATTTTCTGTAAATTTCACACTTTCTAGAACAGGTTCCCCTCACACTTCCTGTGACATTTTCCACCCACTGAGAGCAACTCCATGGGAGTAATATGATGAGTAATATATTAACAGTATGGTGCACATTGTCTGTGTTTACAGAACGATTAAATCATGGAGTTCTTTTTAAGCTGTAAGATACATTTACTGGATCAGACGTAGCTTTCAGTCCTCCTGATAATATATGGTGCTATGCTTTTTACTGCCACCTTTGGCCTTACTGCACACCCCCAGTCCCAGATACAACCATTTGGCCATTCTGTCCTCCATCCAGCTGTCATTTTCCTTGCCTGTTCTTGCCACCATTTCTCTTCCAGCCTCTTGGCTTAGCCCTCTGCATCTGCTTCCAGCCACAACCCTGCTTTCTCAGGTCTCGATGGCAATATTTTCTGCCAACTATGGGCTTATTGCCTCCTCTTCAGCAGATAAGCTCTAACTAGGTCAATGGTCCAAGTGAGATTGCCCATAAACACACCATTGTGCTGTGTGCTAAAACACATTAGAAACTGGCCTAAGGCTGTACAAACTCATATCTTGTAAGATCCTTAGAGCTAGCAGAGTTCAAATCTGCATTCTCTCATTTTCTTTCCTACTTATAGTAATTTTCATTTTAATTCTGTTGCCTTTTTATCATACTTCATCAATGTTTTAATTTTTTTTGTGATACTCTTCGCGTCATTGTCACTTAGTTTCTGCACAGTTACGATTGGTCTGGACTGGCAGCCAACAAAAACCTGAAATGTTCAAAAACCACCATATATCATGCTGAAAAAAATTAAAATCTCTTTTATCTTAATTAAAAAGAGTTTTTCATTAAATTTGAAATGATACGTATTGTATCAGGCTATAATATTATCACTCATATTGTACCATGTTGTAATGTTATGCATCTGGATACATGGTCTGGCACATAGGCATTTAAAATGTTCTACTGTCAAATGTTGTACAATCAGCAGTAAGAAGGTAATGCTTATTTTATTTTAAATGTATAAAGTATGCATGGGAAGGATTCTGGATTGATTAAATTTCTACTGAAGGGTTTTCCCAAAGTAATTTTCTCTTTTTCCCCCCCTGCAGCTTTCTATGAAGCTGTGACACCCATAACCTATCGCCATGTCTATACATACCCAATTTAAAGTGAAACAAATTTTTCAAGCAGTGGATTCCAGCTAATGTGCATCCTATTAATGTTGTGTTTGAAGAATTAATTTGGTCCTGTAGCCCAGTCATCCTTTATTAGGAGTGATGTGGGTAAAAACCACATTCGTCTGACTAATGATTGATTCCATTAAGAATTTTTGCTATCTAAGCATTGTTTAATTTTAAAGTCAGGTCATAATTTTTCCAGACTTGGTACTTTGCTGCAACATACTATTATTCACAGAACAAACATTATGGTCACCTTTTTTTATGAAGACGGCTATGTTATGAAAAAAGACTCAGACAAACGCAGACAACTGAACTTAATTTGACTGCAAAAAAACCTGGGTGGGACCAGCACAAGTTTTAGATTAATTAAAACTATCAATGAGGTAAAGAAGCATGGAAGTTGAAGACACAAAATTCACAAGCATCAAGCAAGATTAAAAGATTTGTTTTCAGAAAATACAGGATGTGTGGAGAAAACTAACAGAAAATGTATTTAATTCAGGGTCAGTTGATATCTTTTTGGATTAACTGGATCAATACTTGTTGGGATTAGAAATAGTGAGGTAATCTTGTAACTTCATATATGTGTGATTGCATTTAGAATATTGTGTACAGTTCTGCTCATCACAGTACAGAAAGGATATTGAAGCTAATGACAGGATACAGAAGAGATTAACGGGAAGGTTTGAGGGGATGGAGGGATATTGTTATGAGGGGCAATTATGTAAATAATCCACATTCTCACTGGAGAAGCTAACGTTGAGAGGTGATATGATTTCTATTCTTAGGATTCTAAAGGACATAGATGATGTCGACCATGACAAGCTGTTTCACTTTGTCCGAAACAGTAGAACCAGAGGATGTGGCCTGCACTTGAAGGGGGGTAAAGTCAAATATTTCAGAGAGTGAGTGGTCAGTCAATGGAGCCAGCTGCCTAGGGAGACATTGGAAACAGTATTGATTCATTTAAACTGAAATTCGATAGATTTCTTTCAGAAAATAACATTTTAGGATACAGTGTGAGTAATTTGATACATGGTATGTGGCAACTGGATCTGTTGTAGATTTCTGTACACTGAATTTCATCTGCCATCACTCTGCCCAATTCTCAAGAACATTCAACTCCTCCTGGAGGTTCTCCTGTTGAGCGTTGCAGTCTACCACCTTCCTGTATCAGAGGCCTTACTGAAATCCAAGTGCATTCATCCATTGCCTTACCCTATTAAACACCTGTCAAAAAATCCAGTAAATTAGCTGGGCAAGATCTCCCCTTGATGAACCCATCTAGGGGATAACTTATGATTTCATTTCTATCGAGATGCTCCATGATCTTATCTTTAAAAAGGCGATCCAAAATTTACCCACAGGGGAATTGAAACTCACCAGTCTATAGTTTCCTTGTGGGGTGTGGAATAACTTGTGCTATTCAAGCTAGCTCCTGCGAGAGGCAAAGAAGAACTGGCCAGTCTCAGGAAAATCTACAGAAATGTCTTCCCAAACTCAAAGCAGTCAAGCAAGCTTCAGGAGACCATGGTTACTATATCACATCACCAGGCAAATGCATTTAACCCACCCCTGTCCTTCCTCCCCCACCCCCACCCCAATATGTTGCAGCATTCTCATTCTGGAACTGGACAAGTCAACGTTGGGAAAAAAATTCAGAGAGGAGCGACTAGGATAGCTCCTGGACTCAGACTGGAATTTTTTTTTTCGTTCATAGCACATGAGTGTCACTGGCAAGGCCAGCATTTATTGCCCATTTCTAATTGCCCTTGAGAAGGTGGTGGTGAGCCATCTTCTTCAACTACTGCAGTCCATATGGTATAGGTACACCCACAGTGCTGTTAGGGAGGGAGTTCCAGGATTTTGACCCAGTGACAGTGAAGGAACGGCGATATATTTCCAAGTCAGGATGGTGTATGGCTTGGAGGGGAACTTGCAGATGGTGGTGTTCCCACACATCTGCTGCCCTTGTCCTTCTAGGTGTAACAGCTTGCAGGTTTGGAAGGTGCTGTCAAAGGAGACGTGGTGAGTTGCTGCAGTGTGTCTTGTAGATGGGACACACTGCTGCCATTGCGCATCAGTGGTGGAGGGAGTGAATGTTGAAGGTGTTGGATGGGGTGCCGATCAAGTGCCCTGGTTTGTCTTGGATGCTGTTGAGCTTCTTGAGTGTTGTTGGAACTGCTCTCATCCAGGCAAGTGGAGAGTATTCCATCACACTCCTGACTTGTGCCTTGTATATGGTGGACAGGCTTTGGGGAGTCAGGAGGTGAGTTACTCAGCGCAGAGTTCCCAATCTCTGACCTGCTCTAGTAGCCACAGTATTTATATGGCTTGTCCATTTCAGTGTCTGATCAATGGTAATGCCCAGGATGTTCTGAAATTATGAAGCAAGAGTCAAAGAACTGAACTTATCTTTCTGCTAAATTCAAAAATTAGTAGAAATCCCATCCCCTTCCCCCACCCACACCATCCCTATTTCATGGATTTATGGAGTAGACCTCTGGTTAATGCTCCTTTTTAGAAGAGCTAGATAAGGAAGATTTTAAAGATAGACACACATGGTAGATAAAACAAGAAGATTCAAATGCTTTTACAAACCCTGGAAAGCAACTGGTCAGATTATGAAGGGTTGTTTGATAATCCATGATTTCAGGCAAAATATATGAAACTTTACCATGTCAAATGTTTATATGTGATTAACTTTCTCCTTCGAGATGAAATCTGTTGGGCAAAGTCCATGATGAGGCTAAGTTGTATATAGTTCATGTTAGGATAAGTGACTTCTGGTCCACGGTGAGGTCGATGGTGCGTGGCCCACAGTGGGCTAAGTCATAATGTGTATGCGGAGCAAAGCTCAATGTACTTAGTGCTACAACTTTATACTTTTTTAAACCCAACCCAGTAGTCTAATCCTTCAGTGTGATTAATTTTTTCCATTTCCCATAGCAGCTGTTCTTATGGCTTCTTAATTTCCAATTTGTGCTGAAGTCGAAGCATGTTAGGCTATGTCATGTCTACCAGGAATTAGTTTAAGATTGCTCATACTTATTTCATGTTGGTCCCTGACAGACAGGGGAGGAAGTAAGAGCATCCCATTAGTCTGGATTGGATCTGAACCCATGTTTCAGATGTTAACCTGCTGTGTCACCCGTTTGATGGGAGAATATTATTTACAATGGTGCTAATATCCTGGGGTCAACTGGTTTGATTCACCTAATGTTATTTATATTGCTGTTAGCACTGTGCTGCACTCACTTGATTGGGAAGGTATTATTAAAAATGATGCTGAAGTCTTGTTATCTCTTGTTAGCTCAGGCATTTGCTGTTGCCATCAATTTCACAACAAATTATTGTTGATTTGGCCATGCTCTATCCCTCTTCCTTCACTCAGATCCTCAGGGGTAATTTATGAGACAATGAGTTTCTCTGCACCCATGTTCATAGTTGTTATCGCAGTTCCAATGTGAATACGATTTTAAACTAATTGAATTTCTGCCTGAATGAAAGAAATTGATATGTCCACCTCATTCCGTGAAGATAAGCCATGTGGAAAGAACAAACAAAACACAGAATTCTTTCCAAATCCAGCCTAATAATACAAATATAGACTGGATAATAAAAACACCTGTTTGCATTCTCCCTGCAATACTTGTTTTTGTTAGCGATTGCAGAGATTATTCACTTCATTTTCCAGCTGATGAGAAATGCTGGGATTATTCCTTACCTTTTTCTGCCATGCAATTCATTTTAAGATCTCAGATGCTGTGTGAATACTGGAGGAGGAGAATGTGATTGAATGATGAGGAATGGTGATCTTAGCCAACCCTGATCATGTTCTGTTAGATCAGCATTGCTAAAGGTTTGAGGAACTTACTATTGAAAGATGTGTCTTTGCCTAATAATGATGTGGTGAAGTGTGCTATAGCTAACAGCAGGAGAATTCTGGATAATGGAAGCATTGATTTGGATTATTTTCTGAGTGGGCATGTGCCAGTCTTTGTAAACTGCATGTTATTTAAAATGTTAGGGTAGTGAACAACAACTTGTATTTATATATTGAACCTAGTAAAACACCCCAAGGTGCTACACAGAAACATTGTCAAACAAAATTCAACACCAAGCCACATGAGATATTAGTGCTGATGACCAAAAGCTTAGTCAAAGAGGTAGCTTTTAAGGAGCATCTTAAAGAAGGTGTAGAGATTTCAAGTGAGAATTCCAGAACTTAGGGCATTGACTGAAGGCAAAACCACGAATGGTGGAACAATTGAAGTAGTTGTTATTGAATAACAGTGCAGACAGAGCTGTTTAAGGGTAAAAGCTTTTTTTTTACTTCTCTTTTATTCTCCAAACTAAATGATATATTTTTCTCCACACACCAAGGCAATACCTCAGGCTAGAGTATGATTTCATAGTCCCCAGGAGTCCTTCCATCCATTGCTCATGTGTCCATTATTCTTGTTTTAGCTCAGACACTGAGTGCCAGCAATCCATGTCGATTAGAGCATCAAGTCCAATATTGCACGCAGTGACCATTTTTCAGTGGGAATTGCTGGGTAGTAATCACAGGTTGGAGCTGTGCTTGAATCTTCCCCTCCCTAATCCCGAGGTACTGAGGACAACTGTAACCACCTGAGATCGATACACTCAGCATAGAATAGGCTGAAACTTGGGTCCTTCTGGAGAGTATAGCTTAATGTGCTAATCTGCCAAATCATAGATCTCTTGTACAAGATAGTCTTTATATTTTAAGCTCAATTGTGATGCGCCAGTGAATATATTGCAGAATAGTACCAATTTAATTTGCCTTTCCACAAGCTTTAAAGGATTATATTAGCTAGAGTTCCTGTGCTGCAGACCAGACACTCCTCATATAATCTCCATCCGACTGCGCCATTTTTTGCTGATTCTCAGATTATGCCCAGTTAAATAGTGACAAAATACAGATAAGGGAGGCCATTCAACCCATCCAGTTTATCCTTCCCTGGAGCCAATAATACCCTTCATCGCAGCATTTGAATGCTCCTTGAATGACTCCAGAATTTTTTCCTCCACTTTCCTATTCAGAAGACTAACTGTTTGTCACTCTTTCTGTAAAGTGTTCCTTGACAATCAGGCCGTTTACCAGTCCTGCAATCATTGTTTAATGTCTGACTGGTAGCAGAAAATGACACCAGTTCCATACTGATCTTTTCAATAAGTATTTTTTTGACCACACGTGTGCTTGTAAAACCTTCAGCCTTTGATGTATGAATTTTAATGGGTAATCCTGTGAGGCTACTTGTTGCTCTGCTAATATATAATGCCATTGGGAACACAGTTTCACATCATTAGGTCATCAGTTTCTGCCCATGATCTCTTTCGCGATGAGGTTCTGATCTCAGGCTGTCAGGATGGGAGTAGAGTGTGGGGGTAAAGTGTTGGTGGGTAGGTGAAAATTTTTTGAAGAGTGCTTTATTTGCACATAAATGTGTGCTGGTGCCTGGCAGAAGCTCAGACGAATCTACGGAGAATGGATTTTTTTTAAAAAGCAGATTTGATTTTTTAATCATCTTTAGTAAGTTTGTTACTCTGGACAGTATCATACCAATGATATTGCTGTGTAAGGTTACCCACATTACATTGCCTTCTCTACAGAAATGAGACTTTTGTTTTATTTTGGCTAATATGTTCCCTTAATGGGTTTTGATAGCACTAAGTATGACAGTCAATATTGAATCTCATACATTTGTCATTTTCTTCAGTCTTTGGAGTCATTGCAGCATTATGTCCAGTTTGAAGCCGCTTGGAGAAAGTTCAACCACAGTGCAGTTCACTATAGGAATACTCACTGGGGAAGGGAGATAGATTAAAGTTGCTCGCCAAACTGGATAAATGAGATATCTGTTGCTTTTTCATTTTTAAAAAATTCTTTCTTGGGATGTGGGCGTCGCTGGAAAGGCCAGCATTTGTTGCCAATCCCTAATTGTCCTGGACAACTGAGTGGCTTGCTAGACCATTTCAGAGGGCAGTTAAGAGTCTGGAGTTGCATGTAGGTCAGACCAGGTAAGGACAATAGATTTCTTTCCCTAAGGGACATTAGTGAACCAGATGGGTTTTTACAACAATCGACAATGGTTTCATAGTCACCATTAGACTAGATTTTAATTCCAGATTTATTAACTGAATTCAAATTTCACCATCTACTGTGGTGGGATTCAAACCCACGTCCCCAGAGTATTAGCCTAGACCTCTGGAGAACTAGTCCAGTAACATTACCACTATGCCACTGCTAGGGTTGCAGATCTCGAAGAGTTATAGGGGCCAGAGGAGGTTAGAGAGATAGGGAGGAGCAAAGCCAAGAAAGGATTACCCTGGTGAATTTGTTGGATATTCAAATAAATCTTTGTGAAATAGGATTGTGGAGCAGGTGAAATTTACCTTATTGTGAAAGAGCCACAGGAAAGTAACTACCCACAATCAATAGAATGCTGCATCATCAACTTCTCACATGCGTGCACTCCTTGACAACACAAAAAACTGCTCTGGCTAAAATCGCTTGCAAATCCCCTTGTGGGGAAAACCCAATGTCATCATGCTTTTATGTGTGGCAATATGTTCATGTGATTTCCCTCACCCAAACAGATAAAAGGTTTGTTTGAAGTTATTGAGAGGATTTCACATTATAGATGACTGTTGACAGGGCAGTATCTCAAGGGCAATTAGGGATGGCCAATAAATGCTGGCCTTGCCAGCAACGTTCACATCTCAAGAATACATTTGATAGGTAAATTGGCCAGTGCAAATTGCCCCTAGTGTAGGTAGGTGGTAGGAGAGTCGTAGGGAATATGGGATTAACGTAGGAGGGGATGTGGTAGAGAATATGGGACTAATGTAGGATTAGTATAAATGGGTGGTTGTTGGTCGGCACAGACTTGGTGGGCCGAAGGGCCTGTTTCAGTGCTGTATCTCTCTATGACTCTATGCATTTCAGATAACCTGCCCGTTCACCTTCAGGAACTAAAAGAAGAACAAATTATGCCGCTTTTTCTTTTCCCTTTTGATGACTCAACTACCCAATGCACTGGAATACTATCGAGTCCAGCACAAGCTCACGACCCCATTTCTGCTCCGTCACCAAAACTGCCTACTGACAGCTCTCCTGTCCCTGTGCTGAATGACCTACATTGGCTCCTAGTCCAACAATGCCTCAGCTTTAAAATTCTCATCCTTGTTCTCAAATCCCTTCGTGGCTTTGCGCCTCCCTATCTCTCTAACCTCCTCTGGCCCTGTAACTGTTCGAGATCTGCAATTCTGGCTTCCTGCGCATCCCCAATTTTAAGTGTTCCACCATTGGTGGCCATACCTTCAGTTGCCAAGGCCCTAAGCTGTGGAATTCCCTCCGTAAACCTGTCTGTCTCTCCACCTTTCTATTCTGTAAGACTACCTCTTTGACCAAGCTTTTGGTCATCTATCTAATATCTCCTTCTGTGGCTGAGTCAAATTTTAGAACATAAGAAATAGGAGCAGGAGTAGGCCATTTGGCCTCTCGGCCCCTCGAACCTGCTCCACCATTCATTAAGATGGTGGCTGATCTGATTGTGGCCTTAACTCTATTTTCCTGCCGACCTCCCATAACCCTCGAGTCCAAAAATCTCTCCAGCTCAGCCTTGAATATATTCAATGACCCAGCCTCCACTGGTCGCTGGGGAAGAGAATTCCAAAGATTAATAACCCTCGGAGAAGAAATTCCTCCTCATCTCTGTCTTAAATTTGAAACTATGCCCCTTAGTTCTGGATTCCCCCATGAGGGGAAGCAGCCTTTCAGCATCTACCCTGTCAAGCCCCCTCAGAGTCTTATACGTTTCAATACGATCACCCCTCAATCTTCTAAACTCCAATGAGAATAGGCCCAACCTGCTCAACCTTTCCTCATAAGACAACCAATCAAGTTTTGCTTTAAAATATTCCTGTGAGGTGCTTTGGGACATTTTACTACTTTAAGGGTGTTATATAAATGCAAGTTGTTTTATCTGGATCCTGGATTCATATTTAGCTTAGCCAGAGTGGATTGAAAGTATCCTGTCTCTAATGGTGGAATGCATCGGAAAGGAGAATCTTGTGGCAAGCCACCCATATAGGTCTTGCACATCTTGTTCCAATACCTTCTTACTGGCATTGGGAGAGGTCTGGGGACATGTTGTATAGCTGTATTTGTGTCAGAAAGTGGATACTAGCATGCTAATCTGTTCCTGCTGATTTGGATCATAAGAATATATTTAATGCACCTCTTTGCACATATCATTTATTCCCTGGTCACTTTAGCCATTAAATTTCACAATATAAAAGCCAGGATATTGAAAGACACAGAGGCTCTGAAAGCCATAGATTGGTCTTTTGGGGAAGCATTCAGAGATTGAAAGATTACGCTGGAGAGAGGACAGAGCCTTTATTTATCATGAATTTTCTTTAACAAATGGGGCAGACGGCTTTCACAGGCCTGGCAAGATGATGGAAATGGTGAACTACCTCATAATGGACATTGCTGTTTATATTGGATTGTTGTCCTGCTTCCTTTCATGAATTTTGTTTGTTTTTCACTTTTCCATGTAGTGTTAATAAATATTTTAGCTGCTTCAGAGATAATATCTCTGATCTAGGTTTATATTTCACCAATTCTGAATAAGATGCTATTGTAGCACAGACGTGATAAATTCAATAAGTGGATTACTGCAACTGGGGTAACTGTTAGTCCTAGGGACCCAGAGGCATGGCATCGATTAGTTGTAGAGCTTATGGAAGTTATTGTGAATCTGTTGGTGGAGAAAATGGTTCTGTAAAAACTTGGAAATGTAACAGAGCTTCTTATTGAGAGAACAGGAACTCTGGCCTAAACAAACGGCTGCATTATCTGTCTTTCTGTAAAAGGATTCAGTTTTAGTCTCAATAGCAATAGACCAGAAGCTTTAATTTAAATTTTTATTATTAGTTTTTTCAGACATGCAGCTGCCAAAATTATTGTTGTAGATGCACAATCTGTCACTAACTTAGATGTTCATAGTCTGGGAGTATTCATTTCCTGAAAAGAACCCCTGATAGTGCATCTTCGATTCATCATATCTCACTCCAATTAGGTTTTGTGGACTTTATCCTTTTTCAGCCACTTATCTCCTTCTCCACCCACCCTCCATTGTTGGTGATGTGTTACTGTGGGTGGGATGCACCCTGTGATGCTGAGTCTATGTGGCCATTATTCTGTGAACTTTGATGTTGAGTATTGGCAGACTATTGAACCAAATTCAGTGTCACAGCTGAAGCTAATCCTGTCAACCCATATTAGCCCGTTTCCAGGAAGGGGAGCGAAGGCTGATTTTCCCTCTTCCTATCTCTGGTGATACTGACGCAATTGTAACACCCGTACTGCATGATAAATATTTCAAAAAGAATATTTGAAAGGATATTTAAAATGAGTTGTTGTGATCTGGAATGCACTGCCTGAAAGGGTGGCGGAAGCAGTATCTACAGTAACTTTCTAAAGGAAATTGGATAAATAAAAAGGAAACATCTGCTAGTTGTGGGAAAGAGCAGGGGGAGTGGATCTAATGAATAGCTCTTTCAAAGAGCTGACATAAACATGATGGGCTGAATGGCCTTTTTCTGTGCTGTATGATTCATGGAAATGGCTTACCCCTTATCCTTAGACTGTGACCCCTGATCCTGGACTCCCCCACCATCGGGAACATCCTTCCTGCATCTAGTCTGTCCAGTCCTGTTAGAATTTTGTATGTTTCTATGAGATCCCCTCTCATTCTTCTAAACTCTCGCGAATACGGGCCTAATCGACCCAATCTCTATTCCTATGTCAGTCCTGCCATCCCAGGAATCAGTCTGATGAACCTTCGCTGCACTCCCTCCATAACAAGAACATCCTTCCTCAGATAAGGAGACCAAAACTGCACACAATACTCAAGGTGTGCTCTCACCAAGGCCTTCTTTAATTGCAGCAAGAGATCCCTGCTCCTGTACTCGAATCCTCTCGCTATGAAGGCCAATATACCATTTGCCTTTTTGACCGCCTGTTGCACCTGCATGCATGCTTTCAGCGACTGGGGCACAAGGACACCCAGATCTCGCTGCACCGCCCCCCCCGCCCGCCCCCCTTTCCCAATCTATTGTCGTTCAGATAATCTTCCTTCCTGTTTTGTGCATCCAAAGTGAATAACCTCACATTTATCCACATTATACTGCATCTGCCATGTATTTGCCCACTCACTCAACCTGTCCAAATCACACTTGAGCTTCTCTGCATCCTCCTCACAGCTCACACTCCCACCCAGCTTTGTGTCGTCTGCAAACATGGATATATTACATTTAATTTCCTCATCTATATCATTAATATATATTGTGAATAGCTGGGGTCCTAGCACTGATCCCTGCAGTACTCCACTAGTCACTACCTGCCACTCGGAAAAAGACCCATTTATTCCTACTCTTTGTTTCCTGTCTGCCAACCAGTTCTCTGTTCGTGTCAGTACCTTACCCCCAATCCCATGTGCTTTAATTTTGCACGCTAATCTCTTATGTGGGACCTTATCGAAAGCCTTCTGAAAGTCCAAATTCACCACATCCAGTGGTTCTCCCCTATCTATTCTTCTTGTTACATCCTCAAAAAATTCCAGTAGATTTGTCAAGCATGATTTCCCTTTTGTAAATCCATGTTGACGTTGTCCGATCCTGTCAATGTTTTCCAAGTGCTCTGCTATTACATCTTTTATAATGGACTCTAGCATTTTCCCCACTACTGATATCAGGCTAACCGGTCTATAATTCCCTATTTTCTCTCTACCTCCTTTTTTAAATAGTGGGGTTACATTAGCTACTTTCCAATCCGTTAGAACTGTTCCAGAGTCTATAGAATTTTGAAAAATGACCAGCAATGCATCTATTATTTCTACGGCCACTTCTTTAAGCACTCTGGGATGTAGATTATCAGGCCCTGGGGATTTATCGGCCTTCAATCCCGTTCCCTTTCTTAATCCCTTTGCCCTCCTTTGCTGAATTCTAAACTGCTCCCAATCCTCAGGTTTGCTGCTTCTTCTGGCCATTTTATATTTCTCCCCGAAGAAGGGTCACTGACCCGAAACGTTAACTCTGCTTCTCTTTCCACAGATGCTGCCAGACCTGCTGAGTGAATACAGCATTTCTTGTTTTTGTTTTATATTTCTCCCCCTTGGATCTAATACTATCCCTAATTTCTTTTGTAAGCCACGGTTGAGCCACCCTTCCTGTTTTATTTTTGCACCAGACAGGAATGAACAATTGTTGTAATTCATCCATGCGCTCTTTAAGTGCTAGCCATTGCCTATCCACTGTCAACCCTTTAAGTAACGTTCCCCAATCTATCATAGCCAACTTGTGCCTCATACCTTCATAGTTTTCTTTATTTAGATTCAGGACCCTAGTCTCAGAATCAACACACTCACTCTCCATCTTAATGAAGAATTCTGTCATGGGGAAGGGCAGGGAAATCAAGTTCAGTAGATAGCTCTTTGAGCGCTGGTGTTGGTACGATTGACTGAATGGCCCCCTCTTGTGTCATAAAATTCTACGAATGCTTGTAAACCAGATTGACTTGAGAAAGCTGTGTGATAGGTCCCAAGGCCCAATGCACGCATTAATGATATGTGTTCATTCCATTGCTCAGAGATACACAGCATACTTATGCTTTTGAAACACAGCCTCTGCCAGATGCCATTATGTAAAAGCTTTTTTCTGCTTTGTCAGAGCAGTGCTTTTTTTGCATTAAGTTAGTGCAGACCAATGGTTTTCATTTACCGTTCTCAATGTCTAGTTCTTTTGCTGTAATCTTGAGCTTTGTTGGATTTAGAGCATAATATTATGAGTATTGAACCCACATTCAGCAAGCACTGTGCTAGTGTGTTACACCTGGCCATCTAGATGATAGAGTTTGTGGATATTTTCCCCACTTAAGGTAGTTTTAAACTGCAGGCCGTGGATTTAAGTGTCTTCAGTAACTGAAGGTTTCATTAAGGCTTGTAAAATTGTAGGATGGTTTTGCCTCAGACAACTGTAATCACCTCAGTCTTCCAGGATTATCCACAGAGGCATATGCAGGAAACGATCTAGATTAATGCACGGAAACCTGGTCTGACAGAGGCTTTATACAGCCCAGAACCTGTCCCTGGCTCAGTTCCAGGATAATTTGGCTTATCCCACATCTTTACTGTGGGGATGAGGTTTTATTGGAGGGGTTGGTTATTGAGGAGAGGATCTTAGTGAGGGGGTTGATTGCTGAGGCAGGGGTTTATTGAGGGGATTTATTCCTGAGGTGGGACTTTTATTGAGGGGGTGTATTGCTGACGCAGGGGTTTATTGAGGGGATTTATTTCTGAGGCAGAACTTTTATTGAGGGGGCTTTTTTTGAGGGGGTTTAGTGCTGAGGGGGGCTTTTATTGAGGGGGTTTAATGCTGAGGCGGGGCTTTTATTGAGGGGATTTATTCCTGAGGCGGGACTTTTTTTGAGGGGGCTTTTTTTGAGGGGGTTTAGTGCTGAGGGGGGCTTTTATTGAGGGGGTTTAATGCTGAGGCGGGGCTTTTATTGAGGGGGCTTTATTGGGGGGGTGGTTTTGTGCTGAGGGAGGGGGTTTAGTGTTGACACCAGGGTTTTATTGAGGGGGTTTAGTGCTGAGGGGGGGCTTTTATTGAGGGGGTTTAGTGCTGAGGCGGGGCTTTTATTGAGGGGGTTTAGTGCTGGCGGGGCTTTTATTGAGGGGGTTTAGTGCTGAGATGGGACTTTTATTGAGGGGGTTTAGTGCTGAGGGGGGCTTTTATTGAGGGGGTACAGTGCTGAGGCGGGGTTTACTGCTGAGGGGGTTTAGTGCTGAGGTGGGGCTTTTATTGAGGGGGTTTAGTGTTGAGGCGGGGCTTTTATTGAGGGGGTTTAGTGTTGAGGCGGGGCTTTTATTGAGGGGGTTTAGTGCTGAGACGGTACTTTTATTGAGGGGGTTAAGTGCTGAGGGGGGCTTTTATTGAGGGGGTACTGTGCTGAGGCGGGGTTTACTGCTGAGGCGGGGCTTTTATTGAGGGGGTTTAGCGCTGAGGCGGGGCTTTTATTGAGGGGGTTTAGTGCTGAGGCGGGGCTTTTATTGAAGGAGATTAGCGCTGAGGCAGGGCTTTTATTGAGGGGGTTTAGCGCTGAGAAGAGGCTTTTATTGAGGGGGTTTAGTGCTGAGGGGGGCTTTTATTGAGGGGGTACAGTGCTGAGGCGGGGCTTTTATTGAGGGGGTTTAGCGCTGAGGCGGGGCTTTTATTGAGGGGGTTTAGCGCTGAGGCGGGGCTTTTATTGAGGGGGTTTAGTGTTGAGGCGGGGCTTTTATTGAGGGGGTTTAGTGTTGAGGCGGGGCTTTTATTGAGGGGGTTTAGTGCTGAGACGGTACTTTTATTGAGGGGGTTAAGTGCTGAGGGGGGCTTTTATTGAGGGGGTACTGTGCTGAGGCGGGGTTTACTGCTGAGGCGGGGCTTTTATTGAGGGGGTTTAGCGCTGAGGCGGGGCTTTTATTGAGGGGGTTTAGTGCTGAGGCGGGGCTTTTATTGAAGGAGATTAGCGCTGAGGCAGGGCTTTTATTGAGGGGGTTTAGCGCTGAGAAGGGGCTTTTATTGAGGGGGTTTAGTGCTGAGGGGGGCTTTTATTGAGGGGGTACAGTGCTGAGGCGGGGCTTTTATTGAGAGGGTTTAGCGCTGAGGCGGGGCTTTTATTGAGGGGGTTTAGCGCTGAGGCGGGGCTTTTATTGAGGGGGTTTAGCGCTGAGGCGGGGCTTTTATTGAGGGTTTAGCGCTGAGGAGGGGCTTTTATTGAGGGGGTTTAGCGCTGAGGCGGGGCTTTTATTGAGGGGGTTTAGCGCTGAGGAGGGGCTTTTATTGAGGGGGTTTAGCGCTGAGGCGGGGCTTTTATTGAGCGGGTTTAGCGCTGAGGAGGGGCTTTTATTGAGGGGGTTTAGTGCTGAGACGGGGCTTTTATTGAGGGGGTTTTATTTGGTGGTTTAGTGTTGACGCCAGGGTTTTATTGAGGGGGTTTAGTGCTGAGGAGGGGGTTTTATTGGGGAGGGGTTTAGTGTTGAGGCCAGGGTTTTATTGAGGGGGTTTAGTGCTGAGGAGGGAGTTTTATTGGGGGGGGTTAGTGCTGAGGCAGGTTTATTGAGGGGGTATTATTGGGGGTTTAGTGCTGAGGAGGGGGTTTTATTGAGGGGGGAGGTTAGTGCTGAGGCAGGTTTATTGAGGGTTTTTTTGGGGGGGGGGGGGGTTAGTGCTGAAGTTTGAGGGTTTTAGGACATGAACAAGTGCTGCAAGATGATGGCCGAGGAGAAGGAAAGTCTGCGGCTCTTGCTGTGAGCAGCCAGTGTCACGGAGCGACCTTCCCCCCTCAAAAACCCAGAGGGGTCTGTGCTTTACGCCATCGACAATCAGCTAGAGGTCAGCAATCAGACTGTTTCGGTGGACCGAGCTGAGGACACCTGATGGGTTCAATTACCATAAAGGCAATATAGCAAGGCAATTTTCCACGTCTCAAGTGCATCAACTGAAGCATAAGGGAATTGATGGCTGGAAACCCTGCAATGGACAAACCTCTCTGCCTTGAAGACAGGCTCTTGAGCCACAGGCTAGGAGAAGGACACTGTGACATAACCCCTACAGCTTTGCGGTTGCTGTAGCCATCTCAGCCTGTTGAGCCATTGTGAAAAAAACACTTAGCCTGAAAAGTGGAATTAGTCTGCAGGAGCTGATTTCCACTTTAAACAGACTTGGCACAGGCGGGAAGGATGAGCGACGCCTCGCAGGTGTTGGATTTATGATTAAGGACTCCATTGCCAGCAGGTTTCATAACTTCCCCATTGGTTTTTCTGGTCGACATATGTCCCTATGACCAATCCAGGATAACCAATTCACCATCATTATCAGCAGATGTGGTCCGACCATATAAGCTGATATAATAACCGAAGAAGAATTCTACTGTGATCTGCCCCACCTTGTAATGAAGGTCATGTCCAAGGATAAGCTCATTATACCTGCTGGGTTACTTGAAAACAGGTCCTTCCAGTAACTGTTTACAGTTCAAACTCAGTCCAAACCTTCTGGTGAATTCCTTTGTAAACAAAAAAAGCACCAAAGTTCAAGCATCTATGGAATCCTTTTCAGTTTTAACACACACATTTCTCAAAATTTTACAAAAAAATGGAAACACTCATAACAATATAGCCCTCCTCACCAGGTGCAGGCGCCATTGAAATCTTCGGATGGCACAACCCTGCTCAGAGATAAAGAATCCATCTTGCACCGATGGTCAGAACATTTTGACCATCAGTATGATTCAGACCCAGAAGGGGAACTGCAGACACGACTTTTGTGCTTTGACAGATCTAGAAGAAGTGTAGAGAACAAAACATGGGCTTGTACGCTACATTTGTAGATTTCACCAAGGCATTCAATACATTCAGCTGGGGCAAACTTTCAAAAGTACGAATCTCGATTGTTCCTCATCACTTTCTATCAACTGTTGAAAGGCCAGAAAGGTCAGGCCAAGCAGAATGGAGCCCTGTCAGACAGCTTTCCTATCTGCGGCAGTGGTGTTAAGTAAGGGTGTGTTCTGGCACCGACCCTTCTAATTTCTTCAGTACGATGCTTCAAGAGGCAGAGGCAGGTTTGACAGTGGGCATATACATCCGCTTCCGAACAGACGGCAGTCTCTTCAACCTGCGACGACTACTGGCACATAAAACCACAGAAGAGCTTATTGAGGAGCTTCTGTTTACTGACGATTGCGCCCTCCTGGCACACACACAGGAGGCAATACAGCTCGTTGTAAACTGTTTCTCTGAGGCAGCAAATGCCTTTGGTGGTTGTGTTAGCCTAAAGAAAACAGAAGTACCGTACCAACCACAGACGCCATGAAATTACAGTCCGCTGCAAATCAGTATTGACAGCAGCAACCTCAATGCAGTAGAATAGTTCACCTATCGATGTAGCATTATCTCAAACAATGCCACTGTCAGCAAGGACATAGACAATCGACTGTCCAAGGCCAACAGCTCCTTTGGCTGCCTCCTGAAGCGCGTCAGGTAAAACCATTCACTACGCAACTCCACCAAAATTCAAGTATACACAGCATAAATTCAAGTATACGCATCACCCTCTTGTTTGGGTCAGAATTATGAGTTCTGTGCAGAAAACAAATGGGACTGCTGGAGCACTTCCATCAACACTGCCTTCGATTCACCACGAACATCAGATGGCAGGGTGACATAACAAACAATGATGTCCTCAACAGAGCCAATCTGCCCAGCATTGACTGCATTCTTTTACAATGCCAATTACACTGGGCAGGACATGTGTCATACATGGAGGATTCCAGAATGCCAAAAGCAGTACTTTGTGGTTGACTATGCTCTGGTAAGCGAGATTGAGGTGCATCTGACAAATGCTTCAAAGACCAACTGAAAAGGCAGCAGTCTCTGGCTGACATTGACCAATGGGTGTGGGTGCAGGAGGCTGTCGACAGAGATAGCTGGCACACAACGATCAGGGAGTTTGAAATATGCTGATGCAAGGCTGCTGAAGAAAGGCGCAGACAACGGAAGGAGTCTGCTTATACCAGAGCCCCTGTAAACCAGGGGTTCTTGTGCCCCAACTGCTCAAGAGCCTGTAGATCAAGAATTGACCTCTTCAGTTACCAGCAATCATGCCAAAAACTACAGTGTTCCCAAGATCTTCAGCTGCCAAGAATCTGCCATCATCATCACAGTGCACGTCAATTTGGTTTTATACAGTTTAATTTTGTTTTGATGAGTAGGATTTCTTTTTACACACTTGTGAATTTAGCATTTACGATTCCAGCTCACCAGGCAGGCATGTGACTGGTTCTTAGTGCAGCTTTCACTGGAAAAGGGAAGGAAGGAAAAAGGAGATGGAGCAGTTGTACTAGTTAGAGATAACATAGTTGGCTGGATTTTATCCGCCCCTTGGAGTCGGGCTGGGAGGCAGGCAGGGGCCACACAAAATGACATGGGCCTGACGTTGACCTGCCCCCATGCCATTTTATCATCGGGCACCGTGGTAGATGGGATGTCTGCTGGGAGGAAAACTAAGCCATTTAAGTGGTTCATTAAGGGCTGCCTCCCACCTCCACTGGAATTTAGCCAAAGTCAGAGGGGCCTGCCTCCATGTGGAGAGACTGTCGAGTGAGAACTGGAGACCTCGTGGGCTTTGGTGGAGCGGAACCTCCCTCTGAGCACGGCCCCTGGTGGCAATGGTTGCCCTTGCGGCAGGGCTCCACGTGCGCCCCCCACCCCCCACCAGCTCCTCACCAACCGGAGCACCCCAACCCCATTGCCGGGGCCTGCCTGACTGGCCCCAGCAACCCTGACCCCATTTAATTTGGTCCCAGGGCTGCCACCTCCTTCGCTACTTCAAGCCTCCTGGAGTATCAGCAGTGGCCACTGCTCCCAGTGGCGCTGGCTCTCTGGCTGGCAGCTCTTGGGGCAGGATTTTGTCTCTCAAAGGAACACTGTCCCCGACAGCAGGCAGTTAACTGTCAGCCCCCTGTTGAATTCAGCCAGGGGTCTGATTGGCAAAGGCAGGTAGCACCCCTCCATGGCCCTCTGGCCCATCACTGGGATCCCTACCGGCATAATAAAATTCAGCCCAGTGCCTCTAGATTAAAAGGATGTCACTCACAGAAAGGTATTTACAAAATCCATATGGACTGAGCTGAAAAATAAGAAGGGATCCATCGCCCTAATAGGATTATACTGTAGATCCCCAAATAGTGCAAGTGAATTGGAGGAAAATCTATGTAGTAGGTTGCACACACACAACAATAGTCTTGGGCAATTTCAACTACTGACGAATAATCTGGCAGGAAGAAGTAGCAGAAGGAGAAAAGGGAATCGAGCTTTATTGTGTACTTGGGAACTTTTCTCAGCATGTCAGCTTAGATTAAAAAATTTGGCTTAAGGTCAGAAGACAGTAAGTCGTGTCAAATGGTTGTTATTCAAACTGGAGGATAGTAGACAGTGGTATTCCCCAAGGGTCAGTACTGTATCTACTGCTTTTGTTGATATATATAAATAGCTTGAATATTGGAATACAGAGTAGAATCTCAAAATTTGTCAATGATAGGAAACTTGGAGGTGTGGCAGACAGTGAGGATGATGTAAATTGCCTGCCACAGGACAGTGATAGGCTAGCAGAATGGGCAGACAAGTGGCAGATGGAATTTAATACAGAGAAATGTGAGGTGATGCATTTTGGCAAAAGGTATTGGGAGAGGCAATTTCGATTAAATGATAGGATTCTAAAGAGTTTACAGGGACAGAGGGACCTGGGGGTCCATGTGCACAGATCTTTGAAGGTGGCAGGATGTATTGAGAGAGTAATTAGCAAAGCATATGGGATCTTGGGCTTCATAAATAGAGGTATTGGTACAAAAGCCAGGATGTTAAGCTGAACCTTTATAAAGCTCTGGTTAGGCAAAAGGATTGCATCCAGTTCTGGTCACCACACTATAGGAAAGATATGAGGGTCCTTGAGAGTTTGCAGAGGAGATTTACCAAAATGCTTCCAGGAATGAGGGATTTTAGCTACAAGGTTAGGCTGGAGAAACTGGGGTTGTTCTCCTTGAAGCAAAGGAGATTGAGGGGAGATTTGAAAGAGGTGTAAGAGATGATGATCGGTTTGGGTAGGGTAAACAAAGAAAAGTTGTTCCCATTAGCTGATGGTACAAGGACTAAGGGACACGGATTTAAATTTTGGGCAAGAGATGTAGAGGGGATGTGAGGATTTACCGTTCTTTGCAGTGAGTGGTAATGACCTAGAACTTGCTGCTAATGAGGGTGATAGAAGCTGGGACGATGAATGATTTCAAAAGCAAGTTGGATGGGCACTTGAGGGAAATAAACGTACAGGGCTACAGGAATAGAGCCAGGGAATAAGACTGATGGAATTGCTCTGTGAAGAGCCGGCCTGGGCTGAATGGTCTTCTGTGCCTTCATGACTCCATCTAAGAAGTCCAACAAGAAGATGACCTTGTAATGGGGAATGAGCCAGAACAGAGAGTGGGGAAGTAAGAGTGGGAGAGCATCTTGGTAGTAGTGATCATAACAAAGTAAAGTTTAAGATTGGGATCGAGAGTAACATAAATAGAACAAAGATTAAGACAATAGATTGGAAAAGACTAAATTAGTAAGAAATGAGGTGGCACTGGAGATGATAAACTGGGAGAGCATCCTGTAAATATAAACAGAAAAACAGTGGGAAATATTGAAAAGGATAATCAATAGAGTTCAAGAGAAATGTATTGCACTAAAAGCCAAAAACAAGCAAGCTAAATATGGTTCACCCTGGATGAATAAAGAACTGAAGGAAAAATTGAATGAAGATAAAAAGACAAATATGAAGTACTTAGATACTAAAGGCGAGGACAAATTGGAATTTAGAAAGTATGGGAGAGAAGTTTAGAAAAAAAAAACATCAGGAAGGCGGAGAGAAATCAAATTATCAAGAACTATAACAAAATGTTGTGAAGACATATAAATTACAAAAGGAAAATTCAAGTAGAATGAGCAAGATAACCTCATGGGTAATGACAGGAATGGCAGACGTATTGAATAACTACTTTGTCTCCGTTTTTACTAAATAAGTTAAGAAAACAGATACTTCACTTGAAGAGGAGTGTAAAAAGAATATTAATACAGCTAGGTTAGAAACAGAAAAAATAACTGACAAAGTAGCAAGATTAAAAGAGGATAAAACTCCACGTCTGGATGATATGCACTCACGTATACTCATGGAAACTAGGGAGGAGATAGCAGAGGCACTAGTTTATATATGTACAAAAGTTCTATGTAAGAGGAGGTAGTGCCAGAGGACTGGCAGACAGCTAATGTTGTTCCTATGTACAAAAGGGGCGATAGGACTACAACTGGGATTTATAGGCCAGTCAGCTTACTGCCACTGTTAGGAAAAATACTGGAATCCATGCTAAAATAAGTGACAGAAGAGCATCCAGGAGAGAAGATATAATAAATAATCAGATGGATTCCGAAAGGCTAAGTCATGCTTAACTAAACTGAGAATTCTTTGAAGAGCTGACGAAAGGAGTAGACAAGCGTAATCCGGTAGATGTTATATACTTGGATTTTCAAAAGCCCTTTGGTAAGGTACCACATGAGAGGCTCATGATAAAGGTTAAGGCATGTGGAGTTGGGACAAATAGCTGAATAGATAGCAAATTAACTTGAAAAAAGAAACCAGAGCGCAGGTGTAAGTGTAGTTTTTCAGATTGGAGGAACGTAGAAAGCAGTGTTCCACAAGGATCAGTACCAGGACCACTGTTTATAGTTCACATCAATGATCTGGACTTGAGAAAAAGTAACTCAGTCAAAATCTGCGGAAGGTACCAAATTGGTGGGGAGGGGAGGGGTGGGGTGCATACAGCAAACACTGAGGAAGAATGCAACATAATACAAGAAGACAGAAAACTTAAACTGGGCTGTTAAGGGGCAAATGAATTTTAGCATAAATAATAAGGTGATGCACTTTGGTAGGAAAAATTGTAACATCACAGACAGCTCGGCAAATAAGAAACTGAATGGGGTAGAAGAGCAAAGGGATCTCGGGATACAGTTGAACAAATCAATAAAAACAATATTGTACTTCAGCAAAGCACTTAAAAATGCTTACAAAGCACTGGGGTTCATAACACGGTATAGAATTCAAAAGTAGTGAAGCAATGTTAAACTTGTACTGGTCCCTGGTCAGGCTGCACTTCAGCACTGTGCACAGTTCTGGCCTCCATGCCATGGAGAGGACATAGAAGCACTGGAGAAAATGCAAAAAGGTTTATAAGAATGTTACTAGAACTGAGAGATTCTAGCTATTTGGAAATATTGAACAGGTTGAGGCTTTTTTCTCTAGAAGAGATAAGACTTAGAGGTGACCTGATAGAGGTCTTCAAAATAATCAATGGTTTAGACAGGGTAGATGTGGAGAGAATGTTTTCACTTGTGGGAGAATCCAAACCTAGGGGCCATAAACACAAGATAGGTACTAATAAATTCAGTAGGGAAATGAGACATTTCTTTACTCAGTTATTGGTCAGAATGTGGAACTTGCAACCACAGCAGGAGGTTGAGGCAAATCTCTGACATGCTTTCAAAACGAAACTACAGGAGAGGAGAGGGAATAGAAAGATGCATTGAAAGGCTGAGATGTGGCAAATGCAAAGGGAGGAGACTCAAATGGATTATAAACACCAGCACAGACTAGTTAAATTGAATGATTCATTTTTGTGCTGTGTATTCTATGTAATTCTATGAATACATAGCCAGATCGAAAATGTCTGCCTGCAATTCTTTTCTCCTTGCTTCTATATTTCTTTGACTGCAAAGTTTCTAGGAAACATTTCACTGATTGCCTTTATATTCTGGCATGCCGAATGCACCATACCTGCCCATGAAATACAGATGTTGCATCATCCTCTTAAAATTAAGTTCACATTCTAACCCTATTTGTGACAAATGGTTTATGATGACAGTATAAGTCAAATTTTGTTGTCAGTATTTTGGTTTCCAGGACTTTTACTGGTGTTTTGATTGTGCATTTCAAGTTGGTGGTCCACAAAGTATTAGTTTCTATATTCCTGGCAGATTTTTGTATTTGACTTAAGTTCTTTCTGGTTCTTGAGACTAATAATTGTCTGCAATGAGAGCACTGTTTGTGCGGCTGGTGCTATCTATCAGAAATGTAGGCAGGAAGTCCCTTGGTTCCTCTCAGTAATGGCACGCAGTCCCTGCGAAACGGCGTTCAGTCCCTAGGAGTCTATCAGTAACGGCGCGCAGTCCCCAGGAGGCACTGAGTAACGGCGCGCAGTCCCCGGGAGGCTCTGAGTAACAGCGTGATTCCCCGGGAGGCTCTGAGTAACAGCGCGCAGTCCCCGGGAGGCTCTGAGTAACAGCGTGATTCCCCGGGAGGCTCTGAGTAACAGCGCGCAGTCCCTGGGAGTCTCTCAGTAACGGCGCGCAGTCCCCGGGAGGCACTGAGTAACGGCGCGCAGTCCCCGGGAGGCACTGAGTAACAGCGCGCAGTCCCCGGGAGGCTCTGAGTAACAGCGTGATTCCCCGGGAGGCTCTGAGTAACAGCGCGCAGTCCCTGGGAGTCTCTCAGTAACGGCGCGCAGTCCCCGGGAGGCACTGAGTAACGGCGCGCAGTCCCCGGGAGGCACTGAGTAACGGCGCGCAGTCCCCGGGAGGCTCTGAGTAACAGCGTGATTCCCCGGGAGGCACTGAGTAACAGCGCGCAGTCCCCGGGAGGCTCTGAGTAACAGCGTGATTCCCCGGGAGGCTCTGAGTAACAGCGCGCAGTCCCCGGGAGGCTCTGAGTAACGGCGCGCAGTCCCTGGGAGTCTCTCAGTAACGGCGCGCAGTCCCCGGGAGGCACTGAGTAACGGCGCGCAGTCCCCGGGAGGCTCTGAGTAACAGCGTGATTCCCCGGGAGGCTCTGAGTAACAGCGCGCAGTCCCCGGGAGGCTCTCAGTAACGGCGCGCAGTCCCTGGGAGTCTCTCAGTAACGGCGCGCAGTCCCCGGGAGGCTCTGAGTAACAGCGTGATTCCCCGGGAGGCTCTGAGTAACAGCGCGCAGTCCCCGGGAGGCTCTCAGTAACGGCGCGCAGTCCCTGGGAGTCTCTCAGTAACGGCGCGCAGTCCCCGGGAGGCACTGAGTAACGGCGCGCAGTCCCTGGGAGTCTCTCAGTAACGGCGCGCAGTCCCCGGGAGGCTCTGAGTAACAGCGTGATTCCCCGGGAGGCTCTGAGTAACAGCGTGATTCCCCGGGAGGCACTGAGTAACGGCGCGCAGTCCCTGGGAGTCTCTCAGTAACGGCGCGCAGTCCCTGGGAGTCTCTCAGTAACGGCGCGCAGTCCCCGGGAGGCTCTGAGTAACGGCGCGCAGTCCCTGGGAGTCTCTCAGTAACGGCGCGCAGTCCCCGGGAGGCTCCAAGTAACAGCGTGATTCCCCGGGAGGCTCTGAGTAACAGCGTGATTCCCCGGGAGGCTCTGAGTAACAGCGCGCAGTCCCCGGGAGGCTCTGAGTAACGGCGCGCAGTCCCCGGGAGGCTCTCAGTAACGGCGCGCAGTCCCCGGGAGGCTCTGAGTAACAGCGCGCAGTCCCCGTTAGGCTCTGAGTAACAGCGCGCAGTCCCCGGGAGGCTCTGAGTAACGGAGCGCAGTCCCCGAGAGGCTCTGAGTAACGGAGCGCAGTCCCCGAGAGGCTCTGAGTAACGGAGCGCAGTCCCCGTTAGGCTCTGAGTAACAGCGCGCAGTCCCCGGGAGGCTCTGAGTAACGGAGCGCAGTCCCCGAGAGGCTCTGAGTAACGGAGCGCAGTCCCCGAGAGGCTCTGAGTAACGGAGCGCAGTCCCCGGGAGGCACTGAGTAACAGCGCGCAGTCCCCGGGAGCCTCTGAGGAACAGCGCGCATTCCCCGGGAGGCTCTGAGTAACGGCGCGCAGTCCCTGGGAGTCTCTCAGTAACGGCGCGCAGTCCCCGGGAGGCTCCAAGTAACAGCGTGATTCCCCGGGAGGCTCTGAGTAACAGCGCGCAGTCCCCGGGAGGCTCTGAGTAACGGCGCGCAGTCCCCGGGAGTCTCTCAGTAACGGCGCGCAGTCCCCGGGAGGCTCTGAGTAACAGCGCGCAGTCCCCGGGAGGCTCTGAGTAACGGAGCGCAGTCCCCGAGAGGCTCTGAGTAACGGAGCGCAGTCCCCGAGAGGCTCTGAGTAACGGAGCGCAGTCCCCGGGAGGCACTGAGTAACAGCGCGCAGTCCCCGGGAGCCTCTGAGGAACAGCGCGCATTCCCCGGGAGGCTCTGAGTAACGGCGCACAGTCCCCGGGAGGTTCTGAGTAACGGCGAGCAGACCCCGGGAGGCATGAGTAAGGGTGCACAGTCCCTGCGTGGCTCTGCGTAACGGCGAGCTGTACCCGGGAGGCTCTGAGTAACGGCGCGCAATCCCCGGGAGGCTCTGAGTAACGGCGCACAGTCCCCAGGAGGCTCTGAGGAACGGCGCACAGTCCCCGAGAGGCTCTGAATAAGGGAGCGCAGTCCCCGAGAGGCTCTGAATAAGGGAGCGCAGTCCCCGGGAGGCTCTGAATAAGGGAGCGCAGTCCCCGGGAGGCTCTGAATAAGGGAGCGCAGTCCCCGGGAGGCTCTGAATAAGGGAGCGCAGTCCCCGGGAGGCTCTGGATAAGGGAGCGCAGTCCCCGGGAGGCTCTGGATAAGGGAGCGCAGTCCCCGGGAGGCTCTGGATAAGGGAGCGCAGTCCCCGGGAGGCTCTGAGTGACGGAGCGCAGTCCCCGAGAGGCTCTGAGTAACGGAGCGCAGTCCCCGAGAGGCTCTCAGTAACGGCGCGCAGTCCCCGGGCGGCTCTCAGTGACGGCACGCAGTCCCCGGGAGTGTCTCAGTAACAAGGCGCAGTCCCTGGATGGCTCTGTGTAACGGCGCGCAGTCCCCCGGAGGCTCTCAGTAGCCATGCACAGTCCCCGGGAGGCTCTCAGTGACGGCGCGCAGTCCCCGGGAGGCTCTCAGTGACGGCGCGCAGTCCCCGGGAGGCTCTCAGTGACGGCGCGCAGTCCCCGGGAGGCTCTCAGTGACGGCGCGCAGTCCCCGGGAAGCTCTCAGTGACGGCGCGCAGTCCCCGGGAGGCTCTCAGTGACGGCGCGCAGTCCCCGGGAGGCTCTCAGTGACGGCGCGCAGTCCCCGGGAGGCTCTCAGTGACGGCGCGCAGTCCCCGGGAGGCTCTCAGTGACGGCGCGCAGTCCCCGGGAGGCTCTCAGTGACGGCGCGCAGTCCCCGGGAGGCTCTCAGTGACGGCGCGCAGTCCCCGGGAGGCTCTCAGTGACGGCGCGCAGTCCCCGGGAGGCTCTCAGTGACGGCGCGCAGTCCCCGGGAGGCTCTCAGTGACGGCGCGCAGTCCCCGGGAGGCTCTCAGTGACGGCGCGCAGTCCCCGGGAGGCTCTCAGTGACGGCGCGCAGTCCCCGGGAGGCTCTCAGTAATTACAGGGGTTCCTGTGAGCATGCCAGTTTTTACAGGGGATCTCCCAGGAGAGTGTCAGCATCTCCCACACAGATTTTAAGATGTATTCGCTTCAGAGCTTGTATTATCTGATTCTGCCTATTTATCTGTGAAAACTGCGAATCGGTGACCTTCCCTACATAATGAGATTTGCTTCTTGATGTAGATGAGCATTTATTTCTATATTTGTTTTAAAGTACAATTAAACCTAATAATTTACACCATCCCCAACCTGTCGAAAGATACCTCCTGTCCAATGATGAGAAGGCCTTTTTGCTCATTTCCCACAACTCAAATTTCTGCCCCATCCCCTTCCCTCAACCAGTTCACTTAGATTTCTGGCAGCTATGAGAAATGGCCTGTCTTAGCTGTGACTATGACTTGCATCAGGAGTGAATTACAGAACCAGTGCAGCATGACTTTATATAAATTTTTAAATCATCTGCCCACTGGGTATTGAAATGCAATATGTGCTGTGTTGAATTGAACAGTAAGCACAGGTTTTATTTATGGAAAGCAACTCGTGGGTAATTTGCATACCTGTGTTCAATTTATCTTGTGGTGGAATTGAACACAACAAATCATACAACCCTTATGACTCACAGAGGAGTTGTACCCAAAGCTACAACAAGTTGCATTTATATAGCACCTTTAGCATAGCAAAACATCCCAAGGTGCTTCACAGGGGCATTATCAAACAAAATCTGACACCTAGCCACATAGAGATATTAGGACAGGTGACCAAAAGCTTGATCTAAGAGGTAGGTTTTAGTAGCGTCTTAAAGGAGGAGAGAGAGGTGGAGAGGTTTAGGGAGGGAATTCCAGTGCTTAGGGTCCAAGCAGCTGAAAGCACCATTGCAAATGGTGGTGATTAAAATCAGCTGGTAAGAGGGCCAGGAAAGGGATGTTTGATGGTCAGCAGTTTAGTGGGAGTGGGGCCCAGGAGCAGGTGGTGTGTCTTATAAACAAGCTGAGTTCAGAGAGGGCATGAGGGGAGGTAAGAGAGAAATAAAGAATAATCCAGGTTAGTGCTAGGCATGTGTGGAAACTTTTGAAGGTGGGGGGGAGCTCCGTTTAGTGGGCAAGAGACAGGGGAGAATGTGACAATCAGATAAACTGAAATAGGATCCAACTTGGAGTTCTTAATGTTAAGATCTAGCAGCTTAACCAACTCTGTGCATCCAGCCTGATTTGTATTTGTATCTGCTGTTCATCAGTGCATCAAAGTTCTCCTCCCTATTTTCCATTTGACTCGGCAATGTATATGCCTCAAGCTTGTAGGTTCAAACACTCGCCCAAGCCTGGAATACATAGTGTAGGCTGATACTCCTGAGCAGAACTGAGGGAGTGCTGCATTATTAGAGTCACTGTCGAATGGATGAGATGTTAGAGAGATCCTGCTGCCTATTCCAGTTGTTGTTAAGGATCCTAGGGCACTATTCAAATGGGCGGCATAGTGGCGCAGTGGCTAGCACCGCAACCTCACAGCTCCAGGGACCCGGGTTCGATTCTGGGTACTGCCTGTGTGGAGTTTGCAAGTTCTCCCTGTGATCGCGTGAGGTTTTCGCCGGTTGCTCCGGTTTCCTCCCACCACCAAAGACTTGCAGGTGATAGGTAAATTGGCCATTGTAAATTGCCCGTAGTGTAGGTAGGTGGTAGGGAATATGGGATTACTGTAGGGTTAGTATAAATGGGTGGTTGTTGGTCGGCACAGACTCGGTGGGCTGAAGGGCCTATTTCAGTACTGTATCTCTAAATAAATAAAATAAATAAATAAGAGCAGGGAATTCTCCCATTGTCCGAATTAACATACCTCTCCAAGCCAACAAGATGATATTAACTGCTTACTCGTCGCCCTGCTGTTTCTGAACTCTTGTGAGATAAATGGCCACTGCGTTTTCCTACCTAACAGCAATCACTGAACTTCAACATAATTATTTTGTATTTGAAGTGCTTTGACATGTTTGAGATGTGACCAGATTATACATAAATGGAAATCTTTTAGTTTTGAACCAATCAAAAGGGAAATTTTGAAAAATGAAATGTCCTAAAGTCAAATTTAGAAGTAGTTTCAAACTTTCTGAAAAGCAGCCAGAGGTATATAAGCAGTATTTTCCACAGGGAAAACTTCATAGAAAATGAAAGTATTATTTTAAATAGAATTCAGTTTCACACAGGCTGGAACCAACTTCAAACGTCTGCTGGCCTCTGTAGTATTTTCAGACTTCACTCATTTACTTACCTTATTACTGATGTAATACAGCAAGCTGCTGCAGCAAAGCTAGTCCTCCAATGACGGATGAGACTGCAGCAACTTTCTTCAGCCAGCGTAGGTGTGAATGTCTGCCCCCTATATCTGCACAGCAGGTTTGAGCAAAGTTTTAGACATCCTGAGCTAGCTATAGACCCCGGGATCAAAGGAATGTGATGTATGATCAAAGAATGTTATCAAGAAGGGAATGCAGATGCTGCACTGCATCATGATAGCGCCGACCATACTGATGCTGTGTTCTGCTGTCAAACTCTGAGGTTGAGCTACTAATATGTCCCAGGTTATTTGGTGAGACACCAAGCCAGGTATGGAACACCACCTTGGCAGAAGTGGTGAAATATTGGGCAGGGTGTCACCCTTCACTGCTTCAGTGCCCTTCCTAAGGCTGCTCCAGAATAACCAGAACATGAGAAAAGATAATTTTCCACCCCCTCCCTTGAGTTAGGAATGGTGCAAAGCTAGAAGGGGAAATGGTCCTGTGAGAATTTGGAGCGCAATTTTAACTTAAATGACTGCTGGAAATAAAAGCACAGTTATTAATTATTGAAAGGCCAATTCAGGATTGATGTCACAAATATTTCTTCAAGCAAAGAATGATTAATTCTTGGAATTCTGGGCTAGTTTAATGTTGCTGGAAGACAGTACGTTGCTGTGGCAGATTAATTAGAGGGGCTGAATGAGCTCCCTCATTGCTACTTATCTGAGTTGAAAGAGAAATAGAAAGAATAACTTGACATGAATGCAATTAAGAGGTTCAGAGGACCATACATGCTATCACGACTGCTGTAAATTGTGTTACTCAGTTTAATTCTGTCTCAATTGCTGACTCTTGGTGTAAAGCCTTCATTATGAGAAATGTTTTCATGCCTGAAGCTCTGTTATAGTCAGTGCAGTCAGGAGTGGAATGCAGACTTCAATAAGATGTACCTCTGATGAGAGGAATTAATTTTGCCAGTCCCCTGGAGTTTATAATAATGAGCATCCACTGTGCTGGGTTTGTTTTGTTAGGAATTTGCTAGTAAATTACTGATTGACCGCGTTTCTTGTGTACCTGATCCAACGTGCAAACATAGAAAATAGGAGCAGGAGTAGGCCATTTGGCCCTTCGAGCCTGCTCCGCCATTCATGATGATCATGGCTGATCATCCAACTCAGTATCCTGTTCCGGCTTTCGCCCCATACCCTTCGATCCTTTTAGACCCAAGAGCTATATCTAACACCTTTTTGAAAACATTCAATGTTTTGGCCTCAACTGCTTTCTGTGGTAGCAAATTCCACAGGCTCACCATTCTCTGGGTGAAGAAATTTCTCCTCATCTCAGTCCTAAAAGGTTTACCCCGTATCCTTAGACTATAACCCCTGGTTCTGGACTCCCCCACCATCGGGAACATCCTTCCTGCATCTACCCTGTCAAGTCTGTTAGAATTTTATAGGTTTCTATGAGATCCCCCCTCACTCTTCTGAACTCCAGTGAATATAATCCTAACCGACTCAATCTCTCCTCATATGTCAGTCCCGCCATCCCAGGAATCAGTCTGGTAAACCTTCGCTGCACTCCCTCTATAGCATGAACATCCTTCCTCAGATAAGGAGACCAAAACTGCACACAATATTCCAGGTGTGGCTACACCAAGGCCCTGAATAATTGCAGCAAGATATCCCTGCTCCTGTACTCGAATCCTCTCGTTATGAAGGCCAACATACCATTTGCCTTTTTTTACTGCCTGTTGCACCTGCATGCTTACCTTCAGCGACTGGTGTACGAGAACACCCAGGTCTCACTGCATATTCCCCTCTCTCAGTTTATAGCCATTCAGATAATCTGCCTTCCTGTTTTTGCTACCAAAGTGGATAACCTCACATTTATCCACATTATACTGCATCTGCCGTGCATTTAGCCCACTCACTCAACTTGTCCAAATCACCCTAAAGCCTCTCTGCATCCTCCTCACAACTCACCCTCCCTCCAGGTTTTGTGTCATCTGCAAATTTGGAGATTTTACATTTAGTTCCCTCATCTAAATCATTAATGTATATTGTGAATAGTTGGGGTCCTAGCACCGATCCGTGCGGTACCCCACTCGTCACTGCCTGCCATTCAGAAAAAGACCCACTTATCCCTACTCTTTGTTTCCTGGCCACCAACCAATTTTCTGTCCATCGCAATACACTACCCCCAATCCCATGTGCTTTAATTTTACACGCTAATGTATTATGTGGGACTTTGTCAAAAGCCTTCTGAAAGTCCAAATAAAACACATCCACTGGCTCCCCCTCATCAACTCTACTAGTTACATCCTCGAAGAATTCTAGTAGATTTGTCAAGCATGATTTCCCTTTCGTAAAACCATGCTGATTCTGTCCGATTCTACCACTGTTCTCCAAGTGCTCTGCTATAAAATCTTTGATAATGGACTCTAGAATTTTCCCCACTACCGACGTCCGGCTGACTGGTCTATAATTCCCTGTTTTTTCTCTACCTCCCTTTTTAAATAGTGGGGTTACATTAGCTACCCTCCAATCTGTAGGAACTGTTCCAGAGTCTATAGAATCTTGGAAGATGACCACCAATGCATCCACTATTTCTAGGGCCACATCCTTAAGTACTCTGGGATGCATACCATCAGGCCCTGGGGATTTATTGGCCTTCAATCCCATCAATTTCCCCAACACTATTTCTCTACTAATACTGATTTCTTTCAGTTCCTCTCTCTCACTATGCCCTGTGTTCCCCAACATTTCTGGTATGGTATTTGTGTCCTCCTTTGTGAAGACAGAACCAAAGTATGCATTTAGTTGGTCAGCCATTTCTTTATTCCCCATAATAAATTTCCGTTTCTGACTGTAAGGTACCTACATTTGTCTTCACCAATCTTTTTCTCTTCACATACCTATAGAAACTTTTACTGTCAGTTTTTATGTTCTCCACAAATTTGCTCTCGTACTCTTTTTTTTTTTCCCCTTCTTAATCAATCCCTTGGTCCTCCTTTGCTGAATTCTAAACTGTTCCCAATCCTCAGGTCTGTTGTTTTTCCTGGCAAATTTATATGCCTCTTCTTTGGATCTAATGCTATCTCTAATTTCCCTTGTAAGCCATGGTTTGGCGACCTTTCCCGTTTTACTCTTGTGCCAGACAGGGACAAACAATTGTTGCAGTTCATCCATGTACTCTTTAAATGTTTGCCATTGCCTATCCACCGTCATCCCTTTAAGTAACGTTTCCCAATCCGTCATGGCCAACTCGTGCCTCATACCTTCGTAGCTTCCTTTACTAAGATTCAAGACCCTTGTCTCAGAATCAACTACGTCACTCTCCATCTTGATGAAGAATTCTATCATATTCTGGTCGCTCATCCCCAAGGGGTCCTGCACCACTAGATTGTCAATTATTCCTCTCTCATTACACAATACCCAGTCTAGGATGGCCTGTACTCTAGTTGGTTCCTCAATGTATTGGTCCAGAAAACCATCCCATATACACTCCAAGAATTCCTCCTCTACTGTATTGTGACTAATTTGATTTGCCCAATCTATATGCAGATTAAATTCACCCATAATTACAGATGTTCCTTTATCGCATGCATCTCTAATTTCCTGTTTAATGCCATTCCCAACATCAGTTTGGGGGTCTATATACAACCCCCACTAACGTTTTTTTGCCCCTTAGTGTTTCTCAACTCTACCCATACAGATTCCACATCATCAGAGCTAATATCTATCCTCACTATTTCATTAATTTCCTCTTTAACTAGCAATGAAACTCCACCGCCTTTTGCTTTTTTCTGTCCTTCCTAAATACTGAATATCCCTGGATGTTCATTTCCCATCCCTGATCACCTTTTATGAGCGAGTACCTTGTGTTGTTGACACATTGAAACAGCACATTGAGACTGTGCCACAAACACAGAGATTCTTACTTCAGTTGGATTGTCACAAAGCAAGTTAGTCTGAACTGCTATTAGTGGCTGACTGCAGAAAGGTATTGTCAAAGTTCTAAGAGCAGATTGACTGTTCTTCATCTTGGCCATGGAATAGATTATAGCGTGTGGAATCTAACATGGAAAAAAGTAACCAAATATGAGAAAAAGGTGGTACCAAATCGTAGCTGACCAAGGCATTGCCTCACAAAGTTGTCCCACTTAAATTTATGCTGCAAATCCTTGCAAAATTCCCAATTTTGGGTGAAGCGCTGAGTAAGTATGAGGGAAGGATGGAAAATTCAAAAAATGATTTCTTCTAATAAACTGTTGTGTCATAGTGAATGTTTATGGAGTAGCACTAACCCAGACCAGAAACTATTGTGTTACCTGCATAGACTGTCAGGCAAGAAAATGTCTTGAAGTGGGACCAGAAGAAGGAAGGCTTTAAAAACACTCAGGTATACAAATCGATTAGTACAAAGGGAAAATAAATAATATTCTTGGGTCTGTGGATGTCTGTGGCCACATTTTTAATCGTCAGGATCAGGAATGTAATAAAAAAAATCATAATTTCAGATGCCGTTTAATGGAATCAAATGTGTTTTGGAAGGTGATTTGGACATGCCAAGCACTGGAAGCAATCCATCTCAAAATAAAGGCAGCTGCCCATGCAGACATTTGATGGGATATGGTTAAAACTGTTGTCTGATTTCCTTTGAGTGCTGTCCCTTTAAGATCTTGATATGCGAATGAGCTAAGTACCAGGATGCAGCCACATGACCACAAGCCAGAGTCACTTTAACTCTAACACCCAGAGGCAGATTCTGTAAATAGTTAGCTAGCTCTGTACTGTATAATAGATTAGCTGAAATAAACCTGTTTGAGATCTTCAACCAGGAGGACTCCACACAGCTCTTTGATGTTGCATCAGGCAACATAAAAAGATCTCATTACATGGTGGCAGCTCCTCATTACAAAAACTGCCATTGAGACTGAAGCTCGGATTCATCTTCTGCAGGAAATTCAGGACAAAAGTCAGGAAGTATTTATTTGCGCAGAGAGTGAACAGTAGCTCGACTGGATTGTTAGAAAAGTGATTTGAGGTCAAGACTCTGGCTCATTTCCGGAAGATGTGGATGCTGAAAAGAGGAAGCATTCGGGTTGATATTCTGGAAGGATGGGGTTAAATGGTCTGCATGGCTTTCTTGAACAAAACCTATTTTGTGATCATTACCCATAATCTATAATTATGTGTCCCTACTGTATTATTTCAAAAAGCTCCAAGTACCTTTTTGAATATTGTGCTCACAAGCAGAATTCTCAGGCAACTGTTCAATACTATGCAGCTGTTTTTGTGTCAGGAAGGGGAGATTGTTGGCACTTCTCCTTTATATGTGCCTTTGAGTAGGTCGATATCGGATAATTTTAAAAGAACAATGTTGCAACCAAAGTTTGCCACAGCATTTATGTTTGTAAATGATCAAAACCGACCATCTAGAAAATCAAAGTTTGCAAGCAGTTTGGCTAATTCTTGGAGTCCCAGTTCCGCTTTCACTGTGTGTCTGATTCTGTCCAGTAACTTCAGCTGTTCCTGACGTAATGTGTGTTTGTTTCTTTTTTTGTTTTACCTTCTTCCCTTTTCCCCCTTTTCTCCTGCACAGACTGGGCCCTCTGCTCCATCCTCCTCTCCCATGCAGGGCACGTTCCATGGCCACCCAGGTCCTGTCCAGCAGCATCGTCGACAGAGTGAGTGTAACACTCTACAGTCAGACACTCTCAGCACTGCCACTTAACAATCAGCATGAAATCTCTTAGTTTGACAAAGCTAGTAAAATTAGAGATATGACACACTGATGTTGGTTTCTTTCAGAATTTGTCTAGCTTTCACACAATATGTACGCTTCTCAAATTGATTGGTGATTATAATTAGCTGTTGCAAAGTGCCTTTGTTTGGCACAAGATTCTGCCATGAGTGAGGAACAGAGACTATGCTGTACATTTCAACTTGCTCTAATGGACCAGTGCAGTCCCTTTGAAGCAGGGAGAAACATTCCCTCCATGTGCACGAGATACCTAATTTTCAGCTTGTAAGACAGGTTGATGCAATCAGCTGCCTTTGTTATACAGCCAATCTTAGCTGATCTTACCCATGTCTCTTTGATTAAAGGTGATTGTGAACGTTAATAGGGAAGGACTGTATTAGCTATGTACATGGCTTGTGATTCCTCATAGATTACTTGTATCAGAAGGGAAGGATGATTATCTGATCATAAGTGCATGGGGTTCCCCAGTTACAATTCAATTGCAAAATAGCAATGTTGGGTACTTACAATATTTTAATTATTGCTGAATCAAAATCCTCCACAATGAAGAAAGCTTTGGTGCATCCTGTTTAATTTTCAGTGTTTACCAGCAGTAGCATCTTCAGAACTTTTTCAAGGGCAATTAGGGATGGGCAACAAATGCTGACCTTGCAGCAGGCTCGCATCCCATGAGCAAATAAAAAAACTAGCTCAAAAAATTGTGCAATGAGCTGAGTCATTAAACTGGGATTCAAAAGTTCATATCAACACTTGAGGAACAGAGCCCATGTTTGAGGCCCTGGCACCTTTTTGCAGCACAAGTGCCTTGATGGTGAATTGAGAAATGGGCTGTCAGTTTATGATGTACACAAACTTAGGATGCTGCCCTGCATGATTCAGTTAGATAAGCCTCAATGTCACTGCTCGTCAAATCACATTAGATCACCAGAACTGGCTTGCCATCATTGCTGGCAAAAAAAAATTGAAAATGGTAAACAATGGTAAGTAGCTATCAAGTTTGTATGTAATAAAGAATAAGGCAATCGGAAATGTATAATGCTTTCCAGAGGTTCTAATGACTTTGAACTACTCAATGTAAAATCTTATTGTTTACAATATCCTGACAATTCCTCAATGTGTTACTGCATTGTACCGCACAGTATATTGTACACTAAGCTTCATGTGTATAGTATTAAAACCCTGTCAACTCCACTTAAGTGAATACCTGCTAGTGACGATCTCTATTGAAGGAGCTACACTGTTGTGATTTTGTGTTTGCATAAAGTGAATGAATCTTTCAAAACATTAATCAGGTGAGCAAAAAAATTGATTATTTTCTTCAAGTAATTTAAAGGATCGCATTGCAAAGTTGGTTCTGTCGTGTCTATTAAACATACTGAATGTGAAACTTCCCACCAATGTTTCTGTTGTCTCGAAATAAAAACAAGGCAAAGGTTGTTGTGGCTATTCAAAGGCCTGAGCTTGGCAAAAAGTGTTCTGACGCAGCACCTACAGCCCTTTAAGTAGAATTTGACAATCCAAAATTGGTTTGTCCGTATTAGCTCAATAGCTCAAGCAGTTTACTCATGTTACGACTCTTTTCGGCCTAGGATTGCACGGTTTATCATGTGTACAGCTTAAATTAGTCAGTCTGAGCCAACTGCTGAACATGTGTCTATAAATTAGCATCAAGGTAAAAGCAATAATCTTGTTGAAGATTTCAGTCAAATGACTGTTACAGTGATCCGGATTTTTCCCCCTCTGGTCTGCCAGTGTCTTCACTAGGAGCAGAAACTAATTATCATGCTTCAGAATCTGCAATCCAAGAAATCCACATCATTATTGAATTTCTTTTTCAGAGCTCCAAATTGGAGAGTGGTGCACATCTTCAGTAACCTTTGATAGCATAGTCACTGCTTCTGAATGTTTCTGTCCTTTCTGTGGAATCTACACTTCTTTAAGAGCTTTATTAAAATCTCCTCACCCTCTCTGTTAGTTGAGGTTTTGTGTTTCTTCCCTTCTGTGTGAGCCCTAAATGGCATTTGTGCATCTGGCATCTGTGACACACCTTGCTTCTCTTTCTCCCCATCACAAAGGCATAAGATGGGTAGAGATGAGGAAATCTATTTGGCTCATCACAACTGCTCAATTCCAAAAGACTACACAGCCTCTTTACTCTCCTTCCCATCATGGCATGGAACTGTTTCTTAAATTAATCCAGAATTTTCACCTCCACTACCTTGAATGAAGAAATTTCTGACATCAATCCAAAATGTTCCTTTTTCCAGTTGAATCTGTGCTCCGTGTCCTACTGTAACAGCTTAGTTTAACATAATTTGTATTTACATTTCTGAGCCATTTATTATCATAAATAATTCAATAAAATCATCTCTTAGTTTACCCCCACCCCCACCCCCGCATTCAGGATGAAGAGCTCAAATCTTTCCAGTAATTTTTCATGACTCGCTCTTTCAATGTCGCGGATCAGTCTCATGGCTCCTCTCTCGAATACCTTTTCCTCTGTCTTGTTGACCAGAGCTGGACACAATGGTCAAGGTGTGGGTTGACCAGAACACTAATTGCTTCGGGCATGACTTCCTCTGACTTGCACTCTGCTCTTTGTTATATAATTCACCATTTTATTGCTTTGTTGATTACTGGTCCACAGTGAATAAGCATATTGAGTGTAAAGTTCCCAGATCTTCGTCAACTTTATTCTTAGTTATTTTGACAGAGTTCCTGAAATATTTAAATAAAAGCAAAATACTGTGGATGCTGGAAATCTAAAATAAAAACAGAAAGTGCTGGAAATACTCAGCAGGTCTGGCAGCATCTGTGGAGAGAGAAGCAGAGTTAACGTTTCAGGTCTGTGAAAAATATTTTCCAGCACTTTCTGTTTTTATTCCTGAAGTTTTTAAGTTGTCAATTTCTTTTCTCTTCCTTCCTTCTGCATTTCTAAGTTCAGTCAAGAATGAGGAACTGAAATAAATTAGTATTAGTAAAAAAGTTGATCAATCCCCTGGACCTGATTTTCTGCATCGCAGAATGTTGAAAGAGGTGGCTGTATGGGGAGTGGATGCGTTGGTGACCATCTTCCAAACTTCTATAGATTCTGGAATGGTTCCTGCAGATTGTAAGGTAGCAAATGTAACCCCACTATTTAGAAAGGAGGGAGAGAGAAAACGGGGAACTATAGACCTGTTAGACTGACATCAGTAGTAGGGAAAATGCTAGAATCTATTATAAAGGATGTGATAACTGGACACTTGGAAAATAATAGTAGGATTGGGCAGAGTCAGCATGGATCTATGAAAGGGAAATCACTTTTTGAGGATGTAACTAGCAGAATAGATAAAGGGGAACCAGTAGATGTGGTGTATTTGGATTTTCAGAAGGCTTTTGATAAGGTCCCACACAGGAGGTGAGTAAGCAAAATTTGAGCACATGGGATTGGGGGTAATATACTGGCATGGATTGAGAATTAGTTAACGGACAGAAAACAGAGTAGGAGTAAATGGGTCATTCCCAGGTTGGCAGACTGTGAATAGTGGGGTACCATAAGGATCAATGCTTGGGTCCCAGCTATTCACAATCTATATCAATGATTTGGATGTGGGGACCAAATGTAATATTTTCATGTTTGCTGAGGACACAAAACTAGGTGGGAATGTGAGTTGTGAGGAGGATACAAAGAGGCTTCGAGGGGATTTAGACAGGCCAAGTGAGTGGGCAAGAACATGGCAGATGGAATATAATGTGGAAAAATGTAAAGTGATCCACTTTGGTAGGAAAAACAGAAATGCAGAGTATTTCTTAAATAATGAGAGATTGGGAAGTGTTGATGTCCGAAGGGACCTGGATGTCGTTGTTCATAAGTCACTGAAAGCTAACTTGCAGGTACAGCAAGTAATTAGGAAGGTAAATGGTATGTTGGCCTTTATTGCGAGGATTTGCGTACAGGAGTAAAGAAGAGTGGTTGCAATTGTATAGAGCCTTGGTGAGACTGTACCTAGAATATTGTATACAGTTTTGGTTCCCTTGCCTAAGGAAAGATATACTTGTCATAGAGGGAATGCAATGAAGTTCACCAGACCGATTCCTGGCATGGCAGGATTGTCCTGTGAGGAGAGATTGAGGATACTGAGCCTGTATTCTCTAGAGTTTAGAAGAATGAGAGATGATCTCATTGAAGCATACAGAATTCTTAGAGGGCTGTACAGGGTAGATGCAGGAAGGATATTTCCCCTGGCTGAGGGGTCTAGAGTCAGGGGACACAGTCCCAGAATAAGAGTCATAGAGAGATACAGCACTGACACAGGCCCTTCGGCCCACCGGGTCTGCGCCGACCATCAGTCACCCATTTATACTAATCCTGCATTAATCCCATTTTCCCTCTCACATCCCCACTTTTCCCTCAACTCTCCTACCACCTACCTACACTAGGGGCAATTTTATTTTTTTTACAATAGCCAATTTACCTATCAACCCGCTATTCTTTGACATGTGGGAGGAAACTGGAGTACCCGGAGGAAACCCATGCAGTCACAGGGAGAATTTTCAAACTCCGCACAGGCAGTACCCAGAAGTGAACCCGGGTTGCTGGAGCTGTGAGGCTGCGGTGCTAACCACTGTGCCGCCCATTTAGAGGTAAGCCATTGAGAACTGAGATGAGGAATTTCTTCACTCAGAGGGTGGTGAATCTTTGGAATTTTCTATCCCAGATGGCTGTAGAGATAGTCATTGAGTATATTAAAGACAGAGATCAATAAATTTTTAAATATTAAAGATATCAAGGTGATAGTGTGGGAAAATGGCATTGAGGTAGAAGATCAGCCATGATCTAGTTGAATGGCAGAGCAGGCTCAAGGGGCCAAATGGCCTACTCCTCCTATTTCCGATGTCCCTGGTCTTTCTGCAGTCAGCAGATGCTGAGCAATCTGGATAACCACTTTGCCATAGGGAGAAAATACTCCGGTCGCTCCTGAGTGCATTAGTGAGGATCTGAGAGAGCCATCTACCTGTTTGACTCCTCTTCTTGCCAAAATATTAAACACCTGATTCATAGTTATTCCCTCTGCAGTGTACACTTTTGATTTAATTTAGGCTCGCGTGAAAGAATATAGCTTCATTTTCAGAATTGACTGCACAGAATGACCTCCAGTTCTGAACAAAGCACATCAGGAATTGGGCTTACTATTTAACTTGTGTAGTATATGGAATATGATCAGAAAATAATGGCCCAAACACATTAGCTGGTCATTCATCTCATTGTTAAATCTTCACAAAATGTCTCCTGTGTTTACCTTTGTAACAATAGGCATTGCACCTCAAGGTAATTCTTTGTATGTGAAGCTAATAAAGAAATCTCTGAGACACATGACAAGGTGCTTATATAAATACAAGTCTCCTTCCTTCCCTTCCTTACCTTGGGAATTGTTATATTTGGCAAGGACCTAGAGATCTGTCGACAGGAATTGGAGGCTATAAACAGGTGGGATATTGGAATGGACAATAAGGGGGTTCTCATCTTGGTACGATAGTAAGACATGATTTATTTTTGTTGTTGATGCACCTCGACTATACCAGGGCAGTTGAACCACTAACTTGAACCTTTGAACTACTAAGACAGAATTAAGAACAAATTAATAATAAAAGCAACAACTTTAAATGTTTGGTGCTATCTATTGGTGTGTTTTCGGGAAAAATTAGTGAGAAACAGGACGTGGGACAGGGGTAGATACAGAAAAACTGTGTGGATAAAATAACTGCAAACTGATCAGCAATTGTACATGTTCACAAAGATTCCATCAAAGCAATTACGCCATTAGAATCAAAATGGCATTAGTAATGGAAGAAAGAGAGCACATTGCCGGATGAACAAGTGCTCTTTAATCATAAGTCTTATGTGTATTATGCTGCTGGACCATTTTTTTCCTCTGTGTAAGGATTTATGATAAGTGCAAAGATCCATTGATCAAACAGTATCTTCATCCTCATGATGCCTCAATATGACTGGCAAGTAAAGTATATTTTTGCATGCAGTAAGGAACAATCTGATGATTAACTTTTACGTGAAAGAACCCCAAACTAGAAAAAGAGAGAACTTGCATTTATATTGTGCCTTTCACAAGCTCACGATGTCGTAAATTGCTTCACAGCCAATGAAGTACTTTCAAAGTGTCATCACTGTTGTAATTTAGGAAACTAGTGACTGAAGGAGGAGACTGTATGTTGACTTTGTGGTAGGTGTAGCTTTGGGTGAGGCGGGGTACGGGAGTGAGCCAATAGAGACTAACAGATGTGTCAGGCAACTTGCATAGACACTGTCCAGTTATACAAAGGGATGAACATAGAATTTCAAATGGTTCAAATGCTGTAAAAGAGGGTGCCCAACCGTTTCACATTACAATTTTTGCCTTACATAGGGGGCTGGTGCGACAATTTCAGAAAGATAAAGGCATTAAAAATTTATTTTACTATCAAAACAATAAACGCGCATTTAAATGAAAAGACTAATTTATTGACTTACTTTCTCATCACTATGTTGAACATTGATTTCGTGACATATCTGGCATTGTTTTTGCTCGCATAAGTACTCAAACTGTGCCCACACACTTGATGTAGCAATGCAGAGTATTCTGGATAGATTTCCATCTGTCAGCCGTGACCTTGGTCTCTCTCACCCCCTTCTCTCCGTCTCTCTCTCTCTCTCTCTACCCTCCCCCTCTCTGTCTCTCCCTCCCCCCATCACTCTCTCTTTCTTGCCCCTCTCTCCCTCCTCCCCCTCCCTCTCTCTGTCTCTCTCCCTCTCTCTCTCTGTCTCCCTCCCTCTCTCTCTATGTCTCCCTCCCTCTCTGTCTCCCTCTCTCTCTCTCTCTCTCTGTCTCTCTGTCTCCCTCCCTCCCTCTCTCTCTGTCTGTCTGCCTCCCTCTCTCTCTGTCTGTCTCCCTCCCTCGCTGTCTGTCTCCCTCCCTCCCTGTCTGTCTGTCTCCCTCCGTTTGTCTGTCTGTCTGTCTCCCTCCGTTTGTCTGTCTGTCTGTCTCCCTCCCCTCCCTCTGTCTCCCTCCCCTCCCTCTGTCTCCCTCCCCTCCCTCTGTCTCCCTCCCCTCCCTCTGTCTCCCTCCCCTCCCTCTGTCTCCCTCCCCTCCCTCTGTCTCCCTCCCCTCCCTCTGTCTCCCTCCCCTCCCTCTCTCTGTCTGTCTCCCTCCCTCCCTCTCTCTCTGTCTCCCTCTCTCTCTCTCTCTGTCTGTCTCTCTCTCTCTCTCTCTCTCTCTCTCTCTCTCTCTCTCTCTCTCTCTCTCTCTCTCTCCAACTCTCTCTCTCTCTCTCTGTCTGTCTCCCTCCCTCTCTCGCTGTCTGTCTCCCTCCCTCTCTCGCTGTCTGTCTCCCTACCTCTCTCTCTGTCTCCCTCCCTCCCTCTCTCTCTGTCTCCCTCCCTCCCTCCCTCCCTCCCTCCCTGTCTGTCTGTCTCTCTCTCTCTCTCTCTCTCTCTCTCTCTCTCTCTGTCTCCCTCCCTCCCCCTCTCTCTGTCTCCCTCCCTCCCCCTCTCTCTGTCTCCCTCCCTCCCCCTCTCTCTGTCTCCCTCCCTCCCCCTCTCTCTGTCTCCCTCCCTCCCCCTCTCTCTGTCTCCCTCCCTCCCCCTCTCTCTGTCTCCCTCTCCCCCTCTCTCTGTCTCCCTCCCTCCCTCCCTCTCTGTCTCCCTCCCTCCCCCCTCTCTGTCTCCCTCCCTCCCTCCCTCTCTGTCTCCCTCCCTCCCCCCTCTCTGTCTCTCTCCCTCCCTCTGTCTCTCTCCCTCCCTCTCTGTCTCTCTCCCTCCCTCTCTGTCTCTCTCCCTCCCTCTCTGTCTCTCTCCCTCCCTCTCTGTCTCTCTCCCTCCCTCCCTCTCTGTCTGTCTGTCTCCCTCCCTCTCTGTTTCCCTCCCACCCTCCCTCCCTCCCTGTCTGTCTGTCTCCCTCCCTCCCTCTCTCCCTGTCTCTCTCCCTGTCTGTCTGTCTCCCTCCCTCCCTCTCTCCCTGTCTGTCTCCCTCCCTCCCTCTCTCGTCTGTCTGTCTGTCTCCCTCCCTTCCTCCCTCCCTGTCTGTCTCCCTCCCTCTGTCTCCCTCCCTCCCTGTCTGTCTGTCTCCCTCCCTTCCTCTCTGCCTGCCTCACTGTCTGTCTCTCTCCCTCCCTCCCTCCCTCCCTCCCTGTCTGTCTCCCTCCCTCCCTCCCTCCCTCCCTGTCTGTCTGTCTCCCTCCCTCCCTCTCTGTCTGTCTCCCTCCCTCCCTCTCTGTCTGTCTCCCTCCCTCCCTCTCTGTCTGTCTCCCTCCCTCCCTCTCTGTCTGTCTCCCTCCCTGTCTGTCTGTCTGTCTCCCTCCCTGTCTGTCTGTCTGTCTCCCTCCCTCCCTCCCTCCCTCTGTCTGTCCCCCCCTCCCTCCCCTTCCTCTCCCTGTCTTGCTCCCTCTTCCTCCCCACTCTCTCTTCCCCCCCCTCCCCCACTCTCTCTTCCCCCCCCCACTCTCTCTTCCCCCTCCCAGCTCTCTCTCTTTGTGTGTCTGTCTCGCTTCCCGCTCCCCCTCTCTGTTCGCTACTGCCTGCTCCTCGCTCCCCGCTGCCCACTCCCCATCTGCACTCACAGTAAATGTGGATAATAGAGACAGGCTGTGATCATCGCCTCTCTGCTGGGTACAGCCATGTTGTGTGGGTGTGAGGTCCGAACATACGAACACACATATGAATTAGGAGCAGGAGTAGGCCACTCAGTCCTTCGAGCTTCCTCCGCCATTCAATAAGTTCACGGCTGAACTGATTCCCGTTAACCTTTCACCCCCTTGCTTATCAAGAATCTATCGACCTCTGCCTTAAAAATATTCAAAGACTCTGCTTCCACTGCCTTTTGAGGAAGAGAATTCCAAAGACTCACGACCCTGAGAGAAAACATTTCTCCTCATATCTGTCTTAAACGAGCGACCCTTTATTTTTAAACAGTGACCCCTAGTTCTAAATTCTCCCACAAGGGGAAACAACCTTTCCACATCCACCCTGTTAAGACCCTTCAGGATCTTATATGTTTCAATCAAATCGCCTCTTAAATTCCAAGCCTATCCTATCCAATCTTGCCTCGTAAGACAGCCCACCCATTCCAGGTATTAGTCTAATAAACCTTCTCTGTACTGTCTCCAACGCATTTACATCCTTCCTTAAATAAGGAGACCGTTACTGTACACAATGCTTCACATGTGGTCTCACCAATGCCCTGTATAACTGAAGCATAACCTCCCTACTTTTTGTATTCAATTCCCCTCACGATAAATGATAACATTCTATTAGCTTAGGATACTTGACGACAGGGGTTACCCACCGAAGAGATGGCTGATTACAGCGGTGAGTCCCACGGACTGCGGCAGAGGCCACGCGACGACCAGAGTCACCATTGAGCAGACCATCGATCTGTTTAAAATGAGATTTAGGTGCCTGGACTGCTCGAAACAAACCAATAGTTGCCTCACATTCCGGCAGTTTACATCCGCGGGCCAAGTGGAAACCTTCAGAGGTCCGGACTCTTGCCCACGAGCTGTATGTTGGACAAGCATGTTCTAAAATGAAAAAGAAAAAATTTGCCTTTGTATTGCATCTTATCAAGTCTCTGCACTTCATATAAAGACAATTCCTTAGCAGTACAATGGGTCAGGTTTTGCTGTCAAATTAACAATGAGGCTAATTGAGCTTGTCATTATTTATGCATCAATGGTATAGCAACTTCCAGTGAAGGGCAGATGCACAGAAATCCAAAAATTGCTATCCAAATTGCTTCAGTTTGTGAAACAGCATCGCACCGTCAGTCTTACCATTGAAATGCATTGAATGACTTGCCGCTGTATTTGTGCGGTAGATGCAAACTAAACTAAATACAGACAGTGAAGTTGTGTCATTTCAAGTTTAAGCATCCTTTTAATGATGTAATCAGTGTTAATTACTGTCAATCAACCTGTTAGGCACTTTGAATTTTTGGAGGAGGGAACAGAGAGTAGACAATGGTAATGCCGTACATGTAATTTATCTGGATTTTCAAGGCCTTCGATAAGGTGCCCCATAATAGAGTAATGAATAGGGTCAGAGAATGCAAAGTGAGGGGACAAGTGGCAGAATGGATTGCTAGCTGGCTTCAAGACAGAAAGCAGAGAGTGGGAGTAAAGAGTAGTTAAGATTGAATAGAGGCCATTAAAATTATGAAAAGTTTTGATAGAGTGGACACAGAGAATGTTTCCACTTGTGGGTAAGAGCATAACTGGAGGGCATCAATATAAGGTAGTCATCAAGAAACCAATAGGGAATTCAGAAGAAACTTCTTTCCCCAGAGAGTGGTGAGAATGTGGAACTCGCTAACACAGAGAGTGGTTGAAGTAAATAGTATGGAATGTATTTAAGGGGAAGTTAGACAAGCATATGAGGGAGAAGGGAATGGAGGGTTATAATGATGGATTTAGATGAGGAAAGTCTTAAAAGCATCACGCTGTCAGTTTCACAGCTCAACTGAAGCAGGAACGAGCTTCCCAAATTGGACAGATTCAGGATTCTCCGACATTTTGTTAAAAAGCCCACCAGAAAACCCCGATGCTGTCCGATGTGGGAAGCGCATTCCGACTTCAGCAGCTGAGCCGTGAAACTCCGTGCAAAACTGCTGTGCTGAGTGCTCCCGCTCAGTGCAACTGAGAGAGGAGGGAACAGAGAGAGGGGGGGAGGAGGGAGAACAGAGAGAGAGCGAGAGCGTGGAGGAGCAGAGAGAGGGGGAACACCGGGAGGGAGACAGACAGAGACAGAGATGAAGATCACTCCTGACAGATGGACATTAATCCAGAATACTCTGCATCGCTACATCAAGTGTGTAGGCAGAGACTGACCACTTATGCTTGCTAAAACAATACCAGGTATGTCACTAAATCAGTTTTCAATATTGTGACGAGAAACTAAGTCAATAAATTAATCTTTTCATTTAAAGCATTTTTACAAAAATGCACATTTGTTGTTTTATTAGTGTTACGACCAGGTGAGAAAGGGATCTAGGGCTTCCCTCTCAGCCTTTTTATGGTTTGACTGTAACAGGGTTTAATTTTTAAAACACCGTGTTTTTAGCTTCCCATCAGTGAATCCTTGTTCACTGCTCACCAATTGTAATGGCAAAGAAATCAACCAGACAGGTTTTCTTAGATTTAAACAAGAGAGCTGTACGTTTATTAACCTTAAAACTCTAATTCGGTTAAAACTACTAAAAATACACGACCATGTGAGCATGCCTACGTGCTAAATACACATGAAGATAGAGACAGAAAAGGGAAAAGAGTCAAGGGGATAGGTTTGAAGCAATAGCTCAAGTTCATTTATTGTCTTTTGAGTTTGATGTAAAGTCTTTGATTGCAGTTCAATCTTGCCATCTCATTGGGGCCCAGTGCACACTTTCAAACTTGTTTTGATGGCTTTCTGTCTTCTGGAAATCCAGTTGCAGTCTCTTCTCTTGGTGACAGAGAGAGAGCGATGCTCTCTCTTCAATGTTAGTTGCAGTCTGATTTTTTTCCTGTGTCATGATTCAAACCAAACCTGGGCTAGCAGGCCAGTCATGTGATTAGCTACTTTTTGGGACCCACCTGCCCGGTGAGGTTTTGTGGATTCTTTCAATCTTTGTAGACATCCTCAGTAGGGGGCTGGAATGCTGGCTTTCACACAGTCAGTGTCTTGTGATCAAAATCCATTTGGTTAATTGAATGAGGGAGCAGTTCCATTGTCTTCTGCAGGCAACTGTCTCTTAGAATGCAAATGTTTCCAGCCACTGTCCTGTTAGAATGCAGGTGCAGCCCTGTTTTCAGTCCAGTTTAAAATTAATGTTCCATATAATGAAATTAATATGCCTCATTCTTGGCAGGTGTGGTTTTCCTCATGTTAGTAAGTTAAATTTTTAATGCCTTTATTTTTGAAATTTGCTGACCGGCCCCCCAGGCCAAGCAAAAATCGTAATGCAGCCCTGCGCCTATAAAGGTTGGACAGCCCTGTGATAATGCAACCAATTTGCGCACAGCAAGGTCCCACAAACAGCAATGAAATAAATATGCAGCTTTCCATTTCAGTGGTGTTGCTTTGAGAGATCTTCGTAAATGCTAGATAAGTCAACACCTCTGCTTTTCCTTGAATAGTACAATGGGAATTTTTACACTTGCCTAAACAAGCAGCACAAGTTTCAGAAGAAAACAATGCTATTGCTTTTGTGATAGTTCCTGCTGAGACTTGACAAGACAGCAATTTAGCCCATTGTAAGATTGCCTTTGAGTGGCTGTGCATCTGGGACAGGGACTGTTTAATTTGCATAAGTGAGAATTATCTATGATTTTATGGTTTGTCATAATTTCACCACAGGCATTGTTGATAATTGAGATGTTAAAAATAAAAATAATACTTACACCTCTGAATTATCACACAGCTGTTTCTCATTCACCACCTACTAGCATCATTTTTAAAGATTATAAACTCAGGAAGAGTCAATTTCAAGTACAAATGGAGTTTAAAACCATTCACATAAACACTTCTTATGGACTGACTGCGACATTCTAATAATACCTACACCTCATACTTGTACTTGCAATTTCCCACATTCCAAGAGGAAGTGGATCTGCGGTTATCGACATGACACTATCTCACATCTTGACCCATGTGTCCAATAAGGAACATCCCTGTTCCCCAAATTAGAAATCCTGACTCCAAAATTAGAAAAGCTGAAGTTTTGATGTTGCCATGCATTGCATGAGTTTTCCTGTGTAGCTGTGTAAAGCAATGCACCCTCCCTCTCCCCAGCTGTGGTACCATAGTGAACAACTGTAAACAACACATTCAGCTTCACTCTCCAATTTCCCTCCCTTCCAAACTGCTCAGCCTGAAAAACTGATGGGCAAGAAAGCTTCCTGTGCCACTAATTCACTGGAACAATTCTAGTTATTACAGCAGCATCCTTGGCAATAATATTTTTATTTTCTATGATATCCAAGAATTCCTTCACATTTTCATTACAGTGATTACAATTGTGATATTCCCTAAATCCTGCTTAGCCATGCACATTTTATTTTTGTTATGAAGGGAAATTCTTTCGATCCATCATGTGTAGTAAGGACGTGGTTAAGCATGGCTGCATTTTTACCAGGACGTTGTCTGATTTCCATCAATATATAAAAAAAATCTAGGTACACAAACTACATGGTATCATAGTGAGGCACCCAGACCATGAGGAACCCATGTTCACACCCTGGCCAGGGTATCATAGTGAGGCACCCAGACCATGAGGAACCCATGTTCACACCCTGGCCAGGGTATCATAGTGAGGCACCCAGACCATGAGGAACCCATGTTCACACCCTGGCCAGGGTATCATAGTGAGGCACCCAGACCATGAGGAACCCATGTTCACACCCTGGCCAGGGTATCATAGTGAGGCACCCAGACCATGAGGAACCCATGTTCACACCCTGGCCAGGACTGAGTTGGCTGATTTCCAATTGAGGCAGTGGTAGGGCAATGCAATCAGCCATGGTGACACCAGACTCTGAAGGCAAAGATCAAACATAGTTTGTGCTTCTGATTGATATCTAGTCGTGTTCTGGCATCTGTTGCATCCCTAATTGCAACACCATTCGTGGTCATGCTTTCAGCTGCCTGGGCACTAAGCTCTGGAATTCCCTCCCTAAGCCTCTCTACCTCTCTTTCCTTCTTTTGAGACTCTCATTAAAACCTACCCCTTTGACCAAGCTAAAATAAAAGCAAAATACTGCGGATGCTGGAAATCTGAAACAAAAACAAGAAATGCTGGATTCACTCAGCAGGTCTGGCAGCATCTGTGGAAAGAGAAGCAGAGTTAACGTTACGGGTCAGTGTTCCGAAGAAGGGTCACTGACCCGAAACGTTAACTCTGCTTCTCTTTCCACAGATGCTGCCAGACCTGCTGAGTGAATCCAGCATTTCTTGTTTTTGTTGCCTTTGACCAAGCTGTTGGTCGCCTGTCCTGAGATCTCCTTCTGTGGCTCAGTGTTCCGCTATAAAATCTTTGATAATGGACTCCAGAATTTTTACCACTACCGACGTCCGGCTGACTGGTCCATAATTCCCTGCTTTCTCTCTACCTCCCTTTTTAAATAGTGGGGTTACAGTAGCTACCCTCCTATCTGCAGGAACTGTTCCAGAGTCTATAGAATCTTGGAAGATGACCACCAATGCATCCACTATTTCTAGGGCCACTTCCTTAAGTACTCTGGGATGCAGACCATCAGGCCCTGGGGATTTATTGACCTTCAATCCCATCAATTTCCCCAACACCATTTCTCTATTAATACTGATTTCTTTCAGTTCATCTCTCTCACTAAGCCCTGTGTTCCCCAACATTTCTGGTATGATATTTGTGTCCTCCTTTGTGAAGACAGAACCAAAGTGTGCATGTAGTTGGTCAGCCATTTCTTTGTTCCCCATAATAAATTCCCCTGTTTCTGACTGTAAGGTACCTACATTTGTCTTCACCAATCTTTTTCTCCTCACATATCTATAGAGACTTTTACAGTCAGTTTTTATGCCGTGTTTCCATACATCTGAGTCTTATTCTACTTCACTTCTGCTATGCTAGTCACAAACTGTTTAGGTTTTCAATCAGGAACACATAAATTAGCTTGCTAGTGTTATGAAAGTGCTTCCATTTTTTGTCATTTTTGTTTGAGGACTTGCGTTTTAAAACTGAAAAGTATTCCATTGATGCTGGACTTTGTAAATTTGTTGTTTATTAAAGAAACCTGATTGACAGACTCAATTTTTATCCCAGAATAAAATCTATGATTTGCCATATCGGTAACTGGGTACACATTTAAATATATGTTGTGGAAAAATGGAACTGGGGTTGAAGGTGATTTAGAGCTTTTTGGCTAGCTGAAAGAAGACAGAGGGTGGTGGTTGATGGCAAATGTTCATCCTGGAGTTTAGTTACTAGTGGTGTACCGCAAGGATCTGTTTTGGGGCCACTGCTGTTTGTCATTTTTATAAATGACCTGGAAGAGGGTGCAGAAGGGTGGGTTAGTAAATTTTCGGATGACACGAAGGTCGGTGGAGTTGTGGATAGTGCCGAAGGATGTTGTAGGGTACAGAGGGACATAGATAGGCTGCAGAGCTGGCTGAGAGATGGCAAATGGAGTTTAATGCAGAAAAGTGTGAGGTGATTCACTTTGGAAGGAGTAACAGGAATGCAGAGTACTGGGCTAATGGGAAGATTCTTGGTAGTGTAGATGAGCAGAGAGATCTTGGTGTCCAGGTACATAAATCCCTGAAGGTTGCTACCCAGGTTAATAGGGCTGTTAAGAAGGCATATGGTGTGTTAGCTTTTATTAGTAGGGGGATCGAGTTTCGGAGCCACGAGGCCATGCTGCAGCTGTACAAAACTCTGGTGAGACCGCACCTGGAGTATTGCGTGCAGTTCTGGTCACCGCATTATAGGAAGGATGTGGAAGCTTTGGAAAGGGTGCAGAGGAGATTTACTAGGATGTTGCCTGGTATGGAGGGAAGGTCTTACGAGGAAAGGCTGAGGGACTTGAGGTTGTTTTCGTTGGAGAGAAGGAGGAGGAGAGGTGACTTAATAGAGACATATAAGATAATCAGAGGGTTAGATAGGGTGGATAGTGAGAGTCTTTTTCCTCGGATGGTGATGGCAAACACGAGGGGACATAGCTTTGAGTTGAGGGGTGATAGATATAGGACAGATGTCAGAGGTAGTTTCTTTACTCAGAGAGTAGTAGGGGCGTGGAACGCCCTGCCTGCAACAGTAGTAGACTTGCCAACTTTAAGGGCATTTAAGTGGTCATTAGATAGACATATGGATGAAAATGGAATAGTGTAGGTCAGGTGGTTTCACAGGTCGGCGCAACATCGAGGGCCGAAGGGCCTGTACTGCGCTGTAATGTTCTATTTCTAATTCTAAGAAGCAGTGCATTCCTCCCACTTTTGTTGTAACAGTAGCTATTATGTGCTGTAGTTTACTGGAAAAAGGTGCACGATGAAAAAGGGGGGGGCAGGGGGGTGGTTAGCGTTGGGTGAGTTGTTATACCTGTAAATGTCATTTTTAACCCATTTGTTCTGATTTGTTCATGCTACCCTTATGGCAAATAAATTTTGATATTTATTGTATAGCTATCAACTTTTTCATTACTCACCTCTTGATGAGTTTGTTCAAATGCTTTCTGAGCAAACAATTTTTGTTTAGAATCCTGATAGGTTTCTTGCCCAGCTGAAATTCGCACAACAAAAAATCCCATTTAGCTCATCAAGCCAACTCTGTCTAGAGATCAACAATTGTTCTCCAAGCACCACCACTTGTTGATTCCTGACATCAAGGAACAGTAAGTTCCTTCCTTGAAAAAAATATCAAGCAGTGCTGTTCATGTCTCTATAACATTCAACTCTCCCTTCTCAATAGATACTGATCCAACTCCTCGTAATGGTGTTCACTAGATTCAACTCTAATCTTAAATTTTATTCTTCTGGCCCACCATTCTGTAGAGGTGGGATGGGTGTGGGTTTATAACCTCTCAACCAGAAGCCCTTGCTTGTGTATATATATTTTCAGTGCAGACATGTGTCAAGACAGGAGTTACAATTTTGATGGAATTGTGTTTTTGCTGTCGCATTTTAAATAATTTGTGAGCAAACAATTTTGTGTAGAATCCTGATGAAGTTTCTAGTCCAGCTGAAATTTGCACAAAACTTATATAATGAAAAAATTCTAGGGAATAATATTGAATTTTAGATCAGATGCTGGAGGCCAGTCCATGTGTAGCATTGCAGACACAGGTCCAATTCTGATCAGATATTCACCAGTAAGTTGAGAAGACTGTTAGATGGAATGATGAAATGATGTAATGAAAGTACAACTCGCAGTTTAATTGAAAGGGAAGATAAATGGTGCCAAGATGATCATTTTAATAACCTAATGCACAACCAATAATTTACATCAAAATCTGTGTGGTGTTCGAATTAAAAGCCTTAATTATTAAGGTTTTGCTACCCAATCACTTTAAAAATAGAGAAAAGATTCTGCAGCAATTTGAATATCTTACAATTAATTTGACAGGTCTGAAATCATTTTAACATTCTCTGATTACAAAAAAAAACAAAATTACTCTCATTTGAAATGGTTTTTAAATACAAAATGATCTAAAATATCAATGCAGTGTATCAGAAAGTGGTGGGACAGGGAGATAGAGAGGGATGGAGGCAGTCACCCTCAGTGTCTGAGAGACACCAGCGGAGGACGAAGACCCTGGCTAGAAATTTCCCCGGAGCTGCTCCTGTTTCACCGTCATAACTTGAAGGTTTCTGCTGCACTTCCAACAGTTAACAGCAGCGGATCAGGAGCTTTCCTCCTGCCTTATGGACCAATTGCTTGCCTGGCATGCTATCTGAAGTCTTGTAAAAATTGAAGTAAATCTAATTCACAAAATTTCCATTGTCAACAAGCCCCGACATTTTCTGTAGGAACACCGTGCTTGGAAAAGCCCTCCCTTCCATAAATTCAGGATGTCTCCCACTTTCCACCTCCAACCAATTCAGGTATTTTGTTGTGTTTGATTGCTCAGTGCTGTGTTGGTAATATTGCTCACTATGCTGACAGTCAACCCGAAGGAGGCATGGTTCCAAAAGTGAAACCAAGGCAGATCCTGGCAGACATCTTGAATAAAGCCTGTTCACACAAAGAAATTGAGAGGCTAGTTTCTTGATGTTTGGGGTACGAAATATAACAATTGCCTTTTACAGTTCCAGCATAACCTCCCTGCTCTTGTATTCTATACCTCGGCTAATAAAGGAAAAGATTCCATATGCCTTGTTAACCACCTTATCGACCTGTCCTGCTACCTTCAGGGATCTGTGGACATTCACTCCAAGGTCCCTCACTTCCTCTATACTTCTCAGTATTTTCCCATTAATCATGTATTCTTTGCCTTGTTTGACCTCCCCAAATACATCATCTCACACTTCTCCAAGTTGAAATCCATTTGCCACTTTTCTGCCCATCTGACCGGACCATCAATTTTCTCCTCGCTATCTACCACATGGCCATTCTTCTTGATCATGCCCCAATTTACGTCCAAATTGTTAATATACACCATAAAAAGCAGGGGACCCAGTACTGAACCCTGTGGAACGTCACTGGAAACAGCCCTCCAGTGATTAAAACACCCATCAACAATAACCCAATCAGCGAATTTTTGTTAAGGGAAGATCTTGTTTGACGAACTTGATCGAATATTTTGAAGAGGTAACAAGGAAGATAAATTATATATATTATATATAATAATTATACTATAGATAATTAATGAAGAGTCCCAAGCCTGCTATACTTTCAGCACTCTACGAACTGCTTTGCCTGTGCTGGAACGAGGGAGCAGTACAACAGGACATGCGCGATGCCAATATCATCACCCTCTATAAGAACAAGGGTGACTGCAACAACTACCGTGGAATCTCCCTACTCAGCATAGTGGGGAAAGTCTTCGCTCGAGTTGCTTTAAACAGGCTCCAGAAGCTGGCCGAGCGTGTCTACCCTGAGGCACAGTGTGGCTTTCGAGCAGAGAGATCCACCATTGACATGCTGTTCTCCCTTCGCCAGCTATGGAGAAATGCCGAGAACAACAGATGCCCCTCTACGTTGCTTTCATTGATCTCACCAAAGCCCTTGACCTCGTCAGCACGTGGTCTCTTCAGACTACTAGCAAAGATAGGATATCCACCAAAGCTACTAAGTATCATCACCTCATTCCATGACAATATGAAAGGCACAATTCAGCATAGCAGCGCCTCATCAGGCCCCTTTCCTATCCTGAGTGGTGTGAAACAGGGCTGTGTTCTTGCACCTACACTGTTTGGGATCTTCTTCTCCCTGCTGCTGTCACATGCGTTCAAGTCTTCAGAAGAAGGAATTTTCCTCCACACAAGATCAGGGGGCAGGTTGTTCAATCTTGCCCGTTTTAGACCGAAGACCAACGTATGGAAAGTCCTCATCAGGGAACTCCTCTTTGCTGACGATGCTGCATTAACATCTCACACAGAAGAGTGTCTGCAGAGACTCATCGACAGCATTGCGGCTGCCTGCAACGAATTTGGCCTAATCAGCCTCAAGAAAATGAATAGCATGGGGCAGGACATCAGAAATGCTCCATCCATCAATATCGGCGACCACGCTCTGGAAGTGGTTCAAGAGTTCACCTACCTAGGCTCAACTATTACCAGTAACCTGTCTCTCGATGCAGAAATCAACAAGCGCATGGGAAAGGCTTCCTCTGCTATCTCCAGACTGGCCAAGAGAGTGTGGGAAAATGGCGCACTGACACAGAACACAAAAGTCCCAGTGTATCAAGCCTGTGTCCTCAGTACCTTGCTCTACGGCAGCAAGGCCTGGACAATGTACGTCAGCCAAGAGCGACATCTCAATTCATTCCATCTTCGCTGCTTCCGGAGAATCCTTGGCATCAGGTGGCAGGACCGCATCTCCAACACAGAAGTCCTTGAGGTGGCCAACATCCCCAGCATATACACACTACTGAGCCAGCGGCGCTTGAAATGGCTTGGCCATGTGAGCCGCATGGAAGATGGCAGGATCCCCAAGAACACCTTGTACAGCGAGCTCGTCACTGGTGTCAGACCCACCGGCTGTCCATGTCTCCGCTTTAAAGACGTCTGCAAACGCGACATGAAATCCTGTGACATTGATCACAAGTCGTGGGAGTCAGTTGCCAGCGATCGCCAGAGCTGACGGACAGCCATAAAGGAGGGGCTAAATGTGGCGAGTCGAAGAGACTTAGCAGTTGGCAGGAAAAAAGACAGAAGCACAAGACGAGAGCCAACTGTGTTGTGTAACAGCCCCGACAACCAATTTTATCTGCAGCTCCTGTGGAAGAGTCTGTCACTCTAGAATTGGCCTTTATAGCCACTCCAGGCGCTGCTTCACAAACCACTGACCACCTCCAGGCGCTTACCCATTGTCTCCCGAGACGAGGAGGCCGAAGAAGAAAGAAGATTTAAGGTAATATTTCTTTTAATAGTACCTGCTATCTTATCCTAATTTTCTGTTTCACCCTGCTGACCAGTTTCTTAAGCTCTTTATCTTGCTTTTGTACTTGTCTTGGTCCACCATGCTGCCAATCATGTTATACTTTAGAAACAGTTTTTTCTGTGCCCCAATTCCAAGCATTAATTCTGCTGTTAGTCATTTTGGCCATTACCTTCCTCTCCTAATGAGATGTATCTGTTCTGTTCTCTTTGTGTATAAGCTCCTCAATGTAATCCACATTTCTTCCTTTTTTTCCCCCCTGTGCAGTCTGATTTCTTGAGCTAACCCGTCAGAATCTGCCTTTCTGAAGTTGAATATTTTTATTGTATTCATTTTCATTTGTCAAAAACCATCTTAAATATTGGGGTTACTGTTAAGAATATCTCTGACCTGCTTCACATTTCTTGGTTGTCACTTACCAGTAGCTCCAACAGTGCCCCTGCTTGTCTTGGTTTTGGGGCAAATTGTCATTTAAGAAGTGCAGAAAATTTTGGAGTGGCTGCAACTGTTTCATTACATGGAGCAGCTGTTAAAATATCAAAGATCATTGTAAATGTAATTTCATCTGGTAGTTCATGTAGTGAGATCCTTTTCTGCAATATATATTAATTTAATAAAGTGAGAAACATTTGGAGGAATATTTTATCACAATTAAAATGTTACTTTTCAGTCAACTATCTGATTTCCTGTCTACATTTAATTTTCTTTTTTTTTTGCAACCTTAAGCTGTCTACCCTTCCTATCACGATGCAAAGTTGCCAAGCGAGCTTGATAACAAAAGAATTCAGTTCTTTTCAAAGAACTTAATCAATGATGCCGGGAAAAATAATAAATGAAAATCTCAAAGATTAAATCAGGGTTAATGTGGAATAAGGCTCTCAGCTGCAAAGTGCTGCATTCACATCCTGAGTTCCTGAGGGGAGGTCGTGTCTCACTAATTTAATTGAGTTTTTTGAGGAAGTGACAAAGATGATTGATGAAGGAAGGGCAGTGGATGTTGTCTATATGGACTTCAGTAAAGCCTTTGACAAGGTCCCTCATGGCAGACTGATACAAAAGGTGAAGTCACATGGGATCAGAGGTGAGCTGGCAAGATGGATACAGAACTGGCTCAGTCACAGAAGACAGAGGGTAGCAGTGGAAGGGTGCTTATCTGAATGGAGGGCTGTGACTAGTGGTGTTCCGCAGGGATCGGTGCTGGGACCTTTGCTGTTTGTAGTATATATAAATGATTTGGAGGAAAATGTAGCTGGTCTGATTAGTAAGTTTGCAAAGGTTGATGGAGTTGCGGATAGTGATGAGGATTGTCAGAGGATACAGCAGGATATAGATCAGTTGGAGACTTGGGCGGAGAAATGGCAGATGGAGTTTAATCCGGACAAATGTGAGGTAATGCATTTTGGAAGGTCTAATGCAGGTGGGAAGTATACAGTAAATGTCAGAACCCTTAGGAGTATTGACAGGCGGAGAGATCTGGGTGTACAGGTCCACAGGTCACTGAAAGTGGCAACGCAGGTGGATAAAGAACAAAGAAAATTACTGCACAGGAACAGGTCCTTCGGCCCTCCAAGCCTGCGCCGATCCAGATCCTCTACCTAAACATGTCGCCTATTTTCTAAGGGTCTGTATCTCTTTGCTTCCTGCCCATTCATGTATCTGTCTAGATACATCTTAAAAGACGCTATCGTGTTCACATCTACCACCTCCGCTGGCAATGCGTTCCAGGCACCCACCACCCTCTGCGTAAAGAACTTTCCACGCATATCCCCCCTAAACTTTTCCCCTTTCACTTTGAACTCGTGTCCCCTGGTAATTGAATCCCCCACTCTGGGGAAAAAGCTTCTTGCTATCCACCCTGTCTATACCTCTCATGATTTTGTACACCTCAACCAGGTCCCCCCTCAACCTCCGCCTTTCTAATGAAAATAATCCTAATCTACTCAACCTCTCTTCATAGCTAGCGCCCTCCATACCAGGCAACATCCTGGTGAACCTCCTCTGCACCCTCTCCAAAGCATCCACATCCTTTTGGTAATGTGGCGACCAGAACTGCACGCAGTATTCCAAATGTGGCCGAACCAAAGTCCTATACAACTGTAACATGACCTGCCAACTCTTGTACTCAATACCCCGTCCGATGAAGGAAAGCATGCCGTATGCCGCCTTGACCACTCTATTGACCTGCGTTGCCACCTTCAGGGAACAATGGACCTGAACACCCAAATCTCTCTGTACACCCAAATCTCTCTGTACATCAATTTTCCCCAGGACTTTTCCATTTACTGTATAGTTCACTCTTGAATTGGATCTTCCAAAATGCATCACCTCACATTTACCCTGATTGAACTCCATCTGCTATTTCTCTGCCCAACTCTCCAATATAAGGTAGTCAAGAAGGCATACGGCATACTTGCCTTCATCGGTTGGGGCATAGAGTATAAAAATTGGCAAGTCATGCTGCAGCTGTACAGAACTTTAGTTAGGCCACACTTAGAATATTGCGTGCAATTCTGGTCGCCACACTACCAGAAGGACGTGGAGGCTTTGGAGAGGGTACAGAGGAGGTTTACCAGGATATTGCCTGGTCTGGAGGGCATTAGCTATGAGGAGAGGTTAGATAAACTCGGATTGTTTTCACTGGTACGACGGAGGTGGAGGGGCAACATGATAGAGGTTTACAAAGTTATGAGCGGCATGGACAGAGTGGATAGTCCGAAACTTTTTCCCAGGGTAGAAGAGTCAGTTACTAGGGGACATAGGTTTAAGGTGAGAGGGGCAAAGTTTAGAGGGGATGTGCGAGGCAAGTTCTTTACACAGAGGGTGGTGAGTGCCTGGAACTTGCTGCCGGGGGAGGTGGTGGAAGCAGGTACAATAGCGATGTTTAGGATGCATCTTGACAAATACATGAATAGGATGGGAATAGAGGGATACAGTCCCCGGATGTGCAGAAGGTTTTAGTTTAGGCAGGCATCAAGATCGGCGCAGGCTTGGAGGGCCGAATGGCCTGTTCCTGTGCTGTACTGTTCTTTGTTCTTTATTTACACTGGTGTCAGAAATACCAGGTCATTCAACTGTCAGGCAGCCAGCAATAGAGGAGCACTGCTGGAGACCTGATGGTAAGGCTGAAGACTTTCCCTGGGGCAAAGTTCACTGTCGTGGAGAATTGAGAAAGGAACTAAATACGTTTACTTCTCACTCACTCCAAAAAAAAAGGTGAATATAGTCACCGAGTGTGACTACAATGCACTTAAGATAGACTAAGAAAAGCTATTTCCATTAACTGATGATACAGGGACTGGGGGACACTGATTGAAGATTTTGGGCAAGAGATGCAGGGGGATGTGTCGAAGAACATTTTTACGCAGTGGGTGGTAACGACCTGGAACTCATTGCCTACAAGGGTGGTGGAAGCAGAGACAATCAGTGATTTCAAAAGGAAATTGGATGGGCACTTGAGGGAAGTAAACTTGCAAGGCTACAGAGATAGAGCAGGAGAATGGGACTGACTGGATTGCGCTACAGAGAGCCAGCATGAACTTGATGGGCTGAATGGCCTCCTTCTGTGCCCTAATGACACTGACTCACTCTGACCCTTCTGGATTTCATATAAAACCCAACTTGAACTTCATTCTTCTGGCTAATTATCCCAGGACTCAAATATTTTAGGGTTTTGCAACATCTTCAGCCATCTGTATTCTCTAGATAATATGTATTGACTCTGCTAAGTTCTGGCAGTCAATAGTATATAGAAACTTAAACACTCTGTCAATGTTTTCATGCATGAAAGACATAATTCCATGCTTTCCTCTGTCACTGACAAATCACTGTTCAAAAACATAATTAAAATTTACATATTTCCTGCATTACAACTTAAACGAGTACTTCATTGGCTGTAAAGCACTTTGAGATGTCTGGTGGTCGTGAAAGGCACTATATAAATACAAGACATTTTTTATTTAAAATTGTTCATTTTATAGAAATTAAGGGCTGCTTTCGAGTGACTACTTAGTAATCCAATCCAGAATATAGTCAGGTCATTTAAAAAATAAATTGTTGGCTTGGAGATAATGTAGTCCATGTAAAAAAAATAATTGGATATATGTCTTTATGGTTTTTAAGTCAGCATATTCAAGTGAGTTCAGCGCTATTTAGAAGTTAGAAGGATGGTGAGGGAGTACAATCCCTTTGGGAGACCAATATTGGTATTGATTGAGTGGCCTGAAAGTTTTACAGCCTGCAAAGGAGTGCAGCAAAGCTACAGATGAAGAAGTGTTTAGATGTTATTTTATTTCAAGTCAGGACATTTTTTCACTTGCAGGAGAACCTATACAGCTGCCAATATTGACCAAGCTGTTTGGGTCAAACTTTTACAGTGCATGTGCAGCAAGAATCTAAAAGGTTATGAAATGGTTCCGAGAGCCATTAAATACAAGCCTGAAATGAAATGGCCGCTACCAACATTTTCTATAAAGGCTTGACAGTTCTTCCATTTCTTGTATTGTCTTTTCAAAAGTTTGACAGTGATTCCTATAACTAGATCATTGTCACATACAATCCAGAAACTATACCTTTTCTATACCCTGTTCTTAGAGAGATGCATGCCCGACAGACATGTAATTAATATAAAATAAAAGCAAACTACTGCAGATGCTGGAAGTTTGAAATAAAAACGAGAAATGCTGGAAATACTCAGCAGATCTGGCAGCATCTATGGAGAGAGAAGCAGAGTTAACGTTTCAGGTCAGTGACCTTTCATCAGAACCGTTCTGACGAAGGGTCACTGAACTGAAACATTAACTCTGCTTCTCTCTCCACAGATGCTGCCAGACATGTAATTACCCCACTTACTTACTAGATCTAACACATCCCTGCACTGCGCTACCAGTTTTGTTTTTTGGCAGATATTACAATACAGACCAAAGGTTTTCTGATTAGAACTATGAAAAGCTTTAGTTACAGGGAAATAATGTAACAAAACACAAAAAATGGCAAATATAACAATGTAATACAAGTATGTTAACATTGTGAATAGCTGCTATAGTTTAATGAACCTTAGTAAGTACAACTTCTGATTTAGTTCAAACATTTCTGGCAAGTTGACAAGGTTCTTGTTGCTATTCCTTTTTAGTTCAAGTCTCTAACTCCCCACTGAGGGTTCAGACAAAGAGCTTTTGGAACAACTACAGCACCATGAAGGCAGCAAACAATTCGGACTCTTGTCATGTAGCTCATGGAGGGTCAAACTCTGAATTCCCAGTAGAAACCCTGCATGCAGTTGACTGAAGACCTTAAAGTACAGATTTGGGTTGTGAAATCAACTAAATACACATGAGTAAAATGATATTGTTGCAATAATAAAAATGGAAAGTGCTGGAAATACTTAACAGATCTGGCAGCATCTGTGGAGAGAGAAACAGAGTTAATGTTTCAGGTCTGTGTTGCGAGTTAGTTCATGACTTGAGCTTTCTGGATAATTTTGACCTTGAATATCTTTCGAAATGGTGGCATGGATCTGGAGAGCAAAGCTTTAAATATGCCTACCACCATAGAGGATGCTGTGCCATTAATTTCCTGCCCTCACGAACAAGCAAGCAACTTAAACAAGGATAATAGTTCTTCCTCTTTGTTCTGGGAATGTGAATGATATTGCTGAGGCAGTCCACCCCTAGTCACCCTGAGGGAATTAAGAGTCAGCCACATAGTGCAAACCCGAAAGAACAATTTCGTGAGAATTTTGTGCTAGCCCAGAAATCACATTTATTAAATTCAATTTCACCCCTTGGCCTCTGGAATGGCAGCCCAGCACTTGGTTAGCTTATCCTGCATTTTATAAGGGGGTGTTCCATTGCTCCAATCTGGACAGTGATGTACGCAACCTTTGAAAGTGAAACTTAGCCCATTAGTAAGGGTTTACCTGAATGGCCCAAGTAATTATGCATGTCCTGAAAAGATGCTGATTTCCAAGTATGTTCTGGATTGCTGGCAAAATCGAAGTATTGAGTGTGTTCAACTCCGAGCTGCCTGATGTGTAGTAATTCAAATATTTTAATTCTGCACTCTTAAATTTTGAGTGGTTTTACTTTATGCTGCCAAAGTTGAAGTGGCATTTAGCTCATTCTGATTGCAAATTTACACTCTGGATTTATCTTCCTTAGAGTCACATCTATCATTATCTCAAACGAAATCCATACTCTTCACTCCAGAATCACATCCAGCTCCCTCCTGAATGATTGATTGTGCTTTTAATGTCAGCTTGGTAGCACACTGATCTCTCATGATCTGATGAAGTATCAAGGATGATGCTCCCAAAAAGCTGCTATCATTCCATTGAAGGTTCCGTGTACCTATTTCACTGGTTCAATTTGCTTTGAAACATCCATGGCTCTGTTCAAAAAAGACTAAGAAGGTCTCCCACTGTCCTGAGCAACATTCCTCTCTAATCAATCTTCTATGGTGATGGCACATGGTTAGTGTTATTTGCCCAATTAAAGACAGCTGCCAGTGATGACTGTTGTTCGGTTTGTACCACCAAAAAACACCTTAATTGGCCGTTCATCTCCTTGAGATATTGTTGGAAAACAGTTACACATTTTGCTAAGGCAGCATTTAAAAGTAATTCACAGCATGAAGTGCTTTGAAATGTTCTACAATCCGATTTTAAAAATCCAGGCTTTTTTTGGCATGTGTGGTTGAAGCTGATTCCACAAGTTTTGTGAAGGAGGTGCTCTTTTTTTTAAAAAAAACTTAAAGGAAGCTTTTTTAAAAATTACCACATCTCTCAGTTCTTTACTCCCACTTTCATTTCAAATCTAACAAACTAAAGAGATGAAAATCCCTTTTCTCTGCTGCATGTAATGGTCCTGTGTCAGCTCAGCACAACTGATACACACTCATATATAATAAAAGCAAAATACTGCAAATGCTGGAAATCTGAAATAAAAACAAAAAATGCTGGAAATACTCAGCAGGTCTGGCAGCATCTGTGGGAGAGAATCGGAGTTAACGTTTCAAGTCCGTGACTTTTCATCAGAACTCTCTCAGTTCTGAGTCAGAAGATTGTAAGTTCAAGCACCTCCTTCACAAAATTTGTGGACGAAGCTTCATAGAATGCTGTTCTACAGTTGAGCTTCAGATACATTAATATATTAGGGTTCTAATTTAAAGTATGTTGAATTTAATTGGGTCTACACTAAATAATCTTAGCTTAGCTTAGAGATACAGCACTGAAACAGGCCCTTCGGCCCACCGAGTCTGTGCCGACCAACAACCACCCATTTATAGTAAGTAATCCTACATTAATCCCATATTCCCTACCACATCCCCACCATTCTCCTACCACCTACCTACACTAGGGGCAATTTACAATGGCCAATTTACCTATTAACCTGCAAGTCGTTGGCTGTAGGAGGAAACCGGAGCACCTGGCGGAAACCCACGTGGTCACAGGGAGAACTTGCAAACTCCGCACAGGCAGTACCCAGAACCGAACCCGGGTCGCTGGAGCTGTGAGGCTGCGGTGCTAACCACTGCGCCACTGTGCCGCCCTCTGAAGTCTTGATTGTACTGTTTTGCTTCTACGTACCTGTAGGTGTGTGCAGTTGCATTCCAAATCCTGGAGGAAATTGTACTCTGTTTAACCCACCTGTGCCACTGAAACCTACATACTGACACTGGTCTACCAACATATGAGGACTTTGAATGGATTTTAATGATATATTTTAGTTTCTGGGACACTGTGCCTCCAATTATATTACTGCAGGCTTCCTGCAAGGGAAACTGCCATCAGCAGTTCATAGGTATTACAATGACTTGACATAGAATTGTGTATGAGCTGGGGGACATTTTATTTACTCTTAAAATATAATTTTTCATTTCAGGGAACAGTTACAGCTGAATCTAAAATGGTTATCTGTCTATCGTCCTTCAATTTTCCCCTCCTTCTGTACCATTCTAAAACCAGTATGCAGTTTAAAAGCTTCCAGGCCCAAGAAATATCTTGGCTTATATATGTTTTATACTGTAAATGTAGGCACTAATACACTTGCTTTTGATGCCTGTTAAGTTGCAAAAATAATGTCCAGAAGGGCATAGGCTGTCCAAATAATTGCTTGCCAAACAGTTGCTTGCTAGAATTTGTAGTAACGAAGCACTAGAAGATTTGGAAATACTGTATCAACTGACTAAACAAAAACATAAAATACAATCAAAGACCTAACACAGTGAATACCGAATGTCTTGTAGGTTCTAGAATCATTTGGCATCTGCAAGAATGAATTGAGTGACCAACCCAGTGGTAATGATAAATTGGCAAACATTGCAGCTGTATTGGAAATGATGTTTGTAACAGAATTGGTATTCTGTGATTGATGGACGATGTGTTTGCAATAGGATTAGCATTCTGAGAGTGATGGGTTTTCTGTTTGTAATAAGCTTGACATCCTATTTGACAGTGTATTTTATAAAGGGATCTACACTCTGATCGACAGGCAGTGAGAGTTCAATCTCCATCTCAACTCAGCTTATCCTCTGTCCTTTGTTTCATTGCACTTCCATTGCCCCTTAACCCCTGATTCCATATAAAGTCTCCTGCCCATGTACATGGCCAACTCTTTGACCTTACCATCTCACGTGGCCCCTCTATTCCTGTTGTCTTGGTGCATAGATAAGGCCATCTCCAAATACTTCCTTCTGTCCTTCACTGTCCATATTCCCCTACCCTCTTTCAAACCCACTTCCTTTATGCATCTGTCTCTGGAAGAAACTCTGCTGCAAGTCACTGATGACTGCTCTTGCAAAAACTCAATTTTCAAGCCTTTTGCATTACATTCACCCTGAAACTTCTGCTCAATCACTTCCTTCCCTCCAGCTTTGATATGTTCTTTTTTTCTGAATAAAACCTTGACTCACTTGTAACCTGGACACTCCCCCGGTATGGCTACCATCTTCCTTTCCTGAAGTCCCGGGGCACAGACTCTAGCATATCTGATGCATTACTGGTTTACCATCCGTTGCCAGATCTGGCTGGACCGCATAAAGCACCATCAAGCCTTACTGTTTTCTGCCAAAATCACTTGCTAGTGTGAGATCATCCTGATGAGCAGCCCCCACCCCCGGCTCTTTTTCTCCTCAACCAACCATCGTCTTAAATGCCTCTGCCCTGCCGTCCACCCTCACCTCCAACAACAAATGTGAGAAGTTAATGAACTTCAGTGTAACTAAGATTGAGACCATCTGCTCAGCTGCCTCTGTCACATCCTTCCCTTCCCCTAGCCCACCAATCCAAATCTTTCCCAGGTTCCCCCCACCCTAGCCCTAAACCCACATTAGCTTCTCATTTCCCTCCTATTTCCCTGAGCTCATCCTGTCTGTGAGACCCAGCCCCTCTTCTCTTGGCCCGTTCCTACTAAACAGCTGATCAAGTTGTCTTGCCTACATGCTAGATAATAAAACCTTACAGCTTATTCGTAATTGCTAATGTATTGTGAATATTTCAGTACTATTCCTTCAGTATAGAATAAGCTGAATACAAGAATTCTCTGCTATCTTCTACTGTGTTTGTGTGCTTAATATTAGGTGTTGCGAAATGAGCATATGAATTCAGTTACACCATGGACTTTTCTAAACTCTGCTTGCAATTGTTTTTCACTTTGTCTAAACAGGCAGTAGAAGATGCTTTAAACTCCAAATACATAGCAAATACAATTCAAAGCAATTTTAATAGACATGTATAGTTGTGCATGTCACATACACATGACAGCGGTAAGCTGCTTGGATAGTAACTGCAGGTCACTTCAAATAGCCTGCTCTCTTGGACTGCTAACTAAATAAATGGTCGCTCATTTATCTGGAAGCATGTAACCTACAGTTTTTATGTATAATATATGTTTGAGACATGTGAAGTGTAGGGACATGAATGATGTATTAGTGTTTACAGAGGTTTGCATTTTATGTATACAGGAATATAGCGTAGGGCAGTCGCTGGGGGACGCTGCCATCTTTTCCTGGCATTGGTTATGCTCCTCTCTTCCCCCGACTCCAAATCCTGGATTTGTCTCTGATAGATGCACAAGCCTTTAAATGTGTTTGCACTTCTGGCATAAACAAGCATATGGTGATTCATACTGGATCAGGTGTGTGTGAACTGGTGGCTCAGCTGCACAGGAGGGGAGGAGAAAGAGTGTGAGAGCTATAGTGATAGGGGAGTCTATCGTAAGGGGTACAGGTAGGTGTTTCTGTAGCTGCAGACGTGACTCCAAGATGGTATGTTGCCTCCCTGGTGCTAGGGTCAAGGATGTCACGGAGCGGCTGCAGGGCATTCTGAAGGGGAGGGTGAACAGTCAGAGGTCGTGGTTCATATTGGTACCAACAACATAGGTAGAAAGAGGGATGAGATCCTGCAATAAGCATTTAGGGAGCTAGGTAGCAGATTAAAAAGCAGGACCTCAAAGGTTGTAATCTCCAGATTACTCCCGGTGCCACGTGCTAGTGAGTATAGGAATAGGAGGATAGAGCAGATGAATGTGTGACTGAAGAAATGGTGCAGGAGAGAGGGCTTTAGTTTCCTGGATCACTGGGTCTGTTTCTGGCGAAGGTGGGACCTGTACAAGTCGGACGGATTGCACCTGAGCTGGAACGGGACCAACATCCTTGCAGGGAGGTTTGCTGGTGCTGTTGTGGGGTAGTGGTTTAAACTAATTTGGCAGGGGGATGGGATACAGAGTGGAGGTACAGTAGAGGGTGATGTACAGCCAAATATAGAAGAGAAACTAAGTCAGTCTGGAAGGCAGAGCAAATATAGACCTGTTAGCCCAAGTGAATAATGCAAGGTTGGATTGCATCTATTTTAATGCAAGGAGTCTTGCAAGTAAGGCAGATGAATTGAGGGAGTTGATTAACACATGGATATATGATATTGTTGCTATCACAGAGACATGGTTGAGGGAAGGGCAGGACTGGCAGCTCAATATTCCAGGGTATATAATCTTCAAGCGTGACAAAGGAGGTGTAAAAGAGGAGGTGGCATTGCACTGTTGATCAAGGAGTCAATTACTGCAGTAAGGAGGGATGATATCTTAGATGGTTCCTCAAATGAGGCCATATGGGTAGAACTTAAAAACAAAAAGGGGGCAGTCACTTTGGTGGGAGTGTACTACAGGCCTCCAAACAGTCAGGGACAGATAGAGGAGCAGTCGTCAAATCTCAGACAGGTGTAACAATTATAAGGTAAAAATAGAAGGGGATTTCAACTTCCCCAATATTAACTGGAATAGTCTTAGTGCAAAAGGCTTAAAGGGGGCGGAATTCTTAAAGTGCATCCAGGAGAGCTTTTTGAGCCAGCACGTAGAAAGTCCTACAAGAGAAGGGGCCCTACTGGACCTAATCTTAGGGAATGAAGCCAGCCAAGTGGTAGAAGTGTCAGTGGGTGAGCATTTCGGGGATAATGACCATAATTCTGTAAGATTTAAGGTAGTTATGGAAAAGGACGAAGATGGACTGGAAATAAAGGTACTGAATTGGGGGAAGGCTGATTTCAATATGATGAAGCAGGATCTGGCCAAAGTGGACTGGGAGCAGCTACTTGTAGTAAAGTCTCCATCGGACCAGTGGGAGTCATTCAAAGAGGAAATAGTGAGAGTTCAAGGCCAACATGTTCCCGTAAAGGTGAAGGGTAGGATCAACAAGTCCAGGGGACCCTGAATGTCAAGGATTATAGAGGATTGGATAAGGAGAAAAAGGAGGCTCATGGCAGATTCAGAGGGCTGAAAACAGCGGAGGCCCTAGAGGAGTATAGAAAGTGTAGGGGGGGGTATTTTAAAAAAGTAATTAGGAGAGCGAAGAGGGGACATGATAAACACTAACTGGCAAGATCAAGGAAAATCCCAAGGCATTTTCTAAGTATATTAAGGGCAAGAGGATAGCCAGGGAAAGTGTAGGGCCCATTAGGGACCAAAGTGGCAATGTGTGTGTGGAACCGGAGGACATAGGTGAGGTTTTAAATGATTACTTTTCATCTGTGTTCACTATGGAGAAGGACGATGTAGGTGTATAGATCAGGGAGGGGGATTGTGATATACTTGAACATATTAGCATTGAAAGGGAGGAAGTATTAGCTGTTTTAGCGTGCTTAAAAGTGGATAAACCCCCAGCCCAGATGAGATGTATCCCAGGCTGTTATGTGAGGCAAGGGAAGAGATAGCAGGGGCTCTGACACACATTTTCAAATCCTCTCTGGCCACAGGAGAGGTGCCAGAGGACTGGAGGACCGCGAATGTGGCACCATTATTCAAGAAAGGTAGTAAGGATAAACCAGGTAATTACAGGCCGGTGAGTCTAACATCAGTGTTAGGGAAACTATTGGAAAACATTCTGAGGGACAGGATTTATCTCCACTTGGAGAGGCAAGGATAGTCAGCATGGCTTTGTCAGGGGGAGATCATGTCGTACAAATTTGATTGAATTTTTCGAGGAGGTGACTAGGTGTGTAGATGAGGGTAGAGCACTTGATGTGGTCTACATGGACTTTTGTAAGGCTTTTGATAAGGTTCCACATGGGAGATTGGTCAAGAAGGTAAGTGCCCATGGGATCCAGGGCAATTTGGCAAATTGGATCCAAAATTGGCTTAGTGGCAGGAGGCAGAGGATGATGGTCGAGGGTTGTTTTTATAATTGGAAGCCTGTGACCAATGGTGTACCACAGGGATTGGTGCTGGGACCCTTGCTGTTTGTATTGTACATTAATGATTTAGATGTGAATATAGGAGGTATGATCAGTAAGTTCGCAGATGACACGAAAATTGGTGGTGTCCTAAATAGTGAGGAGGAAATCCTTAGATCACAGGACGATATAGATGGGCTGGTAAGATGGGCGGAGCAGTGGCAAATGGAATTTAATCCTGAGAAGTGTGAGGTGATGCATTTTGGGAGGACTAACAAGGCAAGGGAATTTACAATGGATGGTAGGACCCTAGGAAGTACAGAAGGTCAGAGGGACCTTGGTGTCCATGGATCACTGAAGGCAGATAAGGTGGTTAGGAAGGCATATGGGATACTTGCCTTTATTAGCCGAGATATAGAATATAAGAGCAGGGAGGTTATGATGGAACTATATAAAATGGTAGTTAGGCCACAGCTGGAGTACTGTGTACAGTTCTGGTCACCACACTATAGGAAGGATGCGATTGCACTGGAGAGGGTGCAGAGGAGAGTCGCCAGGATGTTGCCTGGGCTGGAGCATTTCAGCTATGAAGAGAGATTGGATAGGCTGGGGTTGTTTTCCTTCGAGCAGAAGGCTGAGGGGGGAGCTGATTGAGGTATACAAAATTATGAGGGGCGTAGATAGGAAGGAACTTTTTCCCTTAGTGGAGGTGTCAATAACCTGGGGCCATAGATTTAAGGTAAGGGGCAGGAGGTTTAGAGGGGATTTGAGGAAAACATTTTTCACCCAAAGGGTGGTTGGAATCTGGAACACTGCCTGAAGGGGTGGTAGAGGCAGGAACCCTCACAACATTTAAGAAGTAATTAGGTGAGCACTTGAAACGCCATAGCATACAAGGCTACGGGCCAAGTGCTGGAAAGTGGGATTAGAATAGATAGGTGCTTGATGGCCGGCATGGACACGATGGGCTGAAGGGCCTGTTTCTGTGCTGTATAACTCTATGACTCTGTGACTAACTGGCATTTACCCACACTTACTGTGAGTTAAATGGGTTTAAGAACACCTTAAAGAAATTTCTCAAGAACAAAACTGAATTGGTAAAATCTTTCCTTAAAAGAAAATTCATAACATAATCAGAGCTCTGTAGAACTGACTGACATCTGAGTGAAGTCTTGATTTATCAAAGTTTAAGGAGACTGACTGATACAAATGCTGAGACTCCACTGTATTAAGGTGCAAATATATACTTATTTATGCTAATCTTCAGTTTCTTCTTTCAAACAAGTAATGAATTGAGATATTTCAACTGATTAAAATACCTGTTTCTACCATGATGACTGAAAACCTAGTTTTATTTTACAACTTCAATTGTTAACCCTGGTCAGCTAACTTCTGTAAGGCCTGATCACATTAAATTTGCATCTTTTGAATCATAAAGGACTCATGGGAATTGCTGTGAAACTATTGAAAGGCAAAGCGGTGTTTTAAAAACCGGAATCCAAACAACAGAGGAAGCATTTTTTCAACACATTTATGTAGGTTTTCAGAATGGAAATCTTTGTAGAAAAGCGATTATCATTACTTTTGAATAGGGAACAAAAAGCATGTAAACCACCTTAACTGTTCATTGATTGAGATGCATGATGCAACAAGTTAAAGGAGATGTAGAAATGTCCAGCTGAACTCAATAGTACAGTAAAATGATCAAAATTACAGGACAAAAAGAGGCCACTCAGCCCATCATGTTTGTGCAGCTGCTAGCTCTTCAACTGGAGCTATCTAATTTCATTCCTCTCCCCTTCGCCACCTCATTTTATATTCTTCCTTTTCAGAATACCTAACCAATTCCTTTTTAAATGATATATTCAAAGAAACTTGTAGCATTTTCTAACATGTAGAGCAAAGATACTGGGTGCCTTCCAATCAATTACAAAGAGAATGATAGCAAACTGGGAACCATTACTATGCAGGAGTACAATCAAGAGATTCCGATGGCTTGTAAAGGTAATAGTTACATGGAAGTGATCAAAGTATAATGAGATAATGGCAGGGCTCAGAAGGTTTATATTGGCAATAATGGATGCCTGGGACTGATTATAAGATAGTGAAAATATATCAAAGACTGTCAGACTATATCCTGTGATTTATAACTGAACAAAACTTCAAATTTACAGCCTTGAAATTCTCATGCTTTTAATAGCATGGCCAAGTTCATGGCCATATGGGACAGCTATTTTATTTTGATTTTGTCTAATTTTTGGCAGGTTTGACGTTAGTAATGTGAGGAGGCCGACTGGAAACTCATTGCAGTTTAATGCAGGGCAATACCCCCCTGAGTGTGACATAATCACTGTGTTTGTAATTTCAAATTAGTGGGAAGTATGGTCATATATATCATATTCAGTCAGGGGCAGTAATGGCATCCTAGGGTTTTAGTTTCATTTATAGTAACAGGAGCATATATTTAGAAAGGGACACCCTTCCTGACACAGATCTTCAGGTGTTTTATGGATATTACAGATAGATAAACCCCCTGTGATACATTTATTTGGACTTTTGAGCAATTTTGACAGAATTTCACATGGAACTATAAGACATAGGAATCCAAGGTAGAAAATGAGACTGCATAAATGTAAATAAATAAATAACTGCATGTAACATTTCCAAGTTTGCAGACGACACAAAGCTGGGGGGGAAAGTGAGCTATGAGGAGGATGCAAAGAGGCTCCAATGTGATTTGGACAAGTTGGGTGAATGGACAAATGCATGGCAGATGCAGTGTAACTTGGTAAATGTGAGGTTATCAACTTTGGTTGTAAAAACAGGCAGATTATCTGAATGGTGATAGATTGGGAAAGGGGGAGGTGCAATGAGACCTGGGTGTCCTTGTACACCAATTGCTGAAAGCAAGCATTCAAGTGCAGCAAGCAATTAGGAAGGCGGTTGGTATGTTGGCCTTCATTGCAAGAGGATTTGAATACAGGAGCAGGGATGTCTTACTGCAGTTATACAGGGCCTTGGTGAGACCACATCTGGAATATTATGTGCAGTTTTGGTCTCCTTATCTGAGGAAGGATGTTCTTGCCATGGAGGGAGTGCAAAGAAGATTTACTAGGCTGATTCCTGGGGTGGCAGGATTGACATATGTGGAGAGATTGGGTGACTAGGCCTATATTCACTAGAGTTTAGAAGAATGAGAGGGGATCTCTCAGAAACCTAACAGGACTAGACAAGCTAGTTGCAGGGAGGATGTTCCCGATGGCTGGGGAGTCCAGAACCAGGGAGTCAAAATCTCAGGATACTGGGTATGCCATTTAGAACCGAGATGAGGAGAAATTTCATCACTGAGAGGGTGGTGAACCTGTGGAATTCTCTATTGCAGAAGGCAGTGGAGGCCAAGTCATTAAATATATTCAAGAAGGAGATAGATATATTTCTTAATGCCAAAGGGATCAAGGAATATGGGAAGGAAGCGGGAACAGGATACTGAATTAGACGATCAGCCATGATCTTTTTTGAATGGCAGAGTAGGCCCAAAGTGGCCACACTCATGCTCCTATTTTCTATGTTTTTTTTCTGTAAGAAGTTGGTTTAATGAGGGAAATGAAAGGTACTCTAGCTTTAATGCCAGAATCCTGTAGTTATCAGTATTCTGTCATTTCTACGGAGAACAATAGAAACAGGAGATGCTATAAAGGATTTGCAAAGGGGCTTAGGCCAGTCATGCACATGAGCAGACAAACGGAAAATGACACTTAATACTTGCAAATGTAATAGATTTCACACTGAAAGAAAAAAATGTGTGCTGTAAATGTATAGAGAATGAAATAGAATTCGGACTGAGAGACTAAGGAAGGACTTGGATTTGTGGTGTGCCTTTCACAAACTTAGGATGTCACAAAGCGCCTTACACCCAATGAAACACTTTTGAAATGTAGCCACTATTGCAGGGAACACAGCAGCCAGTTTGCAAAAAGCAAGGTCCCACAAACAGCAATGAGATAAATGACTCGGTAATCTGTTTTGTAATGATGTTTGATGATAAATGTTGTCCAGGGCATTAGGTGGGTGGGATCAGTGGGTGATTAACTCCCCTACTCTTGTTCAAATAGTGTCACAGAATCTTTTACGCACACCAGAGAGAGCAGATGAGGCCTCAGTTTGACATCTCAACCAAATGATGGCAACTCCAACAGTGCAGCACTCCTTCAGTACTGCACTGAAGTGCCAGCCTAGATTATGTGCTTGTGTCTGGTGCAGGGATTGAACTCACAATCTTTTGACTGAGAAGCAAGAGTACTATCACTGAGCCACGGCTGATCAGAGAGTAGTGGAAGATCTGTCACTTTGTATCTAGCCAGTATGACAAAGCAATTTTAAAAAATACACAATGTTGATCTGTATAGCCAGAACAATAGGATCAAAGTCCGCAAAGGTTTTGCTAAGTAAGGCTTTACAGTGTTGCAATGCATTGGTCAGACTACACTTGGAATAATGTACTCAGTTCTGGTCACCAGGCTATAAAAACAACATAAATGCATGGGGAAGGCTGCACAAAAGAACAAGGCTAATTACAAACATAAAAAGGATGAGCTACAAGGAAAGATCAGAGAAGCTTGAGTTCTGTAATCTAAAGAAGGAATTAATAAGATAACTTATTGAAGTATATGAAATATTAAATAGGATAGATAAGATAAACCCTGTACATTACTTTAAAGTAAGTCAGGCCATTTGGACCACAGAGAACATCAATTTTTCATTGGTGAAAAGTACATTTAAAATAGATATTAAAGAGAAATGGCTTTACTCAACAGGTGATGATGTTCGGAATAATTTGCCAGGCACGGGGGCAGAGCCAAAGACGTTCATAATCCACTTGATGCTGCATTGATGTAATTAGAGTAGAAGAGAGACAAGCTGGGTGGGTTGAATATAAATTTCTTACCCTTGACCTTTTGTGATGCCATCTTCTCTCTGCCCCCCCCAATCAACCAATGAGATAACGGCTATTAATTGCTCTCAGCTAGCTAGATTTTGTAATATCTAGTAAATTGCCCACAATATGCAATTGAGTTCCATAGCACCGGAACCTACGCGCTGCATTGTTACAGTTAACTGTTTACGCTATGGATTTCCATTCTAAAGTCTACATAGTTTCAATGTTTAGTTTAGAGATACAGCACTGAAACAGGCCCTTCGGCCCACCGAGTCTGTACCGACCATCAACCACCCATTTATACTAATCCTACACTAATCCCATATCCCTATCACATCCCCACCTGTCCCTATATATTTCCCTACCACCTACCTATACTAGGGGCAATTTATAATGGCCAATTAACCTATCAACCTGCAAGTCTTTGGCATATGGGAGGAAACCGGAGCACCCGGAGGAAACCCACGCAGACACAGGGAGAACTTGCAAACTCCGCACAGGCAGTACCCAGAATCGAACCCGGGTCCCTGGAGCTGTGAGGATGCGGTGCTAACCACTGCGCCACTGTGCCGCCCCAATGTTCAATATTGAGATAAACTCATGGCCAAAACAAAGACAAGAGGAAGCTAGATCCAGGAAGTGTGCATACACAATGTTTTTTAATAATTTGTCCAGATTTTACACAGCTATCAAGCATGCATTGTATGTAGCGACAGTTTGATTTTGGTTCATTGAGTATCAATAGTGAAGATCAGTGGCCAGGACAATGTGCAAATTTTCTTATCATTTCTACACTAAAAAATTGACAACCACAGTTTAATTACTTGAAGATTAACAGTTGATTTGTAGAAAATACAGCTATTTCCCCATCTGAAACCAGACATATATGTCCTTAACATGTTTTTTCAAGCTCTTACCTGTATGACTGAAACATATGATGTGTAAAAAGAAAGAGTTGCATTTAAATAGAGTCTTTCATGACCACCGGGATGTCCCAAAACTTTTGAAGTGTAGTCATTTGTAATGTAGGAAATGCAGCAGCTAATTTTACAGCAAACTCCCAGAAACCACAATTTGATAATGACCAGATAATCTGTTTTAGTGGTGTTGATTGAAGGATAAATATTGGCCAGGACACTGGGGATAACTCTAAAATAAAAGCAAAATACTGCGGATGCTGGAAATCTGAAATAAAAACGAGAAATGCTGGAACCACTCAGCAGGTCTGGCAGCATCTGTGAAAAGGGAAGCAGAGTTAACGTTTCGGGTCAGTGACCCTTCTTCGGAACCGAAACGTTAACTCTGCTTCTCTTTTCACAGATGCTGCCAGACCTGCTGAGTGGTTCCAGCATTTCTTGTTTTTATTACTGGGGATAACTCCCCTGGTGGTGGTATGGCTCTGTCAGTCTCCTCTTACCTTTTAATGAGAAACATTAAATACAGAGAGCAGAAGTGCACAGATTTTCCGAATGCTGCCTTCCTAGGACAACTTGTATGTTAGGTATAAAGGTACATTAGGACAGCATTACAGGACATTTCTTCACAGGTGAGAATAATCTGGTGAGACCACATTCTACTTTGACTTTAAATTCTGAGCCAATTTACACTACTCTGTATAGATGATACAGCACTTCAACCAAAAAAGACATAGATAGAGAAAATATTATTTTTAACTCATTATACCATCCTACAACAGAAAAGTTAACACTCATTTAGAAAAGTTAAAATGAAAAGTTATATTGCTTTGTGTGTCAGCCGTGGCTCAGTTGGTAGCACTCTCACCTCTGAGTCAGAAAGTTGTGGATTCAAATTCTACTCCAGAACTTGAGCACATAAAGTTAGGTTGATGCTGCATTGCAGTATTGAAGGAGTGCTGCACTGTCGGATGGTAAATCGAGGTCCCATCTGCCCCCTCAGGTGGATCTAAAAGATCTCGCGGCACTATTTCGAAGAAGAGCAGGGGCCCATGAACACACAGGTGCTGGTATGGCTCTGTGGGTTATCAGCCTTACAGGGCACCTTCAATGAGATTTGTTCCTGCCATCAACATGTAAAAGGGCCTCTGCCGAACGTGATAAATTTCAGGTCAATTACTTTTTGTCAGAACTGGAAAATATATTTATTGCCCCTAATTCTGGACTCCCCCACAAGTGGAAACATCATCTCTATGACTACCTTATCAAACCCATTCATAATCTAAAGACCTCTATCGGGTCACCCTCAGCATTCTCTTTGCTAGGGAAAAGAGTCCCAACCAGTTCAGCCTTTCCTGATAAGTATATCCTCTCAGTTTTGGTATCATCCTTGTGAGTCCTTTTTGCAACTTCTCTCGTGCCTCTAACTCCTGTTTATAATATGGAGACCGAAACTGTGTACAGTACACCATCTTGGTGGCCTTTTGCTTCCTCCTTTGTAAGTCATTTTCTGAATGACCAGCAGCTGCAAAATGACGGCTCCTGTTTTGCCTGGTGCTGGGCACCTTTGGGATCAGTTTTTCTCTCTCTGTTCCAGTCAGTTGACTGGACCTACCTACTTAGAAGTAGCATTGACTTCAAAAAGAACTCCACTGAAGTGCCTGTCAGTAAGATTCCTTTGGAGGGTGGAAGGCACTGGATTATAGCTGCTCTTAAATCTGTACTTCCAACAGGTATAACTCTCATGCAGACATTATCTTGCGTGTCTCAAAATTATACTGATTGAGAATATCACTAATCTGAAACTTGCCATAAAATATTAACAGCACTTTCTGCTGCCTGATACCTCTGAATTCTGAGCTTTGCTGTGAACAAAGTGGCCACCATATTTGGCTACACTGCACTTCAAAGTGATTCATGAAATGTGAAGTGCTTGGAGGCACTTCTGAGAGACATGATAAGGTTCTATTTAAGTGAAAGTCTGTCTTTCTAATGAAATGTTTCCCAAATTGCAGATGATTTCACATTGCCATCACTCTTACTTTTCTATCTTTCATCATTGCAGAAATAATCAGTCAATTCTAATTCTAAAGTTGGTGCAGGAGCAGAGGGACCTTCGGGTATATGTGCATAAATCATTGAAGGTGGCAGGGCAGGTTGAGAAAGTGGTTAAAAATGTAAAGGGGATCCTGGGCTTTATAAATAGAGTACAAAAGCAAGCAAGTTATGATGAACCTTTAGAAAACCACAGATTTTCCCTCGACTGGAATATTGTGTCCAGTTCTGGGCACTCAACTTTAGGAGGGATGTGAAGGCATCACAGCGACTTGAAATCTGGTTGGATATGTATACGCTGTGTCCTCAGTACCTTGCTCTATGGCAGCGAGGCCTGGACAACGTATGTCAGCCAAGAGCGACGTCTCAATTCATTCCATCTTTGCTGCCTCCAGAGAATACTTGGCATCAGGTGGCAGGACCGTATCTCCAACACAGAAGTCCTCAAGGCGGCCAACACCCCCAGCTTATACACACTACTGAGTTAGCGGCGCTTGAGATGGCTTGGCCATGTGAGCCGCATGGAAGATGGCAGGATCCCCAAAGACACATTGTACAGCGAGCTCGCCACTGGTATCAGACCCACCAGTCGACCATGTCTCCGCTTTAAAGACGTCTACAAACGCGACATGAAGTCCTGTGACATTGATCACAAGTCGTGGGAGTCAGTTGCCAGTGTTCGCCAGAGCTGGCGGGCAGCCATAAAGGCGGGGCTAAAGTGTGGCGAGTCGAAGAGACTTAGCAGTTGGCAGGAAAAAAGACAGAAGCGCAAGGGGAGAGCCAGCTGTGTAACAGCCCCGACAACCAATTTTTTCTGCAGCACCTGTGGAAGAGCCTGTCACTCTAGAATTGGCCTTTATAGCCACTCCAGGCGCTGCTCCACACACCACTGACCACCTCCAGGCGCTTACCCATTGTCTCTCGAGATAAGGAGGCCAAAGAAGATATGTATATACGCTCAACAGGAATTAATAGAACAGCACCAATTGGGAATGGTTGGGGGTTTATTTACTAGATAATGGTGCCACGGGAGGCATGGAGACTAAGGAGAAAATCTGCCCTGAGGAGGCCACATGTCTTTCGAAAGCTAGTTCAGCACAACATAGAGGTCGTGCTGCCGGCCCCTAGCCAGCTTCTTTGCTGTGGTTAGAGAATAACTTGGAAAAAGGGTGAAAATAGTCAATTTTATAAATATGAGGTATTCATTTAAATGGAGTCAACTGGATATTAAAATGTTTTGAGGAATTAGCTTGGTTAAGAGGAGTGCACAATACTAGTTTTGTGCCCCTTAGATGCCACTAGTTGTAAAGTTTTGTAATGTAAGTTATCCATTGGACAATAAATGTGAAGTTATAAAGCATTATACCAATACTGTGTGGACCTTGCTGATCTCCATAGTAATACTCAGACAACGCTCAAAAAAGGCTCAGTTCTTCACTCCTTGCTGAAAAAGGGTGAAAACTTACTTTTTGTTAAAGAAAACTCATCTGAAATTAACTCCACTTCCCATGAGGCAGAGGTCAGTGAGACGGTAAAATACTGGGTCTATCCACACGGAAGGCTTGGAGGTGGAGGACTAATAATTTGTGCTTTGCTTTTTACTAATTTTAACCCTGCTTATCGTGAGTTATAAGTAACAATAATGCTCCCATGATCACAGTTCATCAAATTCTGGACAATGTGGAACTGTTATTGCATTCTGAAGCAGAAATATTTCCTGAACAGAGTACAATTAAATGAGGCCTGTGCATTATGCAGTACATTGCTCAGGATGTTTATACTAACTGTGTTACACAATACCTTTGCATTCAGGAGTGTATTACACATGGATCCTATATACTGAGCAATAACTTACACAGTAAGTGGCATATAATAAACAGTTAATAGTGCATAAGACAGATGAGCTCTGTTCAAGGAACAGGGGAGCTTAATATACAATACATCATACAGTGAGCTGTATATACTGAGCAGAACGCTATACAGAGAGCTCTATATACCGAGCAGTACATCACACAGCAAGCTCTATATACTGTGCAGGACATCACTTAGGGAGCTCCAAACTACACAATGATATGTCAGGCCATAAATACAAATCCTGCGTGAAAAGTTTGCTTGCAAAATGGAAATTCTCTAGGTTAAGAGGTCAGGGTTTTTTTGTAACTACAATGTTATCCAATGCTCTGAATAATACAGTTCATCATTTGTGATGTCACTGCCCATGTCCTTGTCTTTCTCTGTCTCTCCCTTCTCATTGGCTGATGCAAGGAGTTGAGGATGTTGTCCATTACTTCTATGATAAAGCGTGGTATGGTACAATGCAATATAATCACTGCTGACTGCATGCTGCATGTGTGGCACAACCTTGCATGCACAAACCTGTTTGCTATTTGGTAGCTGTTTGATGAAATGGCTAGATTCTATTTGTGTGCACTTGTGTAATATATACAAGCTGAAATTCACTGAGCAATAACCGCATGGACTTGATGGGCCGAATGGTGGCCTCCTGTGCTGTAAATGACTCTATGACCTGGTACAGCAGGTTCTACATTATATAATCAGGCCTGTAACTGCTGGAGAAAAATAGCATCAGAGCACTTTAAAGAGAAGCAATTGACTGAAAATAAAATGTTAATGTGCATCATACCTGCTATTTTGCAGTGCATTAAGGTGGTAAGTTAATGTCTGCTCAGTTGAAGAGTGTAACCACTCATGTTTTGTGCTGTTTATGGTGGCATCTGATTTCCTTGACTGAGTTATCTTGTCATTCACTTACATATGTCCATTTATTCTCACGTAATATGTGCAGATAGTGAGATCATGTATTAGTCCAAGTTCCTATCTCTGATTTTCTAATTCATTTGAAGTCTTCATCCCTTGGTTAGCAAGCAGTTCCATATCACGGGAAGGTGCACAGAGGATAAGTTCAAGACAATATTAAGAATCTAGAATGGGACATAATGGAGGTGAATCTAAAAGATGTTAGGGGCCTTTTTTGTCTTCACTGATAAGATGGTGGCACAGATCATCCACCCGACATAAATTTCCATTTCTGTGGATTTTAGTGGAAATGGAAATCGATAGGAACTTTCCATTACAGGTTGCCAGTTCAGCTCCAGTTTACCTCTCAAACGGAGAAGATGAAAATTAACCTATTCAAGAAGTCAGAATGTGGTCCTGGAATGTTTTTCTCCAGGGAACTGCAGAGCTACTGTAAGGTCAGAAATTGTTTATGACAAATTCATCAAGTTTAATATCATTTCAGTCTAGATCTTGCCTCCATCTGCTCAAGAATGAAGTTTTTTTGTAACTCTCTTGGTTGTGTAATGAATGAGGTTTGATGGTTTTGTGCTTCTCATTGGAGGCAGTGAGTCAATGACATGGAAGCTAATACAGCTTAATGCCAAATTATTCTTTAAGTTATGCTTGATGAAGACTACGTCTGTGTCCCCATGGTAAAAATGCTGTCGTTCAACCGCAGTCGCTCAGCACAGCCACACTGCTCTCTTTTTCTCTTTGTTACAGTTTGTGTCTAATCAAAGTTCAGTATAAAAGTAATTATAAATATGAACAGCATATGAGAAAACCTTGGAGCCTTCCCCAAAGGACGACACAACTTAGCCACACTGCTGTTAAATAACTTACTTACTAACAGCATGTTAAACAAGTGTGTTATTGATTTCCAACATCTGCTGGCCATTCAGAAACATTTTGGTCTGTGTCCTTTTCCCACTGCTGCTGTTGCACTGTCAGAGTGCCATCCTGCACTCCCCAATCTGCTTCCTCATCCTTTCTGTGTTACTACTTAACTCGCCTCCTTTAAAACTTTTGCCACTTTAACCATGCTTTCAACTCCCTCCCTGCCTTAATTTTTTTCCTACTTCTTCCTCCATCAACTCCTCATAATTCCTTAGGATGTTTGGTTGCACGAAGTACACTCTCTATAGATGGTTTATTCTCATTTGGAGGATTGGTGACCAGAGCCAAAATCCCGAATCAGATTCCGAAATACTACTTAACAAGGAGACCCTTGTAGCATGCCCACTACCTATGGGGAGAACAGTGAGGTGTTTTCCTTCCTTCCTTTTCCCAAGGGAGTCGACGGGAAACTTGCTGCTCATCGAATTCAGCCATGAAGAGATTTAAAGAAGCAGCTGAGAATGGCAATGGTAATGCGAAACTGCTGTTGCCCTCCAGAGATTGAAATCGGGAACTGGCTATTTATGAAATCCTGGAAAGCTCTGGCCCAATAAATGAGGGTTCACTTTCAACAGCTGCATATTAGTGATAAATCTATCTGTATGGATCAAAAAGCAAACCTTGCAAGTACAAAAATCTGAATTTGAAGCAAAACTGGTAGTAAAGCCTTCAGAAACCACCTTATAAAAGGTCGGAACTCAAAAACACAAATCTAGCTTTTTCTCTAGTGGTTACTAATGAACCCATGTGTATTTCCAACGTTTTCTGCTTTTATGTCAGAAATGCCAGCTAACTGGGAGGGTGTGTGCACTTTAACCTGGAGGCATAATGCACCAGTAACTGCGACATGCAGAGATTTTAAAAATCATCCAACCTCATTCATTATTGGGACTATAACAAAAAGTCTTTTCCTGAGTGTAAATGGGAATTAAGTTGCATCCCTTCAGATAGACCACATTTAAAGAAACTACTTCAAATTATCAAAATATTTGAGCTTCAAATTGCTGATTTCAGAGAATTGATAAATATGCTTTTTATCATTGTTGCATGTTTTGATTGGTGGTATTGTTAGCACACCAGCATAATAATGCCAAAACTGTTTCAGAAATGTAATTTGCCTATTAAAGCACACTCCTCTAATGTTAGATAATTTTTAATATGACATTATCTTCAGCCTTCCCAATTTAGTTGATAAAAGGCAGACATCTGTTTGCTGAGTAGATTCATTTTCTCAATGCAGGGAGCTTCTTGCCATCAAGCAGTGGGGGCTCAACAGGCTGTTAATTTACTGGAACAGGTTCAGGATGGATGGAGTGCAGCTGTCTGTTGGTTTAATTTCAGTATGTAAATTGTAGTTTACATTGTCTCCTCTGTGATCCCACCCCTGTGCAGACCTTGTTAAAATAGTTCTCTGGCAGTTCCAAGACTGACAGCAGTGAACTTTACGCAAAAAGCAAATCTACAATAACAGAATTTAAGCTAATTAAACAGTCTAATTTTATTGCCTTAATTGCTAATTTTCTAATAGATTTTGAGTGATTGGAATTGAACAGTTCATTGTGAGATTTTTACAACACTGCGCAAAGTAGTTACCATCATTCATGGGGCGATTCCGTCCAGGGAAAGGTGACATAGTTATAACAAACTAGTGATGATTATAAAATTTATCCTCCGACACTTCAGTTGAAATTCTTCAAGTGTGTGTTCTCATCAAATTTATTCCACCCAGACACTACTGGGAACAGTGTAATTAAAAGGGAAGTTTCATCACCTTTAAGAAGCAGCTGGCATTCCTGCATCTAAACACTGTCTGGTCACAACAGCTGGAAACTAGACAGTGAAGTGAGGACAGAAGATGGGATGAGGACTCTAGGGTGAGTCAGTCTGTGATAGAAGTGGCTCTTGGGTGGAGCAAAAGTTCTTTTTTTCATTGAACTTTGATAGCAGGTAAAAACCCCTTTTGTTTCAATATAATTCAATCAGTTGAATCTTTATGGATTAAAAGATAAACTGAGTGAAATTGGAAATAAAACAATGTGTTAGATACACACAGCAACTCTGTCAACATTTAAGATTAAGCTTTCAGCTGTGCTTCTATATTGAGTCTCAAATATGAGCATCACAAAAATATTTATGAAACAGTTAGGAGTATTGCATACAGTTTTGGTCCCCTTGCTTGAGGAGGGATGTAGTTGCATTGGAGGCAGTTCAGAGGAGGTTCACTCGATTGATTCCAGAGATGAGGAGTTTGTCTTATGAAGAGAGATTGAGCAGTTTAGGCCTTTACTCTCTAGAGTTTAGAAGAATGAGAGGAGATCTAATTGAGGTATATAAGATGATTAAGGGGATTGACAAAGTAGACGTAGAAAGGATGTTTCCTCTGGTAGGGCAATCTAGAACAAGAGGTCATAGTTTTAGGATAAGGGATAGCAGATTTAAAACAGAGATGAGGAGAAATTACTTGACTCAAAGGGTCATGAGTCTGTGGAATTCACTATCCCAGAGTGCGGTGGGTGCCGGGACATTGAGTAAATTTAAGGAGGAGATAGACAGATTTTTAATTAGTAATGGGTTGAAGGGTTATGGAGAACGGGCAGAAAAGTGGAGTTGAGGCCGAGATGAGATCAGCCATGATCGTATTGAATGGCTGAGCAGACTCGAGGGGCTGAATTGTCTACTCCTGCTCCTAGTTCGTATGTCAGCACTATAAGAATGACCACTGTCAGAACTCAGTTCTGTCGTGAGAATGTCATAAACAGTTATTCTTTAAATTGTTCTCAGTTTAAAAACTCTCAGAAGGCTTAATCTGGCATCTGCTATAACTGCTGTTACAAAACCATCTGTTTATAAGCAGCAAAGGCTTATGTTCCCACTGTTGATCACAAGAAATTAAGCAGCTAAGAAGTCCCTATAAACAGTAAAGCTTCAGAGCATTCATTCTGATTGTTTTGTTTGATTCACAAATGTGGCAGTCAGGGAGTATTTATTTTCAACAACAATAACAACTTTAATTTTTACTGTGTTCCTTGTATGAGAGGTACCTACAGGAGTTTTACAAAATGGAGGAGTGATGGTAGGTACTGAGCAAAAAGGGAGGGTGACAAAGTTAAGGGCAGCAAAGACAGGGTTGAAGAGGCTTTTGAAAGCAAAGAGGGAGGTGGTGTGGGATCTGGAGAGGCAGTTCCAGACACTCTGACTGAAGAAGCAACTATAGAGAGAGTGGGGACAAGAAGTAACCAAGTGTCTGAGCACTGAAGCGTACGTGCAAGCATGTACAGCTGGAGGGGAGCAGTGAGATACAGTGAAACTTGGCCATGGAAGGAGTTAAAGGGACAATTATTATCTTGTACAGCTGGAGGGGAGCAGTGAGATACAGTGAAACTTGGCCATGGAAGGAGTTAAAGGGACAATTATTATCTTGTACAGCTGGAGGGGAGCAGTGAGATACAGTGAAACTTGGCCATGGAAGGAGTTAAAGGGACAATTATTATCTTGAAGTCAAGTCACAATTTCTTCTCTTTTGGGCGGAGTAATTGGGATCTCTTATACAGTTGAAGCCACTTAACTTAAGGGAGGGATACAGGCATGTTGTCTCGCAGAAACACATGTCAACTCTCAGGATAAATTCGGTAAAACTGAGTTTTACTGCAAAAGGATTCCCAGATAAATGTGACTTCAGGTACAATATAACGGTCTACTATTTGACAAAACCAATTCTTATCCATCCTTTTATAAAGACAGAGATGCCTACACCATTTTCTTGTGTGATGCTGAGGATATGATTGCACAATATTATTGTCTGAATGCCCTATTCCCACTGACCTCCATTGTCTTCAGCATCCTCATCCTCACTTCCCAATCCCTTAACAGACTTGTCTTCCTCTCTCCCTTTGCAAACTCCTAGCTATATATACAAGTCTTCTCCCACCAAGCATCTTGGACATTTACTGCATTAATGGTGTGATTTGACCTGCGATGTGTACTTGGTGCCAGAGTGCGTAGCCCTACACGTCTGAAGCAGCATCTTCCTCATCCTCATTGGATAAGAGGCAATGACTATTCATCGAAGGCAACACATTTAATTACTTCAAAACATGGTAATGGGCCTGTTCATCAATGGAAATGTGGCTGGTTCCTTCAGGCTCTAATGCAGGGAAGGTGTCAGCCAATTATTTTCATAATAGTTGTAGAGAGTGATTGTGATCCGTAGAAAGTGCTGGACAGTGATGATTAATGAATGAGTTAATCTGATCTGATTGTGCGATTTGCACACACAGTCAGCGAACGATACAGCACAGGAGGCCATTCAGCTATCGTGCCTATGCTGGCTGTTTGAAAGAGCTATCCAACTAGACCCACATCCTTTCTCCTTCTCTGCAAATTTTTGCTTTTCAAGTATTTATCCAATTCCATTTTGAAAGTTACTTCCACCCTTTCAGGCAGCACATCCCAGATCACAACAACTCACTGCGTAAATTTATTTTTCTCATGTTGCCACCGATATTTTGAAAATTACATTAAATCTGATGATCTCTGGTTACCAGCCTTTCTGCTGCCTGAAACATTTTGTCCTTATACATTGCAAGTCAGATCCTTCTCAATTTAATGATCGTTTCAGATTGCGCAAATGAAAGTTTTTCGCGCGATTTCAGACTAAAGCATACTTCATGCTTCGGCTGAAGTCTACAGCATTAATCGGGGATCCGCATTTAAACAGTAGTAATATTCCTTTATAAAAACTCTTGGCAAAGGAGATCACTTCACAGCAGTTTGCATGGAGGAGAGGAAGACATTGAAAGTATGTAGGAAGTTCGGGGTGGGCGGTTGGGGCAGGTGCTGGTGAGGGGTGTTCAAGGCTGCAATGTGGGGTGGTTTAGGGAGAGCAGTCCAGAGGACGGATAAAACGGTGAAAAGCTCTACCATTGCTGAAGTGGGGATTGAGCAGTAAATGAGAGTCTTTTAGGCACTGGGATATGCAGAACACTCAGATGCAGTGGCACAAGATTTAACCTCGGCAGGGCAGTGATAGAATTTTCAGTATTCCCTGTTAGGCTATGAAATTGCCTCACTTATTGTCTTCGGGCAACCTTATCAAAGAAACATTAAATTGTGCATGATCACAACTTGTGCAGGAGATTTTATTCTGAATTTGACACACTTGAAGATGATGCACAGAGTGGGGGAATGCAGTGCCCTGGAGAGTAAGGGTCTCAGAGGAGGGGAACCATCTGCCTGTCCAGCAGCCATGTCATCGGGCGGAGTCTGTCAGTTTCTGCTCGCTAGATTCTTCCTGTCTGAGTTGTCAAAGCCAATGATTCTGCTGGGTATGCTTAACCCAGAGCCAAGCTGGAAATAGCTAATTTAAGAACTTTACAGTGGCAAATTGTAAATTTTTTGTCAATATAAATAGGCCATAATTTGTTGAACAGCATAATGTTCCTTTATGATACCTTCATTTCACATTTCCCAGGTGTTGTGCTATGATAAAACCCTGATACTTAAAATTCAAGACTCCCTCTGTCATGCTTGCTTCCTGTTGTCTCAATTTAGTAATGTGATTGTGCCACTGGTGATGCCTAAAGTGTATCTGTAATGCATGCTTCAAGTACTTTGATAGACAAGGCAATAATCCATGCTATTCAGTCCTCCCACTGTGACACCGTGACCTTGGCCCAGCCACTTTATGGTCTGTTTCAACTTAATGGGCACGAACATGGGATTCACTGATAAATAAGTAAATGTTCACTGATCTGTACTACCTTGTCATATTCACCTTAACAACTGAAAAACCAATTATGCAACAAAAGACCAGAAACTGGTAAGTAAAAGCTATAAGTGCTGGAAATCTGAAACAAAGCAGGAAAATGCTGGAAATATACAGCAAGCCTGCCAGCTGGCTAAAGAGAAAAGATAAGTTAATGTTTGGCTTTAGCCTTTAGTGAGATCTGAAGAAGCCTTGGACCAGAAACGTTAACCTATCTCTTGACAGATGCCATCAGACCTGTTGTGTAATTCCAACATTAAGTCAGAAGAGCACTCTGTAGTGTGACAAATGCTGCAACGCAGATAACGTCCTACTGGAGCTTTTAATGAATGATTCCAAGTCATCTGTTGTGATCTGCATGATGAAGTATTTAATACATACAGATACTCAATACTTCAATATCGAAATCCATGAGAAAAGTTGGAGTTGAACCCTGTGTAAATTGCTTATTTGGCTAAAAATGTAATGTAACTAACTTCTTAGTGGAATGTAACAGCAAAAAAAGACTAGTTATGCCTGATGAGAATGGGCTGAAAGATTGTCAGAACTACTGGAGCCTCCTGTACTCTTGATTAACCTCTCCTCAGTCAGGAATCATAGATCTATATGCCCAGTTTTGTCAAGATTATTTGGGAATTTGCTTATATAATAGAGTTACAAGGGTCCAATATGTTTCTGAGGCACTTTGAACCCTGGTCTGTCCTCATCTCTGCCTGTGTGTAATTATTCTGAAGTGTTTCTGTGCAAGTGCCAAATTAATCAGATATTAACAAGCCTAGAAATTCAAATGAATTTACATGTAACAGAAGAATTTTAGACTAAGGTTTTAATTTAAGGTGTCAAGGTACAAAAAGAGACAGACAGACATTATTTGATCCTAGTTTCTCCTGACCTGGAGTTTTGAATTTACAAGCACCTGCTAATTTGAAAATTCCCCTGATGAAAACCAATTAGCCTCTAATTGACCTCGGAATGCTCATTTGTGCCAATTAGATTTTGTGGCCTTAAAATGGCAAACTAATTAAACACATCATATTAACATGTTATGCAGTACATGGTTTGGCAATCCTGGTAGTGTATATATGAAAAAATATTTTTGACTTGCCAGGAGCAATGCCACGAGAGATTCACTAGGATTATCAATATGTTTGCATTCTTGGGATGTGGGCATTATTGGAAAGGCTGGCATTTATTGCCTATCCCTTGTTGCCCTGAGTAGATGCTGAGCTGCCGCCTTGGTAGTTGTTTGATGCACCTGAGTGGCTTGCTTGGCTACTTCAGAATACAGTTAAGAGGCACCTATATTGTGAGACTGGAGTCACATACAGGCCAGAGCAGTGAGGACAGCAGGTTTATAGCAGCTTCATGGTCACTTTTACCAGGTTTTCATTTCTAGACTTTATAAAACCAAATTCAGATTCTGTAGTTGCTGTGGTGAGAATTGAATTCATATTCTCTGGATTATTGGTCCAGTAATACAATATAATGATTAAGAATTTCAATTTTCATTTCTCTTGGATCTTTTGAACCATTTAAACTTGTAATGGATATTGTAGACAGTCAGCAAGGCTTGTATGTTACCAGATGTTTAAAACAAATTCTAACATCCATTCTGTGTGCTTCCTTATCATTCAACAGTTACCAAATCCAATGGCTACAAACCTTCCCCCTGCAATCTGCTTCAAAATTTCATTATAATTCTACTGGATGTTTGTTCCAGTTTCATCCAATGTTTGTATCATATGCTTCTCTCAGACCCTTAATTCTACTCCTGCATGGTGTCCGGAAATGCAAAGCAAACCAGCATGACCCGTACGAAGGGTTTTTGTTCTCTGCAAAAATGAAATGCAATTAATATGTTCTAAAATGCTTTTTTTTCCAACAGCCTCCAATACTACAGCCTTCCAGCCACATATGCAGCTCCAAAGAACGCAGCATGGAAAAAGTAGCAAAAGCAGTCCGTATCGAGGACCACAGTAGGTGTATAGAGAGTGTGTCATGTGAAAGTTACTGTCAAACCAACCAAAATGCAAAAGCTGCTGTTTCTTCAGTGACAGATTCAGATAAACTCAGCTTCCTTCACCCCACCCCACAGAGGAGTGGAGACTCTAATGACAGACCTATCCAAGAACAGCCAGTGTACAATAAGACCAGACCGAATCTAAATGTTCCACCAAAGGAACATGGGCATATTCAGGTTTCAGTGCAGCAGGCCAGTTTACCTAGCTCTTCAATATTTAAAGAAGAATCTACAAGTAAAGACTACCGGCCCAGGTTTGCTTTTAGACAGTGTGTACCTTCCAAGGATCTGAGTGTCAAATCAAAGATCCAGACTTCAATAGTGAAGTCGTCTCTACTCTCCAAGCCTAGAAAAAGTGCTGCTGCCGTCTCTCACAAAGAATTTTTACCTGTAGAAAGTCCAGTTCAACCTCCTATAAGTGATCAAAAGGAATTAGAACATCAACTCCGGCTACCAGTACCCGTAAACCTTTCATCACAAAAAGACGATCAGCAAAAGAGAAAGTCTAAACTCCCGCCATCCCTGTCTTCACCACTTCTAAACATTAAGACTACAGTCTTTTCAACTAATCCTGCGTCACTTGCCAAGGAGACTCAGCACATCGAACCCAGCGAGCACCAGGATGAATCCTGTTTTGAGATCTTACCGTCCAACAAGCTGCAGAAAAAGCAGTCACACCGAGAAGATCGTTTGCGAAAGGTTCAGGGTTATGACTCCCAACCAGAGAAATCTGCAACCTCTGTCCGGCATTCTCGCCTTCCTCAACCAAAGATGCATGTATCCAGTCCCTCAAACTGCAACTCCCAGGGTTGACTGAAACCTGGTATTAAATATTTCCATTGCAAGATACATTGCAGGATAAGGTTTCATCAATCTAGAACTGGCAACTGTTGATTTTGGCCTAATTTATTTCGCTCGCTATTGACCTGACTCTAAAAAGACAGCTCCTGCAGACTTGACTGATACAATGTTAAAGACTTGGGTATTTGAAGACTCTCGAGACAGTTTATATTTGTAATTTGTGGCCTTTTTCTTTGGAAGAATACAAAACCACAGGTGGGGGAAATTTTGGTCAGAAACGGGGATGATGTGGCCAGGGTGGGATGGGGCAATGGCAGGAGATAATTAACTGTACAGCAGTTTATGAATCTGTAATGACCTGGACATTAATCACTTAGGTGTAAAGGTTGATAGTGGTGTGATGGGCACATTTCTTTAAAACAAATATTGTATTAGTTGTTGAATGATACCATTGTCCTATATTTCAGTTGGTCTGCATGAACATGTTTTAAACAGGAAGACAATAACAGAAGGAGCTTTACAGAGACACTGGTCATCCTATACTAAAATGGCCAGTCTAAGTTCAGCTTTTTTGTTTGTTACCATCAACTTAAGAATATATTTAAGGTAATATTCTGGAGGGTTAGGTTTCTAGAATAAGTAATAAAATACAACTGTGCATTACAATGCCTGGTACAGGAATCATACTTGCTGGATCATCACCAAAAACCTAGTGCTGTTGAGAGAAAGAATGGACATTCTGTCTAATGCATCAATATAAAAAGAGTGAGTAGACAATTGTGCTTCAGGTAGGCTTGCCAGAATCTCTGAAGATAACGGAAAGGAACAGTATAGTCCTTTCAAATTGAACTGACATGGAGCACCCGTCCATCTCTGGGTTGGGAGAGAGACAATATTAAGATTATTTAATGGAAAAGGATTAGTTGTGTTCTTCATCCATGTAATAATTGTGCATGAGGGTTCTTCAATGTAATGGTTTGCTGTGCAGCAGCCACTTGCCAACAAATATATTGCCTCGATGGTTAGTTACTAATTATGTATTTTCATTACCATATAAATGGTGCCATGGGTCACAGCACTGACCTTTCACCCCAATAGATCTGCGTATAAATTCAGGCCAGACTCACTCGATGAAGGTTTTTCTTCAGCTGCCTCTCTGGTTTTTAATGATCTTCACTGAATCTTTTGGACAGTCTTGCAATCCAGTTCCCAGTAGACACAAGTCCACAGAACAGAACTCTGCACTAATTTGACAGCCTCTCTCAGAAAGGTTATACAAACAGATGGTGTGGGAATTTAACAATCCCTTACTGATTTTCCAAGATCACTGATGTGCTGGACAAACTGTATCTGACTTTGGAACCATGTTGCTATGCCATGATTTTGGCATGCTTCATCTTGGGCACAACATTTATGTATGCTGCACACTGGTTGTGATGGCAGAGAGAAGTGTTGTCTCATTCACATTGTGAAATGAAACCGTAATAATTTTAGGAAGGACCAAGATGGTTTGCAATTGTTGAGTCTAAACACCAAAAATTCTGTGATTAATTTGTTGACATGACTACCTCCTGGGGTGGTATTTGGCAGTATCTGATCATCACTTCTCAACAAGGTCATTCCCTGTAGTATTGAGCCAGTGGTTTCAGATTGTCTACATTCAATTAGTAAATCTGATATAAAGCAGAAATGTAGCCCTGGCCCTGCTCACAGAAATCACATGAAACTTGTGACCTCAGCTTCAAACAGCAAACCAATTTCTTAAAATGGTAACTTTTACTTCGGGATTGCAGGGAAAGAAAGGCAAAATCTACAATTCCCATTACACCGGACTTGGCAAATTGTTCTTGGGTTTCATGGAAGATTTCACACGTATTATGGAAATATGTTGTGCTGTTTCAAAGCAGCAGTCCATGTTAACATACATGTCTTGAATCTCACACATACTTTGGACACATGGTGTGGGGTGATGGTGAGCTTTCCTCTTCTTTAGTTTTTAGTGAAATTCCTTTCAGATTTTGGTATATGTAACAAATGGAAGTAGCTTTCAACCATTAATGAGAGCTAGCGGTGGGAGTAAACGGTCACTGTCTCTTGCTATGTTTATATTGTTGCCAACACGTTTCAGGCAGAGGAAATCTACTAACCTACCCCAACCACACCAACACATCTGCTCCTGAACCAATCTCATTACAACCACTGAGAAAGTTCACCCCCACACCCTATTTTTGCATTTGTAAATATTTTGCTGATGCAGGTCACATTTAGCAAACTCTTTTTTTTGTAGTGGGAATGGTATAATATATTATTTAAGTTCAGTTTTGTTTAATACACTGGATGCAAGCTGCAGACTCAGAGTGATATAATCTGATTGTAAAGTCAGAGAAATTTCAGCATAGAAGAGGACCAGTCAGTCCTTCAGTCTGTGCTAGTGCTAGCTCCACATTACAGCTTATCCACCCTGCTCTCACCCACCCTGCTCTTTTTCTACATCTTTTACTATTTATCATAGATGCCATGGACTTCTCCTATAAGTATAGTTCTTGCTTAAAAATATGGCCCAAATGTAAAGTAAAACTGATATATATGACAAAAGTTGAGATACTGTAAAGGTCCATCCAGGCTTAAAATGTCATCACTTGACAATTGGAACTGCATGAAGTTACTGGTATACGTAAACAGCAGTGGTAAGTGTATATTATGTCAATTCTAAATTGTTGCCTTTCTGAGTTTCTGTATATACCAGTTAATGTCCTGTAACATTGGACATGGGGAGTTGAGACCAAGTGTAGCCTTCAGCTCAGACTGGGTTAGAACGGGGGGATAATTGGACCAGGGCGTGCAGACACAAGCTCAGTCCCCTTTTGGAAGTCATGCACTCTATTCTTATTTTTATATTCCATTATAAATTCCATAATCCACATTTATAATGGGAAGTGTCAATATAAACTTGTCACACTGTAATCACTCCTGCTAAATGGCACCACAGCACACTCAGATTTTTAATATATTCATAGATGTAATTACATACATAGCGTGTATATGTATAATATATCTCAATACAGGTGTTCATGAAGAGTTGAGTTACATATTGCCCAGGTCGTTGCGGATTTATAAGTTGCTAGGTATAATCAATTCTGTGTCAAACGTGTACTGCTTTGTCCAAGTGCAATATATACTGTTGTTAATAAGAAAATGAGGTATAGAGAGTACTCATATGTATATGCAAAATTAATTATCAACTAAATCTTTGAAGCTGCATACTAGATAAAATGAATAAGGAGTTGCACTTTAAATGATTCTATGTGTCATACAGTTGTGCCTATGCTGAACAAGTGGTACCAACCCCGACGTGGGATTTATAAGTTTTCTGCTTTCGTTTTCTGAAATGCTTGTTACTTTGAGTGGTAAGTGCTGTTTTCATTGCGCAATAATGTGGGGACTCACTGTACTATTGATTACTCCCATCACGTGGCTCCTGTTTTAGTCAAGAGACTGACAACATTCAGCTCTTCCACTGTGTTGCACATTTTGTGTTGATCGCTGTTCTCCAGAATGGAAACTGAAATCCGGGTCTAAACATGGAAACCTGGAGAGGGACGGGTGGAATAAAAAGATTGTACTCGTGCTGGTAGCTGTTTTAATTCATGTGAATATGAAACATAAACTAAACCCACATCACCCATGAGTTATTTCCATTTCAGTGTCATTATTTAAAACAAGCAAAACATCATAGAGTTAGCCCATTGAGTCTCTTGTGTGCAATCCCGTCAGTCCCATTCCCCTGCTCCATCCCTTTAGCCCAGCAAGTTTATCTCCCTCAATGCCCATCCAATTTCTTTTTGAAATCATTGATCTTCCACCACCCTCTTCCTCACATCCTTCCTGTATCTCTAGCCTTTAATTGATGCAACGACGTGTCTGGGTCCAGGAGAGATTTCTCTTGTGTATTCTTACTGCCAAAATGTTTTTACTGCAAAAATGTTTTTTATAAAGACATTTATGATATTGCTGCAAATAACAGAGAATCTTTCCCCAGATTTCGCTGCCAAAATTCAGCCCAGTGTGAGAAAAATCGCAAACTACCTGCTTCCCAAATGTACTGTGGTGGCAGACTTTGAGGTGTTGTTCCAAAGTTCTGCTGTTTTGGTGTCCCAGCCAAATTCCTTTACCAACACCACCAAAAAAGTTGGTTCATTTCATTGTTATTTGTGGGATCTTGCTGTGTGCAGGATGGGTTCAAAGTAATGCATTGTAATGTGAAGCACTCTGGAGTCTTTTCTAAGAGACATCATAATGTGTCATATAAATGCAAGCTTTTCTTCACCGTTACATCTAAATGAGAACTGTAACACAGCATCCTTAATATAAGTAACACTTGTTCTAATGTCAAGATTATTTGATTTGATAAAATAGACTACATAGATGAGAAAGAAATGATTTAGACTTCTGATAGTGTTCAAATTTAATTTATTATAAAACTGTCTGGCAGAAATGGTAACGGTAGCATTCAGCTTTGATCCTAACTGTTTACCTGAACTATCTGTCAGCTTGAAGCATGAATCAGGATTTTCTTGGAAAAAAATTGCATTTCTATTACCCCATCATTTTTTTCCTACCTGTCTTTGATATGGTGTGAAAGGGCTGGGCTGGGCAGTTACCAGGGTCACTGATGTTACCCATCAGATCCATTTACAGAAATGTAATCTCAGATTTACATTTTCCCTCCCACTCCCCCTTCCCTCCTCTCCCCACAGAGAAATAGAGGTAATACTGTACCAAACTGTTCTCTGTCCCTCTTAACCAAGCAGAAGCAATGAAATGCATTTCAAAAATGCTACTTTTTAAAAAAAAAAACTTTCTTGACTATTTGTGGTCGTGCTAAAGGAGCAGGTACCTCCCCGCACTCCCCTTCCAATATGTCCCAATGGGTAGATGTGACCTAGATCCCTGATGGAAATGACCCAGTTCAGACTGGCGCACTCAACTGTTCAGCAGTCATCAGTGAACAGCCCAGTTCTCAGGTTGTCGCTGCCTTTGCTGCAGTGTGTGTGTGTACACAGTGACATTTTGACAGGGTGGAAATCCTAGATATTTTGTGTTGTGTCTTGCAATGTTTGGATTTTTCTCAGCTAGCTAGATTTCTTGCCTGGACTGAGAGAAGAGAATGAGCAGTCGGAAGGAAGGTAAGAAACTCTTTAGCAATTAATGAATATTGACAAAAGTTAATTTGCTCAAACCAGGAAATGAAAGATTAATTAGTTCTGGGCTGAAAATAGAGTAAACAGTTTGTCAACTCAGTATTTAAGCGTCTAATTACAGGAACCTGTACAGAAAGCAGCAGGAGAGTCATTACTGCTGACCCTGCACTGCCTGGCACCTGTCACTCTCAGCCTGACCCCCCCTCTCCCCCACCCCCCCCCCCCTCCCGCAACTCCGTCTGACCTCCCTCATTCTCCCTTGTCCCCACTGCTAATAGTGGGAGAGTCTTTGTTCTTCCAATGTTCTCAATTGCGATGAATGCACAATCCTGATAGCAGCACACCACAGTCAGAGTCCCCTGTCCTTCAGAGAAGGTGAGGTATGTGGAGAATGAACATTTCAGGTGTTGTTTGTAAACCAACCCAAAATCTTCAACTGGGATTCTTCTGTGGTGAGGGAAAGCAGTGTCCGGAAGGCCTTTTCTCACTATGCCAACATTAGAATAGTTAGGTGCTTGATGGCCGGCATGGACATGATGGGCCGAAGGGCCTGTTTCTGTGCTGTATAATTCTATGACTCTGACCTTACAGAACCAAACAGCCAGACACTACTCTTCAGTTCCATCTTGTGTAAAATGGGTTTCAGGCTAAAACCATTATTCTAAATCTATATGAAGGCAGTGGAACATGGCAGGTGATCTGGCTGAGAGTCCACAACATGAGCTCCAAAGCTGATTATTGTTAAAAGCTGTATATCTTTGCAAGGTATATGGTGTGACCACATTACTTAACCACCCAAAGACTTAGGTCCTCTGACCCACTTACACCACCTCCATTCAGTTCCTTCCGTGATTCGAGTCTCAGCTATATACCAATGCTGAACAAAGCTTGTAAAGTAAAACCAACATGTAAAGTATAAAGTTTGAACCAACATCTTACAAGCCAGGAAGTGAAAGGCAATTCAATCTGATTTGAATTTTAGTGGGATCTAGTTTTGAATCGACAAAATAGGTGTGTGTTTGATGCTGAGTTGCTGCAACCATTTAAATTCCAGGTTTTAAGTTGGTGTGGATCTAAACTCCCACCTATTTGTGAAGACATGGCTTTTGATTCAGTGATGTTCACAGTCACAAAGTGAGACATTTCTCTCCTGTACTCCACATCTGGTTAATGTTAACACATTCTGACTGCAAATCTCACTCCAAGCAACCTGTTAGCCCTCTAATGTACTACAAATATATTTAATACAACTGAGCTTGTACTGAGAGTATTGTTTGGCCGATGGATGGATTATTCACTGATGTCTTTACACAGGAGCTGCCATGTCTTCCAGTGTTCTGCATAGTTGTGAAAACATAGAAAGAAAGACTTACATTTATATGGTGCCTTTCACAACGTCAGGACATCCTAAAGTGCTTTACAGCCAGTGGAGGAATTTTGATGTGTAGTTACTGTTGTAATGTGGGAAACAAATTCTGGAAATGTGTAAGGTTAGGTTGTAATGTGAGAGAAATTAAGGACAAAGGTCACAGAATGAGATGTAAATATTCCAGCAGGCACACTGGGAGTAACATGCTTATTTCTATTCCTCCTCCATAAAATAAAATAGAATTAAAGGCTTGACTCTTTGAAGAGGACCAGGTAGTGACTACTGAAGCAGATCCCAAATTGTGACCCCACTCGATTAAGCTGCACTGAGAAACAATGGTGAGAATAAGTGCTGGCCAGAACCAGTCTAGATCATCCTGAAACTAAAGCCATGAAGAATAGTGGTTTTCAGAAAGGGTGTCAGATGGGGAGACGGTTGCAATTATTGGTTGTGAGCTGAAGTTGGGAATGGTGAATTTGGAAAGCTGTGGTCAGTTTCGGTTATTTCATTGGCGGTGATATGTAATCTCATAATAGAATTCCCATTGACTACTGGGAGTGCAAGAAAGCAATAATACAATTTGTAGCAAATCACTGCATGCAGTACTCACATTGACCTTGAGTTGGAGTGTGAAAGTGGCTCCCATTACTGTCAGGCAGCAGAAGCAGCCCACAACAGGGCTTTCAGGACTGAGATGAGGAGAAATTTCTTCACCCAGAGAGTGGTGAACCTGTGGAATTCGCTACCACAGAAAGCAGTTGAGGCCAAAACATTGAATGTTTTCAAAAAGGAGTTAGATATAGCTCTTGGGTCTAAAGGGATCATGGGGTATGGGGCGAAAGCCGGAACAGGCTACTGAGTTGGATGATCAGCCATGATCATAATGAATGACGGAGCAGGCTCGAAGGGCCAAATGGCCTACTCCTGCTCCTATTTTCTATGTTTCTCAAACTTTTTGGTTCTGAGACCCCACCCCTCCTGTATTCTAAAAATTCCTCGGAACTCCTGTAACAAAAATATTTTTCTCTGTATAAAAAATAGTTATACAATTAAATGTTATTTTTGTTTTATATACTTAATGTGAAACTTGCTGCTGGTGTTGTGCACCAGATGGAGGTTCTGGTGAGGAGTGTAGTCATAAGAACATAACATAAGAAATAGGAGCAGGAGTAGGCCCTTCGGCCCTTCAAGCCTGCCTCGCCATTCATAAGATCATGGCTGATCTGCCCCGGACCTCAATTCCTCTTTCGTGCCAGCTCCTCAGAGACCTCAACTCCCCAATATTTCAAAAATCTGTCTACCTCCACTTTAAATACTTTCAGTGATCTAGCCTCCACAACTCTCTGGGGTGGAGAATTCTAGACATTTATCACCCTCTGAGAAAAGAAATTCCTTTGCATCTCAGTTTTAAATGTGTGTCCCCTTATTCTGTTTGAGATTCCCCCACTAGTGGAAACATCTACCCTGTCAAGCCCTCTGAGAATCTTGTTCGTTTCAATAAGATCACCCCTCATTCTTCTAAACTCTAATGAATAAAGGTCTAACCTGTTTAGCCGTTCTTGATAAGTCAACCCTTTCATCCCAGGAATCAGCCTAGTGAATCTCTTTTGAACTGCCTCCAATGCCAGTATATCCTTCCTTAAATACGGGGACCAAAACTTTACACAGTGTTGCAGCTGTGTGTAGTGAAGCTCAGTTGCTGGCTGTTGGCTGAATCGAGTGGTTGTGGTGTTCAAGCATGGGCTTAAAAATTCATTAGGTAGAGAGGATTATGCAAGGCACACATTGTACACATTCTCTGGTTATTTTTGGCAAATCCCAAGTGGACCATGGACCCCTCCCCCCCGGCCCCCGTTAAGAAGCTATGACCCAGAATACCTTGTGACATAACCTTGCTCACTCATAGCTGGAAAACCAAACTTAGTCCATCTATAAACTGTTTCCTCACAAACCACCTGTGGCAGATGGAGGAACAACTTGATAACGAGATCCTTTCAATCTCAAAAAGAGCCTGATGGAGGGAGCTTGTGAAAGACATATAGAGGCCTCCTGGAGATGGGTAATAAAGATGAATTTACCAGAATTACTCACACTTGAAGAACAAATTTAAAAATAACACTTAACAGGATACAAATAATAAAAGCTGAACAGTCCTTTCAAAGACTTCAGGGCAGGAGAAGCCAGGTTCTGGGTGTGAAGGGCAAGTTTGGGATTGAAATTGGGAGCTATTTTTTCACACTAAGCATGATCAGTTAGAGTTGCCTGCCAGGTTGGGTTGGGAAGGTCAGGGCATGGGACTCATGTAAAAAAACAGCTGGGTACTGTAATGGGGAGATCAAATGGATGGAAGAGCCTCCTTCATCTGAAGGCTGTTTGTTCACTCCCGAGACTAACAAGTACCAGGTACCAACTCCCGCAGCATGACTGACAACTCCTGAACATCCTGGATAGATACCAAAGAACAGACCCTCTCAGATGCACAAAAACAAAACAGGCACAACCTACAGCACCTAACCAAACAATTCTCCCCATCAAGTTCGAGGGACCAGCAAATGCATAGTCCATCACTGCATGCTCTCCAATGAGTTAAGAGCAATTATTGATGAAATGAACACTGTAGTGACAGCTGCCCCTCGGCATTTTCGAGAGCTACTGCATGCTATTTCACAATGCGCAGTAGAGAAAGGTCACTGCATTCAACTGGAACTTCACTCATTACACGAGTCCCTATTCAACTGTAACACACAGACCAGCTGCACGTTCTATGAATAGAGCACTAAATATCACTTTTTTTTAACTCATGAGGGAGACCTGTGCAATTCGCTGCTCCGTGTGTCACGTGTTGTCCTTCATTCATATTGATTTGGTTTTGACAGCGTTGGTTTGGTTTGTCTGGTAGCACTAATGCCTCTGACCCAGAAGGTTATGGATTCAAGCCCCACTTAATCTAGTCTGACATGTCAGTGCAGTGAGAGCACTGCATTGTTGGAGGTGCTACACCGCAGATGAAAAGAAGAACAAGACCACACGTATCTGTTCAGCTAGATGTTAAAAACTGTGATAGAAAGACAATAGCATTTGTCTCCTGGAACTCTGCAATATTCTTTACATAAACCGATCTTGTGATGGCATTCCTATGCATAATTCTCAATTTACAACAGCAAATCGGGAGACAGAATTTGATTGTTAAGGAGAATGTAAAGGGGGGAATCAAGTGGCACATTGAAAAGGAAATTATTAAACCACATTCCTTCCATTATCAGCACTTCCATTATTTCAATCAAGTGATAATCCCATTGTCAGGCACAAAGAGCTGCTGATGAATTCTTCTATATTAGTCAGTATCTCTTGTCAAGAATGTATACACTTTGTTAATTACACTGAAACAGGCCATTCGGTTTAACTAGTCCATGTCGGTGTTAATGCTCCGTATGAGGCTCCTCCCACTGTACTTCATCTCATCCTATCAGTATATACTTTTATTCCTTTCTCCCTCATGTACTTATCTAATTTCCCCTTAAGTTTATGGCATGCACAATGACAAAATATACAAACATATTTAGTTATGGTTGTTAAGTATCATCAATATGAATGGGTCTGTATTGGAAATGTACCATTAGGCAAAATAGCCCAAGCTGTCTGGGACAAGGCAGAGTCCAGTCTGAACTTGCAAATAAACTAACTGTCTGTTTGTAAAAACAGGCTTTATGAATCTATATGAATCACATTAGGAGTGCAAAGGATTTCCGAATTCATGCTGGTTGGACAGCCAGGCAGCTTGCCGCCGCCTTCATTTATTCATGAAATCCAAGCATTTGATAAACTGTACAAGTAAACAAACTCACCGCCTGAGGGTGGTGAGGAGTTTGTACACCCTGGAGTGACAGATAACCGTGCCCCTCTCTGCATCACATCATTTTGTCAGGTTTAGTTCCTGTGTGGTTTAGGGAACGAATGGATATAAAGTTGCACTCATATCAGATCATTATGCAGAATTGAACTTGTGTAGCAGGGAGCAGCTGTTAATATTGGGATGCTGTACCAGGTACCCATCTTGGGAAGAAAATGGAAGTACAAGAACATTAGGATAAATTCAGTTTTTACATTTTCAGACTTAAGGATTTCAGAGATTTCTGTTATCATTGGGAGCTGAAATTCCAAGGCTAATTTATTAAAAATGCACTTCCATATTTGTTAAGCATAGAGGAAATTCCACCCCCCCCCCCACTCCCCATTGTGTGAGAAGAAACAATGTGATGTTAAGGTTGCCGTTTATTTGCATATTATTTGCTTCATTACATCAGTGACAACTCTCAAAGTCCTCAATTGACTGCAACGCTTTGGGACATTCTAAGGCAGTGAAAGACGTTATAAAAATGCAAGTTTCTTCCCTTTCTGTAGTTACCTTTACATAAGTCAGGCCAGGACTGCAGCAAATATTTCACAGACACAATCAGCTGAATGAAATGAAAGCACCATCAGTTCTGATCGAGGCCATGCTGAGGTTTCACTCATTCTATGTCTTACTAGGACAAAGTACTTAAACTGTTGTGTTCCAGCAATGCTCTGATTTAAATCATCAAACTGTTAAAAAGTCTCACGTATGAATTGTGAGAATTTGACCACCTTTAGGGCTTTGAAAAACCATAGAATGGTTACAGCATGCAAGAAGGCCATTCGGCCCGTCGTATCTGTGCTGGCTCTCTGCAAGAGCAACTCACCTAGTCACACTCTCCTGCCTTTTCACCATAGCCTTGCAATTTTTTTCTCTTCAGATAATTATCCAATTCTCTTTTGAATGCCTCGATTGAAGCCTGCTTCCACCACACTCTCAGACAGTGCATTCCAGATCCTAAACACTCACTGAACCTGCCTCCACCACACTCTCAGTGCATTCCAGATCCTAAACACTCGCTGAAGCTGCCTCCACCACACTCTCAGACAGTGCATTCCAGATCCTAAACACTCACTGAAGCTGCCTCCACCACACTCTCAGTGCATTCCAGATCCTAAACACTCGCTGAAGCTGCCTCCACCACACTCTCAGACAGTGCATTCCAGATCCTAAACACTCACTGAAGCTGCCTCCACCACACTCTCAGTGCATTCCAGATCCTAAACACTTGCTGAAGCTGCCTCCACCACACTCTCAGACAGTGTATTCCAGATCCTAAACACTCACTGAAGCTGCCTCCACCACACTCTCAGTGCATTCCAGATCCTAAACACTCGCTGAAGCTGCCTCCACCACACTCTCAGGCAGTGCATTCCAGATCCTAAACACTCACTGAAGCTGCCTCCACCACACTCTCAGACAGTGCATTCCAGATCCTAAACACTCACTGAAGCTGCCTCCAGCACACTCTCAGACAGTGCGTTCCAGATCCTAAACACTCACTGAACCTGCCTCCACCACACTCTCAGGCAGTGCATTCTAGATCCTAACCACTCGCTGCGTAAAAAGGTTTTTCCTTGTCGCCATTGCTGCTTTTTCCAGTCACCTTAAATCCGTGTCCTTTGATTCTGGATCCTTCCCACCAATAGGAAAAGTTTCGCCCGAGCTCCTCGATCCAGACCCCTCATGATTTTGAACACCTCTATTAAATCTCCTCCTAATCTTCTCTTCTCCAAGGAGAACAGTCCTAGCTTCTCCAACCCATCCACGTAACTGAAGTTCCTCATCCAAGGAACCAGTCTTGTGAATCTTTTCTGCACCCTCGCTAATGCCTTCATATCCTTACTAATGTGTCATGCCCAGAACTGGTCACAATTCTCCAGTTGAGACCGAATCAGTGTTTTATACAAGTTTGTCATAACTTCCTTGTTCTTGTCCTCTATGCCCCTATTTGTAAAGCCCAGGATCCCATATGCCTTATTAACCGCTTTCTCAACCTGCCCTGCAACCTTCAATGATTTATGCACATATACCCCCAGGTCCCTCTGCTCCTGCACCCCATTTAGAATTGTACCCTTTGTATTGCCTTTCTTTGTTCTTCCGACCACAATGAATCACTTCAGAATTTTCTGCATTAAATTTCATCTGCCACTTGTCTGCCCGTTTCTCCAACCTCTGTATGTCCTCTTGAAGTTTATCACTATCCTCTTCACAGTTCTCATTATTTCCAAGTTTTGTGTCATATGCATATTTTTAAATTGTGCCCTGTACACCCGAGTCCAGGTGTTTAATATATATCAAGGAATGTCAGTCTCAATTTCCCCAGCTGCAATCTGGCTAATTTAATTCCAGTTAAACTTTGTTCTTTTCCTTGAAATATTTCCACCGCACCACCCCCCCCCCCCCCCCCACCACAACTTCTTGTCCTCGTCATGTTCTAAAATGTGAATAAGAATAATTAAATTTTGTAAGTTATTTTTTCTGCTTTAACAACTTTTTCACCCAAATGGAGAGTTGAGAAATCTCTGGTCAGATTTATGGCAAAGGAATTCTGTTATGTGTCTTGACCTTTTCTCTTTGTTCCCCTTTCCTATGGGGAAAAGCTCACTTTTCCCACACTGTCTCCTCCTTGCAGGAGTTTAACATTTTCAAAGTCACAGCCGTAGACCAGAGTCCTATCATTCAGTGGTCCCACTGAGTCCCCTGCTGCTACCAAATTGCACCAGCTATTGCGGTTCGCAACGTGAGGTTTTTCTGCCTGCCTGCATAATTAGCGGGTGATGGGCAGTCATATGCCAAGGGATGCACAGTGGCGATTACAGCCATAGAGTCATTGTTGTTGTCCGTCCTTCGAAGTGAAGATGACCATGTCCATCATCTCGGGTGTTTGTTAAGGTTTCAGTGGGTAAGTAGGTGACTGCTAAGGCCGATCTGTGCCTGAAAGATTGTGCTGCAAATGGGGCAGGATAGCACAGATGATTGAGTTTTGGCTGAGCTGCTGGCTTGGGATTTCTCCTTGTGTTTTCTCTCTATCTCTGATATGTGCTTGCTTTCAAAGGAGGCTGCAGCCTTTTTTATTTTGTTGCTCCATGTGCAGCGATCTTGGGCGAGCTTCTCCCAGGATTCGAGATCGGTATCAAAACTACTAAACAAAGCCTTCAGAGTGTCCTTTTAGTACCTCCTTTGACCGCCATGAGAACGCACCCCAGACTCAAGCTCTGCATTGAAGATTTGCTTTGGTATGTGAGTGTCAGGCATTCTGGCTACCTGACTCAGTTGTGACTGTCTCAATATGGCGTGAATGCTTGGCATGCCAGCTAGGGTGAGCACCTCAGTGTCTGATATTTTTGTCCAGCCACCTGATCTTCAGAAGTTTCTGAAGGCAGCTCAAGTGAAAGTGGTTGAGCTTCTTGACATGACGCTGGTACCCAGTCCAAGTCTCTCATGTGTAGAGCAGAGTGGACAGGACTATTGCTCTATGGACTTTCAGTTTGCTTGGCAGACTTCCTCCTCTTCATTCCCAGACTAATGTTCACAGTCTACCGAAGGCTATGCTTGCCTTGGCAATTCTTGCATGTCTCGTCATCGATATAGACAGTTCAAGAGAGTGTGTGCTGCTGAGATGAGTGAACCTTTCCGCTGCTGACAGGTTCTGGTCGTGGACTGAAATGTTGGGCTTGAGATATAGGGCTTTCCTGGAGCAGGCAGGTAGATTACTTCAGTCATCTTCATGCAGATTGTAAGGCCGAAATTGTCACATGGATTAAGAACAAGTCCATGCTACATTGCATGTCCATCTCTGAACCAGCAACTAGTGCAGAGTCATCGGCAAACAGGAAATCGTGAAGTATATCCTTGAAGACTTTGGATTTTGCCATCTCAGATTGACCAGCTTCCTGTCCATGCAATATCTGATTTTGATGCCATCATGGAAGACATCGGAGAGCATGGCGGAGAAAAACGTGCTGAAGAGGGTTGGTGCTCGCACACAGCCCTGCTTAACTCCATTAGTGACTGGGAATGGATCAGAAGACTCACCATCATCCAGGACACACGCAAACATGCTGACATTGAACTGTCAAACCATTGTGATAAATTTCTCGGGGAAGTTGAATTTTTCCATAACAGTCCAAAGGCCCTCACAACTTGTGCCAAAGGCCTTGGTCAGGTCAACAAACATGGTGTAGAGGTGTGAAATAAAAACAGGAAGTGTTGGAAATACTCAGCAGGTCTGGCAGCAACTGTGGAGAGAGAAAACAGAGTTAACATATCTCTCCACAGATGCTGCCACACCTGCTATTTCCAGCAGATCCTGTTTTTATTTCAGATTTCCAGCATCCCCAGTATTTTGCTTTTATTGTGGTGTAGAGGTCCATGATCTGTTCTTGGCATTTCTGCTGAGCTGAGTGACTGCCAATGCCATATCCGTGCTTCCTGGCCCTGTTCTGAAACCGCACTGACTCTCTGGCAGCAGATCCTGGTTGAGATGTTGTACTACGTGTTTTAGAAGGATTCTGGCAAAGATTTTGCCAGCCATAGATAGGAGTGAGAGTTCTCTGTGATTGTTGCAAGTTTGCCAAGTTCCTTTCAGCTTGTACAGGTAAACAATCGAGGCATCTTTGTATTCCAGTGGGATGGTTCCTTGCTCCCACATAGTCTGAAGGAGTCATTATGACATAGATGGAGGCCATTCAGCCCATCCAGTCCGTGCTGGCTCTCTAGAGCAATCCAGTCAGTCCCATCCCCCGCTCTATCCCCATAGCCCTACAAGTTTATTTCCCTCAAGTGCCCATCCAATTTCCTTTTGAAATCATCCCTTATCTGCACTTCCATCACTCTCGTAGACAGCGAGTTCCAGGTCATTACCACGGGCTGCGTAAAGAAGTTGTTCTTCACATCCCCCTGCGTCTCTTACCCAAAACCTTAAATCTCTGTTCTCTCATACTTGTAACTCAGATAATGGGAACAGCTTTTGTTTGTCTACTTTATCTAAACATGTCCTAACCTGTCCGTAATCTCGTACATCTCTATTAAATCTCCCCTCAATCTCCTTTGCTTCAAGGAGAACAAACCCAGCTTCTCCAACCTAACCTTGTAACTAAAATCCCCCATCCCTGGAACCATTCTGGTAAATCTCCTCTGCACCCTCTCAAGGATCCTCATATTCTTCCTAAAGTGTGGTGACCAGAACTAGACACAATACTCTAGTTGTAGCCAAACCAGAGCTTTGTAAAGGATCAGCATAACCTCCCTGCTTTTGTACTCAATGCCTCTATTTATGAAGCCCAAGATCCCATATGCTTTGCTTACCACGGTCTCAATATGTCCTGCCACCTTCAATATGCACATGAACCCCCAAGTCCCTTTGTCCCTGCACACTCTTTAGAATCGTACCATTAAGTCTATATTTCTTCTTCCTGTCCCTTCTGCTAAAATGCATCACCTCACACTTCTCTATTAAATTCCATCTACCACTTGTCTTCCCATTCTGCTCGCCTATCTGTTCTGTTGCAGTCACTTTGTATCATCCTCACTTTTTGGCACACCTCCAAGTTTAGTATCATTGTCAAATATAAATATATATATATATGGTCCTAGCACTGACCTTTGGGGAACAGAGTTGAGGCCGAGATGAGATCAGCTATGATAGTATTGAATTGGCGGAGCAGGCTCGAGGGGCTGAATTGCCTACTCCTGCTCCTAGTTCTTATGACCTTATTACTGTCTACCATCCTCCAGAAGACTGAAAAGTAACTATTTACCATGACTCACTGTTTTCTGTCCTTAAGCCAATTTTTTATCCGATTGGATACTGATCCTCCTATTCCATGAGCCTCAATTTTTTAACCAGCCTTTTATGTGATATTTTATTAAGTGCTTCCTTAAAATCCATATTGACAACATCCACCACATTTCCTTCATCACCTTCTCTGTTAATTCATCAAAAAATTCATTTAGTTTAGTCAAGGATGATCTGCCTTTTACAAATCCATGCTGGCTATCCTTAATTAACTCAAACTGTTCCTGTTGATTTTTTCGATGATTATTGTTTTTAAAACTTATCCACCGCTGATGTTAAACTGACTGGCCTGTAGTTGCTAGGAATGTCCTTGCACCCTTTCTTGCATATTTGGCACTCTCCAATCCTCTGACAACTCCTCCATATCTGGGGAAGATTGGCAAGTCCTTCCGCTATCTTCACTCCCATTTTCTTTAGCAACCTGGGATGCAAGCCATCTGACTGGTCCTTCACAAAAACAAGTCAACACTTTGGTCATGTTGAATATTTAGTAAAGGAGATAAACTGCAGACTGCAAACCTCCAGTCACACAAACTGGAAATCTTGCTGTAGCATCAAATTAGTTTTTCTGGATTGTTTGAAAGCGGCATTCTGTTCTCATGGTGCGATGGTCTTTATTCTTGTTTCAGAAGCAAAATTGCTGTTGCTGATTATTCCTGTCAACACTCTCACTACTTGGGTGTGATTCCAAAAAAAAAGTTTACATCTAATTTTAAAGATGTAGTGTTGATTTTGAGTCAAAATTGAAAGCGTTCAGACTTAGCACAGCAGACACTAGATTAATTGAATTTCAGTGTTTTTTTCTATGAATATATATTCTGATTTTGAAATTAAAACAATTAAAGTGGAATCACATTGTGAGTTTCTACACTGTTAACTCTAAAGGCAGTAATATCTTTGTTCAAAGACTGGATAGGGGAAATTGATATTACACAGTGCAATTTCACTCAACATTTAAACACTGTCCTGTTGGCTGTTGTCCTCATATCACTGCTGGCTATTTTGTCGACTCATTGGCAACTTGTTCTAACCCAATCCCTTATTACCATGGTGACCATCACAAGGGATCAAAAGTCCCTGAAATGCACTACACCAGTGGCTCAGCAATGCTGTGTCTTTCGGGATGAAGGCTGGTGACATACATCAACATTTTAACATCAATCTCAGTAAATGATAGCCAGCATTATTGTAAACTCTATTTTGACCATGCTGGACATTGTGTGGGATTGCGGCTGAATTTCTGTTCAGGTGCTATCTCCTCCTCTAGCTCCAGCGCTGCTCCAGATCAGGACAGTATTTGTTGGAGAGAGTCACAGGTACCTGGGATGTGATGGACCTGGTTGGAGACTATAATCATTCATGACTCTGATTAGCATCCTTGGAAACTGTTATTGTTTAGGATCAAGCTTTCACTTTGTTCTGTTGTTCAGAACTTGAGTCAACCCAAAGGTCGTCAGTTAAAGTAGGCAGAGGGTGATGAGCCACTGTCCCAATGCAAGGTGAAGCAGCACATACCACTGTATTGCATTGCTGTATGTCATAATGCAAATTATAACTGTAAAAGAACTGGTTTCGCTATCAAATGCATTGAAAGAATTGTCATCCCAATTTAACATAGATCTACAACAATTTCCATGATATAGCACATTTAACGTGGTAAAATGTCCCAAGGCGCTTAAGAGCAATATCAACAATATACTGTCACTCATTGTCTTCATAAACAATTGAATACGTAATGTTAATTGTCTTATTCTTTATGATTTCTTCAAATTAATAAAGTAGCTCAGGTCACTTCTCTTGTTTGTCTCTGTTCTTTCTCACTCCCTAATGTATAAAAAGGGCTTCGGCTGATCTTTTACATAATTAAGCAGCCAGGACTGAAAAGCATGTAACATGTACAGGCTCAATTAATTGTAAGTGAGCAACATGATGACCTCTGAGGCAAAAGCTCCACGTAAACTGGTGTTGTCTTCTTACACCAACAGGTGTCTCTAACGCACTTTTGAAATATGTCTCAGTTCTGCAGAATTATTCACAAAATCCTGCCATTGTGCCCGTTAATCTTCAAACCCTCGAATGTGGTGACCAAGATCAACTTGAATTGAACCTGAAGGGAATCTATTGGCTTGGATAGGGAATAGGTTAGAAGGTAGGAGATAGAGAGCGGAGATAATGGATTGGTACTCTTAATTGGCAAGATATGACTCGTGGTGATCACCAGGGACCACAGCTTTTCACTATATATAGAACTGGCTTGTATGAAGGAATAGCAAGCCTTATATCTGAGTTTAATGATGACGTTAAGTTAGGTGGCACAGTAAATAGTGTAGATAGGAGCAGAAAGTTGGAAAGGGACATCAATAGATGAAACAAGTGGGCAAAACTGGCAGATTGAGTTCCCTGTGTGAAAATGTGAAGTCATCAACTTTGCACCTAAGAAAGCTCAATCAGACTATTTTCTAAATAGTAAGAAGCTGGGCTCTGCGGAGGAGTAGATAGATTTAGGTGTCCATGTACAGAAAACATGAAAAGCCAGTGATCAGATACAAAAATAACTTAAAAGTCTAATGGAATGTTGATCTTTATCTCGAGAGGCTGGAATACAAAGGGGTGGAAGTTATGTTACAGTTGTATAAAGCTCCGTTTAGACCCCACTAGGAGTAACTGATCAGTTCTGGGCACCGCATCTCAGGAAGGATATGTTGGCCTTGGAGGGCATGCAGTGCAGATTTACCAGTGTTCGTGTCTAATAAGTTCTGTTAATGGATATTAAATACCTAGTAGTTGAAGGTAATAGGGTGAACAGGTGTTGATTATATTTTTCTGAGTACAATTAATTAAATAATAGCCAGCCAGCACTGGCTGGGTGTTATTACGAGTCGAGAAGTAAGCTCTATGGCAAGCAATAAACAGTCTCCACGAAAGCATCCTAGTCTCAGTGTCTTCTTCACAAACAGGCTTGGAAGTTCCTCTAACAACCAGAATGATACCGAGGGGTTAAAGTATGAGGACATTTTGAATAGGCTAAGCTTGCATTCCCTTGAATATAGAAGATTGAGATAATCCAATTGACGAGTTTAAGGTAATTAAAATATTTTTATAGTGTAGATAGAGAGAAACTATTTCCTCTGGTGGGAGAGTTCAGAACAAGGGGGTGTAACTTTAAAATTTAAGCTAAATCATTTAGGGCATGTCAGGAAGCACTTCTTCACGCAAAGGGTAGTAGAAATCTAGAACTCCCTTCCTCCAAAAAGCTGTTGAGACTGGGGGCCAGTTGAAAATTGAAAACTGACATTGATAGAGTTTTGTTAGGCAAGAGAATTCATGGTTACAAAACCAGTAGATGGAATTAAGATACAGATCAGCCATGATGTAATTGAATAGCAGAAAAGGCTCGAGGGGCTGAATGGACTCCTTCTGTTCCTATGAGCCATTGCTTCAGGATCATTTTGTGCATTGTTGGTCAGAAGAGGAACCTGGAATTCTGTTCACGCAGGTAAAATTTCCTCATGACCTCCTGCCTATTGAAATTTCTCCCTCCCCTTCGAGATCTGGAGCTGCTGGACGATTATGGCACCTGGCACTTTGTGATAATGCAGCCTTCCAGGGCTTGTACAGGTTGGAATCTGTTGCCTTGTTCTTGATTGTTGTGACTTGACTAATAAAAATGTAAAAATATAATTTCCCCCGCAATCATTTAATGCCTTGCCTTTTCACCTTAATCATTCAAATTGTTTTTAGGTTCAAAGTTCAACCTTGCCTTAAAGACGTGGAATGAGCTGCCTACAAGTTTCTGCGTCTGGTTTATTCAACTCCCCTGCTATCTCTAGCAGCACTGCTTCTGCTGCATGGGGATATCGTGCCAAGAAACTGCTTGTATCATCATCGTTTTACAAACTATTGTGTTTGCTGCTACCTCAAGTAGGCAAAAACAAAGAGCTGCAATTGACCAGTTTCCTAATAGCATCCTGGACAGTGGAGAAATTCTAAAGGAAAAACAATTGAGGCAAAACCAGAACTAAAATGTTGCAAGAAAAATGGCTTGATCACTGAATTTGCACAAATGTTTTCTCTAATCATACTGTAAATTTGTCTGGAGGCATTTTCAGGAGATTGGTAACTTCGGTTTCTGCGAATTACATTATTGCACGAGACAAGTTGTTCGTTCTCTTTACTCTTATTCTTAGACTGGGAAACTCTTAACACTTGAGTCGAGCATATTGTTTTATTGAGTGAAAATGCATGGGTGCACGTGGAGTAAGTGATGAATTTTACACTCAGCTCAGGGATTCTGCTGTTTCACTTCCAGTTCAGTCAGGGTGATGTACGATGTACCACAAGTAAATGAAGGCAGCAGACAAATAGGATATAAATCATAAGGTGCTCATAGCCTGTGTTTGAAGAAAAGTTGGTACAATTAGTGAGAGCGTGAAGTATAAACCAAGGGTTAACAAGGCATTGGTCTTTGTACCCTTTCGGGAATTCAAGGGAGTGCAAGAGACAGTTAGTCTGTCTTGATGAATGGCTTTAGTGTGTGACTGCATCCCACCAGATAAAAACCACAATACATTTTTCTAGTCTTCCCCATCTCCCTGTTTAGATCATTTGAATATCTTCTTAAAGCAAAAAACATCTCATATAGTTCTTAATCAGAGGGGGATTTTAACGCAACCCATTGAGCAGTAAATTGAGGGGATCAGATCAGGTGCTTGTTTTACTGCCCGTCCAATTTGATGCTAATGGGCAGGTGCAATTTTATGGAAATTTCCTGTATGTTTAAAAGTCTTCCGTTTCTTCCCCCCTTTTTGCTGATTTCCACTGATAAATTCCAAGATTGTAAAATTATTCCTAACTTTCACTGAACATGTGATGGATTCTCCATTGGAGATGATTCCCCAGACATTACAATTTTTTGTGATTGTGATGAAGTTTAGTTTTGTGCACAAGGAAATGGGCTGGATTTTGTGCTAAGAATAACAGTGAGCACACCATTATAATGGGGTAATCGGACACTAGTTTCTAGCGTGAGCACGTGCGTAGCTGGAGTTCTGGCTGCCTAAATTAAGATTTTCTTGGAAAGCGTGCAAGTCCGGAAGGTTGTGTCAGACATACCCAGTTCCTCCACAGGCTGCACTGCAACAGTCTTCGCCAATAGACTCAGTACCAACATCAATATCATGGGGTACTTGCCCACTGGTTAACCACTAAAAATGCTTTAAAAAACTCAAGGCTGGTGCATTCAGGAGTAAGTGAATTTTTAAATGGCCTTTAATAACTGAACAATCTATTTTATCCTGAAAATGTGATTTTACAAGTGTGGAGTCTCATTGAGAGAAAATTAGTGTTGGAGTTTTATTTTAATCCTTTTTCCTGTCTGTCCCTTTTATCGCTTTCCCTGAATGCCATTTGTATTTCCCAATCTTTATTTTGCTTTCTAAACATCATTTAAATCTCATTTATATTTCCTGCTTTATACTTTGGACTCGGCATGTCTCCGTGAGGATTCTTCAATCTGGTTAAAGAGCCTCACTGTTTATTGACCTGCTCTCTCTTTCTCTCTCACCACAGATCCCCTGTCGAAAGCACCACACTGGATCAAACACCAAATTAGAGCAAGTCTGCGCTCAAAAGCCTGAGGAAACTTTGGCCGGTGTCGGTGAGGTGAACGGTGACGCAGTTCCTTTGCCACTGACCGCAAAATCTGGGCCAATCTCTGTTGTGATTGCTGATATTTTCTCTCATGTCCTTTCCAGTAATGCCATCGCAAATACCTATGAAGTGCCAAAACATTCCAAGTGTGCAATGCTTCAGCTGAACAAGGAAAATTTAAATGTAACCACATTAACTCAAACTGGCAGGCTGAGATCACTTTGACTTTGAACTTGATTCTGTGTGAGTCCCTTGTTAGTATATCATTCAAAGCAGTGACTGCGTTTCTAAACTGTCATGGAACCACTGAAACATTTTAACTGGGCTTCTTGATGGTAGCATCAGTAAAGGTGCAAGATGCAGGACTGGAGTCGTACGGATCAGAAGATCTGTGCCCAGTTCCTGGTCTCTGTTTGATCTGGCAGACTGCAGTATGTCTGGGGAAGAGAGGAAATACCTAGTGTTACCGCAACCGATCACAGTCTATTATCACAACCCATCACTGTCTATTATCACATCCGATCACTGTCTATTATCACAACCGATCACTGTCTATTAGGACAACCGATCACAGTCTATTATCACAACAGATCACTGTCTATTATCACATCCGATCACTGTCTATTATCACTACCAATCACTGTCTATTATCACTACCAATCACTGTCTATAACCACAACCGATTACAGTCTATTAGGACAACCGATCACTGTCTATTCTCACAACCGATCACTGTCTATTATCACAACCGATCACTGTCTATTACCACAACCGACCACTGTGTTACCACAACCGACCACTGTCTATTACCACAACCGACCACTGTCTGTTACCACAACCGACCACTGTCTGTTACCACAACCGACCACTGTCTGTTACCACAACCGACCACTGTCTTACCACAACCGACCACTGTTGCCACATCCGACCACTGTCTATTACCACAACCGACCACTGTCTATTACCACAACCGACCACTGTCTATTACCACAACCGACCACTGTCTATTATCACAACCGATCACTGTCGATTACCACATTCGACCACTGTCTATTACCACATTCGACCACTGTCTATTACCACAACCGACCACTGTCTATTACCACATCCGACCACTGTCTATTACCACATCCGACCACTGTCTATTACCACATCCGACCACTGTCTATTACCACAACCGACCACTGTCTATTACCACAACCGATCACTGTCTATTACCACAACCGATCACTGTCTATTACCACAACCGATCACTGTCTATTACCACAACCGATCACTGTCTATTACCACAACCGATCACTGTCGATTACCACATTCGACCACTGTCTATTACCACAACCGATCACTGTCTATTACCACAACCGATCACTGTCTATTACCACAACCGATCACTGTCGATTACCACAACCGATCACTGTCTATTACCACAACCGATCACTGTCGATTACCACATTCGACCACTGTCTATTACCACAACCGACCACTGTCTATTACCACATCCGACCACTGTCTATTACCACAACCGACCACTGTCTATTACCACAACCGATCACTGTCTATTACCACAACCGATCACTGTCTATTACCACAACCGATCACTGTCGATTACCACAACCGATCACTGTCTATTACCACAACCGATCACTGTCGATTACCACATTCGACCACTGTCTATTACCACAACCGACCACTGTCTATTACCACATCCGACCACTGTCTATTACCACAACCGATCACTGTCTATTACCACAACCGATCACTGTCTATTACCACAACCGATCACTGTCTATTACCACAACCGATCACTGTCTATTACCACAACCGATCACTGTCGATTACCACAACCGACCACTGTCTATTACCACAACCGACCACTGTCTATTACCACATCCGACCACTGTCTATTACCACATCCGACCACTGTCTATTACCACAACCGACCACTGTCTATTACCACAACCGACCACTGTCTATTACCACAACCGATCACTGTCGATTACCACATTCGACCACTGTCTATTACCACAACCGACCACTGTCTATTACCACATCCGACCACTGTCTATTACCACATCCGACCACTGTCTATTACCACAACCGACCACTGTCTATTACCACAACCGACCACTGTCTATTACCACAACCGATCACTGTCGATTACCACATTCGACCACTGTCTATTACCACAACCGATCACTGTCTATTACCACAACCGATCACTGTCGATTACCACATTCGACCACTGTCTATTACCACAACCGATCACTGTCTATTACCACAACCGATCACTGTCTATTACCACATTCGACCACTGTCTATTACCACAACCGACCACTGTCTATTACCACAACCGACCACTGTCTATTACCACAACCGATCACTGTCGATTACCACATTCGACCACTGTCTATTACCACAACCGATCACTGTCTATTACCACAACCGATCACTGTCTATTACCACAACCGATCACTGTCTATTACCACAACCGATCACTGTCTATTACCACAACCGATCACTGTCGATTACCACAACCGATCACTGTCTATTACCACAACCGATCACTGTCGATTACCACATTCGACCACTGTCTATTACCACATCCGACCACTGTCTATTACCACATCCGACCACTGTCTATTACCACATCCGACCACTGTCTATTACCACAACCGACCACTGTCTATTACCACATCCGACCACTGTCTATTACCACAACCGATCACTGTCGATTACCACAACCGACCACTGTCTATTACCACAACCGATCACTGTCTATTACCACAACCGATCACTGTCTATTACCACAACCGATCACTGTCGATTACCACAACCGATCACTGTCTATTACCACAACCGATCACTGTCGATTACCACATCCGACCACTGTCTATTACCACATCCGACCACTGTCTATTACCACATCCGACCACTGTCTATTACCACAACCGACCACTGTCTATTACCACAACCGATCACTGTCTATTACCACAACCGATCACTGTCTATTACCACAACCGATCACTGTCTATTACCACAACCGACCACTGTCTATTACCACATCCGACCACTGTCTATTACCACATCCGACCACTGTCTATTACCACATCCGACCACTGTCTATTACCACATCCGACCACTGTCTATTACCACAACCGATCACTGTCGATTACCACAACCGACCACTGTCTATTACCACAACCGACCACTGTCTATTACCACAACCGATCACTGTCTATTACCACAACCGATCACTGTCTATTACCACAACCGATCACTGTCTATTATCACAACCGATCACTGTCTATTACCACATCCGACCACTGTCTATTACCACAACCGATCACTGTCTATTACCACAACCGATCACTGTCTATTACCACAACCGATCACTGTCTATTACCACATCCGACCACTGTCTATTATCACAACCGACCACTGTCTATTACCACAACCGACCACTGTCTATTATCACAACCGATCACTGTCTATTACCACATCCGACCACTGTCTATTATCACAACCGACCACTGTCTATTACCACAACCGACCACTGTCTATTACCACAACCGATCACTGTCTATTACCACAACCGATCACTGTCTATTACCACAACCGATCACTGTCGATTACCACAACCGACCACTGTCTATTACCACAACCGACCACTGTCTATTACCACAACCGATCACTGTCTATTACCACAACCGATCACTGTCTATTACCACAACCGATCACTGTCTATTACCACAACCGACCACTGTCTATTACCACAACCGATCACTGTCTATTATCACAACCGATCACTGTCTATTACCACAACCGACCACTGTCTATTACCACAACCGACCACTGTCTATTACCACATCCGACCACTGTCTATTACCACAACCGACCACTGTCTATTACCACAACCGACCACTGTCTATTACCACATCCGACCACTGTCTATTACCACAACCGACCACTGTCTATTACCACAACCGATCACTGTCGATTACCACATCCGACCACTGTCTATTACCACAACCGACCACTGTCTATTACCACAACCGACCACTGTCTATTACCACATCCGACCACTGTCTATTACCACAACCGACCACTGTCTATTACCACAACCGACCACTGTCTATTACCACATCCGACCACTGTCTATTACCACATCCGACCACTGTCTATTACCACAACCGACCACTGTCTATTACCACATCCGACCACTGTCTATTACCACAACCGATCACTGTCTATTACCACATCCGACCACTGTCTATTACCACATCCGACCACTGTCTATTACCACAACCGACCACTGTCTATTACCACATCCGACCACTGTCTATTACCACATCCGACCACTGTCTATTACCACAACCGACCACTGTCTATTACCACATCCGACCACTGTCTATTACCACAACCGACCACTGTCTATTACCACAACCGATCACTGTCTATTACCACAACCGATCACTGTCTATTACCACAACCGATCACTGTCTATTATCACAACCGATCACTGTCTATTACCACAACCGATCACTGTCTATTATCACAACCGATCACTGTCTATTACCACAACCGACCACTGTCTATTACCACATCCGACCACTGTCTATTACCACAACCGACCACTGTCTATTACCACAACCGACCACTGTCTATTACCACATCCGACCACTGTCTATTACCACAACCGATCACTGTCTATTACCACAACCGACCACTGTCTATTACCACAACCGACCACTGTCTATTACCACAACCGATCACTGTCTATTACCACATCCGACCACTGTCTATTACCACATCCGACCACTGTCTATTACCACAACCGACCACTGTCTATTACCACAACCGACCACTGTCTATTACCACAACCGACCACTGTCTATTACCACAACCGACCACTGTCTATTACCACAACCGATCACTGTCTATTACCACATCCGACCACTGTCTATTACCACAACCGACCACTGTCTATTACCACAACCGATCACTGTCGATTACCACATTCGACCACTGTCTATTACCACAACCGACCACTGTCTATTACCACAACCGACCACTGTCTATTACCACAACCGACCACTGTCTATTACCACATCCGACCACTGTCTATTACCACATCCGACCACTGTCTATTACCACAACCGATCACTGTCTATTACCACAACCGACCACTGTCTATTACCACAACCGATCACTGTCTATTACCACATCCGACCACTGTCTATTACCACATCCGACCACTGTCTATTACCACATCCGACCACTGTCTATTACCACATCCGACCACTGTCTATTACCACATCCGACCACTGTCTATTACCACAACCGACCACTGTCTATTACCACAACCGACCACTGTCTATTACCACAACCGATCACTGTCTATTACCACATCCGACCACTGTCTATTACCACAACCGACCACTGTCTATTACCACATTCGACCACTGTCTATTACCACATCCGACCACTGTCTATTACCACATCCGACCACTGTCTATTACCACAACCGACCACTGTCTATTACCACAACCGACCACTGTCTATTACCACAACCGATCACTGTCTATTACCACATCCGACCACTGTCTATTACCACAACCGACCACTGTCTATTACCACATTCGACCACTGTCTATTACCACATTCGACCACTGTCTATTACCACAACCGATCACTGTCTATTACCACATCCGACCACTGTCTATTACCACAACCGACCACTGTCTATTACCACATTCGACCACTGTCTATTACCACATTCGACCACTGTCTATTACCACAACCGACCACTGTCTATTACCACAACCGACCACTGTCTATTACCACAACCGACCACTGTCTATTACCACAACCGACCACTGTCTATTACCACAACCGACCACTGTCTATTACCACAACCGATCACTGTCTATTACCACATCCGACCACTGTCTATTACCACAACCGACCACTGTCTATTACCACATTCGACCACTGTCTATTACCACATTCGACCACTGTCTATTACCACAACCGATCACTGTCTATTACCACATCCGACCACTGTCTATTACCACAACCGACCACTGTCTATTACCACATTCGACCACTGTCTATTACCACATTCGACCACTGTCTATTACCACAACCGACCACTGTCTATTACCACAACCGACCACTGTCTATTACCACAACCGACCACTGTCTATTACCACATCCGACCACTGTCTATTACCACAACCGACCACTGTCTATTACCACAACCGACCACTGTCTATTACCACAACCGACCACTGTCTATTGCCACAACCGACCACTGTCTATTGCCACATCCGACCACTGTCTATTACCACAACCGACCACTGTCTATTACCACAACCGACCACTGTCTATTACCACAACCGACCACTGTCTATTACCACAACCGATCACTGTCTATTACCACATCCGACCACTGTCTATTACCACAACCGACCACTGTCTATTACCACATTCGACCACTGTCTATTACCACATTCGACCACTGTCTATTACCACAACCGATCACTGTCTATTACCACATCCGACCACTGTCTATTACCACAACCGACCACTGTCTATTACCACATTCGACCACTGTCTATTACCACATTCGACCACTGTCTATTACCACAACCGACCACTGTCTATTACCACAACCGACCACTGTCTATTACCACAACCGACCACTGTCTATTACCACATCCGACCACTGTCTATTACCACAACCGACCACTGTCTATTACCACAACCGACCACTGTCTATTACCACAACCGACCACTGTCTATTACCACAACCGATCACTGTCTATTACCACATCCGACCACTGTCTATTACCACAACCGACCACTGTCTATTACCACATTCGACCACTGTCTATTACCACATTCGACCACTGTCTATTACCACAACCGATCACTGTCTATTACCACATCCGACCACTGTCTATTACCACAACCGACCACTGTCTATTACCACATTCGACCACTGTCTATTACCACATTCGACCACTGTCTATTACCACAACCGACCACTGTCTATTACCACAACCGACCACTGTCTATTACCACAACCGACCACTGTCTATTACCACATCCGACCACTGTCTATTACCACAACCGACCACTGTCTATTGCCACAACCGACCACTGTCTATTGCCACAACCGACCACTGTCTATTGCCACATCCGACCACTGTCTATTGCCACAACCGACCACTGTCTATTACCACAACCGACCACTGTCTATTACCACATCCGACCACTGTCTATTACCACAACCGACCACTGTCTATTACCACATTCGACCACTGTCTATTACCACATTCGACCACTGTCTATTACCACATTCGACCACTGTCTATTACCACAACCGATCACTGTCTATTACCACATCCGACCACTGTCTATTACCACAACCGACCACTGTCTATTACCACATTCGACCACTGTCTATTACCACATTCGACCACTGTCTATTACCACAACCGACCACTGTCTATTACCACAACCGACCACTGTCTATTACCACAACCGACCACTGTCTATTACCACATCCGACCACTGTCTATTACCACAACCGACCACTGTCTATTACCACAACCGACCACTGTCTATTACCACAACCGACCACTGTCTATTGCCACAACCGACCACTGTCTATTGCCACATCCGACCACTGTCTATTGCCACAACCGACCACTGTCTATTACCACAACCGACCACTGTCTATTACCACATCCGACCACTGTCTATTACCACAACCGACCACTGTCTATTACCACATTCGACCACTGTCTATTCCCACATCCGACCACTGTCTATTCCCACAACCGACCACTGTCTATTACCACAACCGATCACTGTCTATTACCACATCCGACCACTGTCTATTACCACAACCGATCACTGTCTATTACCACATCCGACCACTGTCTATTACCACAACCGATCACTGTCTATTACCACAACCGACCACTGTCTATTACCACAACCGACCACTGTCTATTACCACATGCGACCACTGTCTATTACCACAACCGACCACTGTCTATTACCACAACCGACCACTGTCTATTACCACATCCGATCACTGTCTATTACCACAACCGACCACTGTCTATTACCACAACCGACCACTGTCTATTACCACAACCGACCACTGTCTATTACCACAACCGACCACTGTCTATTACCACATCCGATCACTGTCTATTACCACAACCGACCACTGTCTATTACCACAACCGACCACTGTCTATTACCACAACCGACCACTGTCTATTACCACAACCGACCACTGTCTATTACCACATCCGACCACTGTCTATTACCACAACCGACCACTGTCTATTACCACAACCGACCACTGTCTATTACCACAACCGACCACTGTCTATTACCACAACCGACCACTGTCTATTACCACAACCGACCACTGTCTATTACCACAACCGACCACTGTCTATTACCACAACCGACCACTGTCTATTACCACATCCGACCACTGTCTATTACCACAACCGACCACTGTCTATTACCACATTCGACCACTGTCTATTACCACAACCGACCACTGTCTATTACCACAACCGACCACTGTCTATTACCACAACCGACCACTGTCTATTACCACAACCGACCACTGTCTATTACCACATCCGACCACTGTCTATTACCACAACCGACCACTGTCTATTACCACAACCGACCACTGTCTATTACCACAACCGACCACTGTCTATTGCCACAACCGACCACTGTCTATTGCCACATCCGACCACTGTCTATTGCCACAACCGACCACTGTCTATTACCACAACCGACCACTGTCTATTACCACATCCGACCACTGTCTATTACCACAACCGACCACTGTCTATTACCACATTCGACCACTGTCTATTCCCACATCCGACCACTGTCTATTCCCACAACCGACCACTGTCTATTACCACAACCGATCACTGTCTATTACCACATCCGACCACTGTCTATTACCACATCCGACCACTGTCTATTCCCACAACCGACCACTGTCTATTACCACATCCGACCACTGTCTATTACCACATCCGATCACTGTCTATTACCACAACCGATCACTGTCTATTACCACAACCGATCACTGTCTATTACCACATCCGATCACTGTCTATTACCACATCCGACCACTGTCTATTACCACATCCGACCACTGTCTATTATCACAACCGACCACTGTCTATTATCACAACCGACCACTGTCTATTACCACAACCGATCACTGTCTATTACCACATCCGACCACTGTCTATTACCACAACCGACCACTGTCTATTATCACAACCGACCACTGTCTATTACCACATCCGACCACTGTCTATTACCACATTCGACCACTGTCTATTACCACAACCGATCACTGTCTATTACCACATCCGACCACTGTCTATTACCACATCCGACCACTGTCTATTACCACAACCGACCACTGTCTATTATCACAACCGACCTCTGTCAATTGAGCTCCTGCAGATGTTATTTAAACATGTTATTTGGTTCAGTGTGAATCAAATCCTGCTGCACTGGAATAAATCTGCGGCTGTTCACTCATCCCCTGGTACTGGTGGATGGGCATTTAGACAAGTGTACAGAAGGGTCACTGCTGTCTTTGGGGGAGAGCTGGAAGCAAACTGTTAAAGCATGATTCTGGCTAACCTCACTCTACCTGAGGAGATTTACATATAGGAATACATCCTTATCGACAGATACTCATTTACTGTCTGCAGAGACAGGAATATATGAAAACTGGAAGGTTCTATTAGTGGGGTCTTGGCATTCCCAGTTTATATTTAGTATGTTTAGTTTAGATGTTGGAGTTAGTAATACACGAATACTTCATGACCTGCTTCAGGGAAGTAGCTCACAACTTACTAATGCTAAATGACCCAGATACAATCCAGGAACAAGTAGTGATGAAACCCCTGGTGATAGCAACTATAACATGAAGAAGTTCAATATGATCTGAGATTCAACACGACTGAGGGTCAGGTACACTTTTTTTCTTAAATGCAACTTTAAGGGAATTCAGCAAGGGCTTAAGCTCATTGATTGGAGAAGATTATTTGAGAACAAATCACTGGAGGACAGATGGGATATTTGGAAAAGCATACTGATAAACACGCAGGATAAGCACATCCCCCGGATTCCTTGGCTATACAAACCGCATCTTGAGTGGATCAGCAAAATAATCTGAAATTAAATGAAATAAGGGAGAGAAATGCAAGCAGGTCTCGGGAGAAAAAAGTTGGTCAGAGGAACAAAGAGGATTTTGTAAATGGCCATAACTGTAGATTTTACAGCAGCAATAAATCTTTCCAGTCACATAGAGGGAACTCTGAGAAAAAGCAAGCTCATTAAAAGGGCTGAAATTTCAGTCACTTACAACACTGCATTCAATTGCTGGTCTTTGCTGAATTGGTTGATCTGGAGCACTCCAATTGGATTGAGGAGGAGGAGGAAAAGCACCCTGGCTTACCAGTACTGACCATTTATGTAGTGATCACTGATGGAAAATACAAGTGCTTGACAAATCCAATTAAAACTTCTTTAAGCAGCTGACAGATATACCAGATGGAGAAATACCATAGATGTGGTGTACGTGGACTTTCAGAAGGCCTTTGACAAGGTACCACACTGTTGCAAAAGATTGAGATATGGAATTAGGGAGAAAGTAGAAAACTGGATACAGAACTGGTTACAAGGAAGGAAACAGATTTTATTAAGGGCAGTTTCTCAGTGATTAGGAGCATTGTCTCCCAGGGTTCTGCTTCGGGACCCCTTCTGTTCACTGAGTAAATCAATAATCTGGATATAGGGCTAGAGTGAGTGCTGTCCAAATTTGAAAGTGACACTAAAATATGCATGATCAATCAGAGTCATACAGAGATACAGCACTGAAACAGGCCTTTCGGCCCACTGAGTCTGTGCCGACCATCAACCACCCATTTATACTAATCCGACATTAATCCCATGTTCCCTACCACATCCCCACCATTCTCCTACCACCCACCTACACTAGGGGAAATTTACAATGGCCAATTTACCGATCAACCTGCAAGTCTTTGGCTGTGGGAGGAAACCGGAGCACCCGGCGAAAACCCACGCGGTCACAGGGAGAACTTGCAAACTCCACACAGGCGGTACCCAGAACCGAACCTAGGTTGCTGGAGCTGTGAGGCTGCGGTGCTAACCACTGCATTACTGTGCCGACCCAAATTCTGAGGAATCGGCAAAAAAAGTTAGCAGATGGCATTCAATGCCAGTAAATGTGAGAATATACATGTTGGTAAAAATTAACATTTTAAGCCTAAGAACGTTCAGGTGATGTGGAAGAGTTAGAGGTAGTCCAGGGAACAAATTCATCGGACAATAAAAGCAACTCCTAAAGTGGATAAGGCGATTTTAAGGAAAAAAACTAAAGAAATTGTGTTTTATAGAAAAAGGTATAAAATATAAACAACTAATTGGATGAAGAAAATATAAAAATATTCAGATGTAGTTGTGGATCTATAAAACCTTAGGAAGACCACAGTTAGCAGCTGTGTGTAGTTTGGGATCCACACTACAGGAAGGATGTTGAGGCTATAGAGAGAGTACAGAGCAGATTCCTGGTATGAGGACATACAAAGAGCTACAGGATGACTCCCAGTGTCAGAGCAACTGACTTATGAAGAATGACTGGAGGGACCTTGAGGTGACCAAGAGTGAGCTCATGAAAATATTTTAAATTAATCCACAGCATGTGGGCGTTGCTAGAAAGGCCAGCATTTATTCTTTCTCTCTGTAGCATCCTCGTTGTCTGAGGATTGCTAATGGCTTATGCCATGATATCAGTATGGGACAAGGCAGGAAGGCAGGCGCCAGAACTACCGAAGCTGGTACGGGGATAAACCCATGATGTTGGCATTATTCTGCAGTCTAGCCATCCAACCAACTGAGCCAACCGACCCCTCAGAAGTTATCACCTATTTCTAATTACCCTTGAGAAGGTGGTGGTGAGCTGCCTTCTTGAACCGCTGCAGTCCATGTGGGGTAGGTACGCCCACAGTGCTGTTCGGAAGGGAGTTCCAGGATTTTGACCCAGCGACAGTGAAGGAACGATGATATAGTTCCAAGTCAGGAAGGTGTGTGGCTTAGAGGCCCAAACACCTGCTGCCCTCGTCCATCTAAGCAGGAGAGCTTGTGGCTTTTGGAGGTTCTATTGAAGAGGGCCTGGCAAGTTGCTGCAGTGTATTCTGTGGATAGTACAGACTGCAACCATCAAGTGGTGGAGGGAGTGGAGACTTAAGGTGGAATGGTATTCCAATTAAACAGACTGCCTTGTCCTAGACGGTGCTGAACATTTCAAATCTGCTTGCAACTGCACCCATCCAGGCAAATGGAGCGTATGTCATCACCTTGCTAACTTGTGCCTTGTAGATGGTGGATAAGATTTGGGGAGTCAGAAGGTGAGCTACTTGCAACAGAATTCCCAGCCTCTGACCTGCTCTTGTAGCCACTGTATTTATGAGGCTGGTCCAGTTCAATATCTGATCAATGGCAACCCCCAGGATATGGATGGTGGGGGATTCAGTGATGGTAATGCCTTTGAATGTCAAGGGTAAGTGGTTCGACTGTGTCATTCAAGATGCCCATTGCCTGGCACCTGTGTGGCATGAATGTTATTTGCCAATTATCAGTCCAAACCTGTATGTTATCCAGGGCCTGCTGCATGCGGGCAGGGATTACTTCAGTATCTGAGGAGTCACAAATGGTACTGAACACTGCAATCATTAGCGAACATCCCCACTTCTGACCTTATGATGGAGAGAAGGTTATTATGAAGCAGTTGAAGATGGTTGGGCCTAGGACACTACCCTGAGGAACTCCTGCAGTGATATCCTTGAGTTGAGATGAATGGCCTCTAAAAACTACAATTATTTTCCGTGTGCAAGGTATGACTCCAACGAGTGCAGAATTTCCCCCCAATTCCCATTAACTTCAATTTCACAAGAGCTCCTCGATGCCACACTTGGACAAATGCTGCCTTGATGTTAAGGGCAGTCACTGTCACCTCAGCTCTGGAATTCTATTCTTTTGTCCATGTTTGGACCAAAGCCTTAATGAGGTCTGGAACCGAGTGGTCCTGGCAGAACTCAAATTAAGAATCGATGAACAGGTTATTGGTGAGTAAGAGCCACTTGATAGCTCTGTCAATGACACCTTCGTCACTTTGCTGATGATCGAGAGTAGACTGATGGGGCAGTAATTGGCAGGATTGGATTTGTCCTGCTTTTTGAGGACAGGACATACCTGGACAATTTTCCATATTTTTGGGTGGATGCCAGCGTTGCAGCTTGGCTAGAGGTGCAGCTAGTTCTGGACAAGTTTTCAACACTAGAGCTGGGATGTTGTCAGGGCGACATTCAACATATTCAGCTGCACGTATCACAGCTTGATATGTGGAGTGAATTGCATTGGCTGAAAACTGGCAACTGTGATGGTGGGGACCTTAGGACGAGGCAGAGATGGGTAATTCATTCGACACTTCTGGCTGAAGGTGGTTGTGAACCTTTAACCAGTGTTGCACTGACTTGCTGGACTCCCCATCATTAAGGATGGAGATGTTCGTGGAGCCTTCTCCTCCTGTTTGTTTATTTGTCTGCCACCATTGAGAACTGGATATGATTGGAATACAAAGTATTGATCTGATCCATTAGTTCTGTCTACAGCTATTTAACATGTCACCGGTAATTCAGGCCATTTAAAATAAAAAGCAAGCAAAGCATAGGGATTCATTTCCAGAGGAATAGAATTGAAAAGCTGAGAAATTATGTAAACTTGTATGGAACTCTGGTTAGATCACACTTGAAGAACTGTGACCAGTTCTGGTGTCTATGATAAAGCAGTTATAGAGGCACTGGAGAGGGGCAAAAAAATCACCAGGGTAATACTGAGGATATACTTATCAGCAAAGTATGAACAGACTGAGGGCTCTTTTTTTTCTTAAAAAAAAAAGACTGAGGAGTAACTTGATAGAGATCTTTAAGATAATTAAAAGGTTTGAAGAAGAAAATGTTACTACTTGTGAGAGAGTCATAACTATAAGCTAGTCATTAATAAATTCAATCGGGAATTCAGGAGAAAATTTTTTACCCAAAAAGTAAGAATGTGGAATTTGGTGCCACGAAGGGTATCAAGGTGTATAACATAAGTGCATTTAAAGGGAAACTAGATAACATATGAGTGAGAAAGGAACAGACGATATGCTGATAGGGTGAGATGAAGTAATGTTGGGAGGAGACTCGTGTGGAGCATGAAAGGTTGGGTCAAGTGGCCTGTTTTCTGTGCTGTTAGACTCAATATAAACCATACCCAATGAAGCAAGTCTTTCTCTGATTTTATTGCTCATCCCCTTTTTGTTCAGAACATGCTGTCAAATTTCATTTCCAAACAACAGCTCATTTTTGTGCAAAACATGAATTAATTGAATATTTTTGAGTCAATTGATTTCAAAGCAAAGATTTTCCAATTAATTTGTTTTCTCTGCATTTTTTTTGACTGTTGATTCAAACCTAACATTTGGCAAAAGATGCAGGATTGTGTTGTACCCAGCTGATGATGCATGTGCTTTAATACTGATTTAATGATGTAACTCCATAGGAAATATAGCAGTAAATGGAAATCAGTCCTGAACTGAGGCCTCATCAAGGACTGATTTTGTTCGTGACAGAAGCACACTCTCTATCCCCGATTATTGAAAGCTGAATCACTGTTGGATGTGAATGAAAATGTACTTAGCTTTGTACTAAAGTGGCCTCTCTAAAACAGGCCTTTTATGTGAAGACAGCAGAGAGCAGGAGTGGGTTACAGAGCTGATGGTGACTCACAGTTTCATTTGAAGTTTTATATAAACATCTTTTAAGTTGCATCATAATGACAAGCAATGAAAAGAGTTGGTGTAGTCACGGTGCCCTGTGCTATAAACTTGTATGGGTAACAGTAACTTTGCAGCTCCAGTGCACAGGCTATTAGACACGTCCTGCCACCTTTATCGTAAGTAGTTTTAACCCAGAAAGAATGTTCTCTTTTTTTGATGTACTGAACAATTAATTGCAGCTTTTATTAATGTTATACCCACTTCACTGCAGTAAAACCTGCTTCAGCTGTGAAATCACACAAATAAAACTCAGGTTTAAAATATCCACTTTTTAAATCAATGCGCATTGTTATTGAAGTTTTACTGTAAGTTAAGATGTTATATAAAGGAAATATCCTTTTAGTATGTTTGAGTTTGTCACAAGATTCTATTGTCACCAAACTGAGTTTTCTAGAATGCCTGAAATTTTCATTTGATTTTGGGCAAAACATATCAGTAATTCTGGATATAATTATCATTCTGGGATAGCAGGGGAATTCTACAGCTTCCCATTACTGTTGACAACTTTTTTTTTACTCTTTCATAGGATGTGGACGTTGCAGGCTAGACTGGCATTTATTGCCCATCCCTTATTGCCCTTGAGAAGGTGGTAGTGAGCTGCCTTCTTGAATAGAACTGAGTGGCTTGCTGGGCCATTTCAGAGCAGTTAAGAGTCATCCATGTTGCTGTGGGTCTGGAGTCGCGTACAGGTCAGACCGGGTAAGGACAGCAGATTTCCTTCCCTAAAGGACATCAGTGAACCAGGTGGGCTTTTCCTACAGTGCGGCTTTCCCTCAGTACTGACCCTCCGGCAGTGCGGCGCTCCCTCAGTACTGACCCTCTGGCAGTGCGGCGCTCCCTCAGTACTGACCCTCCGACAGTGCGGCGCTCCCTCAGTACTGACCCTCCGACAGTGCGGCGCTCCCTCAGTACTGACCCTCCGACAGTGCGGCGCTCCCTCAGTACTGACCCTCCGGCAGTGCGGCGCTCCCTCAGTACTGATCCTCAGGCAGTGCGGCACTCCCTTAGTACTGACCCTCCGACAGTGCGGCACTCCCTCAGTACTGTATTGGTGTCAGCCAGGATTATTTGTTCTGTGCAGAAAGGAAGTTAAGCTTGGATTTTGTAACCATCATTCTGATAATACTGTGAATGGTTCTAATTTGATTTAGTGGTGAAATCATATTTCACTCCTTCAAATACAGTAAAATATAAATCAAATGTTTGTGTTTGATGAATTCCGAGCTTGGTGGGTATTCTTTCATCCTGGCAGCTTCACCTAATGTTTTAGCAGCTGATTGGATTCCATGGCAATAATGTTCTGCTCTTGTGAAAAGCTGAAAAAAAATTCTCAAGACACTAAAGGTTCAATAAGTTAAAATGCTATTTATGTAATGTGCATGACTGCAGGAGCAGACTGATGTGTTGCTGGTACCAGGTTTACTGTGACTGTACAGTTATCATTTCATTTTCAATGTTAGCAGGCAATGCCAGAAACCTATTGATCCAACCAGTCATGTGATGGTTTATCCGTGTTCAATGGATTGTGCTAAACATTTCTGCCACCTCCAGCGTGATGCAACACATTTTCCTCTCCCCTTCAACATTCCAAAGAGACCATTCTCTCCGTGATACCCTGGTCCATTTCTCAATCGCCCCCAACAATCCCTCCCTTTCCTACGGCACCTTTCTTATATGAGCACAGGAGATGCAACACCTGCACTTTTACCTCCTCCCTTCTCACTGTCAAAGGCCCCTTCCAGATAAAACCGCTTCCAATGCAGTCTGCTCTACACTGGGGAGACCAAGAGTAGATTGGGAGACGGCTTTGCGAAACCCCTCCGTTCAGTCCGCAAGCATGACCCTGAGTTTCCTGTCGCCTGTCATTTTAATTCTCCGCATTGCTCCCACTCTGATCTTTCTGTCCTCGGCCTCCTGCTGTTTTCCAATGAATCTTAATGCAAGCTCGAGGATTGGCACCTCATCTTTCAACTGGGCACTTTACAGCCTGTTGGACTCAACATTGAATTCAACAATTTGAGATCATAACCTTTGCCTCATTTTTATTTTCTTTTTCTCCACTGGTTTGGCTTTTCTCTCTTTTTCTCCTTTTGCTTTTTTTTGCTTTCAGGCAGCAGCAATTCATCATTCTGCCATTCCCACTTCCTCGAGACACATCTTTGGCCTTTGGCCTTGCACCACCAACTCTTTTGTAATTTCATTTCTCCTGTCTTTCACCCAATCACAGACCATCCCTTTTGTTCTTCTTCCCAACCTTCCCCCCCCCCCCCTTCATTTGCGTAAAACCTGTTACAATTCTAACTTTTCCCAGTTCTGACAAAAGTCATTAACTCTGCTTCTCTTTCCACAGATGCTGCCTGAACTGCTGAGTATTTCCAGCTCTTTCTGTTTTTATATGTGATGGTTTATGTGGGGGAATTAATTTATAATTAGGTCTGGAGACCAACTGAACACAGTCACGAGCTCCAGTACAAAACTTCTTCATAGTTAATTTGCTGGTCACAAATGTATATTAGTGATGGTTGGAGTCACAAAATATTAAGATGTCTGACTTTGCAGTGCTATAGGACCAGCTAATTAACAACTGAATATGAGCCCCAATATGAAGATTATCAGTTGGATGTCTATAAACAATAGAATATCTTAAAGAACATGATTAATAAATTGGCCTGAATTAATTGGAGTTTGTCAAGAACCAGAGGGGAACTGAATAAATGCTCTCAATTACTTGACAAGTTGAAAGATGATGGAGGGTGAAGGGTACAGTCTTCCCTCTCATAGGATTGTCCAGTCTCAACTCGGTCGCAGGTCTCATGGGACCAAATCTGCAGGAGGCTTCAAGACTATGACCATCCCATCACCAAAGAAAATCAGGTCAACTAAGTCACCAAACATCAAAACCTATACTTCCAACTTCTTTAAATTCACCTAAAATGTAATCTGCAAAAGTCATTCTGCAAAGTGCAAATTCCACAATGTAAGATATGTTTTTTTGATGGGGGAGGTGAGGGATGTTTGATTTTTTGCAAGGTGAAGGGGTTTAAGAAATAAGTTGTAAAGTACGGAGTCATGGTGACTGAATGTGACACCACTTCAGTGAGGGAGGAGGGACCATGGAGTCAGCCTGTGCCCAAAGACCAGATGGTGTCCATTGACACACAGGCCGGAGAGAGACTGGGGCAGTATAATGGCACAGAACCGTGAAGAAATTCCCACAGTATAATGGCACAGAACCGTGAAGAAATTTCCACTATTCCCGCAAACACGAGGGGACATAGCTTCAAGTTGAGGGGTGATAGATATAGGACAGATGTGAGAGGTAGTTTCTTTACTCAGAGAGTAGTAAGGGCGTGGAACGCCCTGCCTGCAGCAGTAGTAGATTCGCCAACTTTAAGGGCATTTAAGTGGACATTGGATAGACACATGGATGAAAATGGAATAGTGTAGGTCAGATGGTTTCACAGGTCGGCGCAACATCGAGGGCCGAAGGGCCTGTACTGCGCTGTAATATTCTAATTCTATTCTAATTCTAATTCTAATTCTATTCTAGTGTTCAACCTCTGACCCATCCTAAAATCTCAGCTTTGCCATCAAAGCTTGAGGAATATTAAACATTTAATTTTATCCAAATCTTACAAATACTTTGACATTGTTTGCTTTCCTTTGGGGTTTACAATTTTGGCCAGAATTCATTACAGCTTATTAAATTCAGTCTCAGAAATTTAGCAGATATGAAATGAAAAACTGTGAATGCTGGTAATCTAAAATTAGAAAGTCCTAGAAATGCAGAGTCAGGTGTGCTTAATAAATTGGGATCTTGCTACGTCTTGTGTGGCCGCCTTGCTTCCTTACATAGGACAGTCACGGTAATTGAAGCTTTCAGATGTTTGTCAGACCTGATGAGATATAGTATAAATGTCAGTCTGATTTGCTCTGAGCAACTGGTGCAGTTGTGTCAGTCAGGAATAGCACTATGTACCAGCTAAACATTGCACAGACTGCTTTCAAAACCACCATTCAGCTAACTGGGTGTCAACAGGCATCTATATGACAAGTGATACACATCATATTAACAGATATTTGGATTTGTGTGGACAAGCTGATATTTGACAGAGAATGAGAGATGATATGCAGACCCTGTAAAGTTACATCATGTGACACTTCAATATATTATATTTCTAAAGGAATGTATTCACTAAACCGCAATGGTTGAGCCAGCTCCTGGGTGATACTTTACACAGCCAGATCTTCAAATATTCAATTTCATCATCCTTAGTAGAATTTGTATATCACAGGACTGTCAAACCTGATTTATAGAGTATATAGGTCATTGCGCAAGTACGTGAGATTCCTGTTCAGCTTCTCTCTCTCAAGGCAGTGATAATATTAACAGTCAGGCAGGTAGCAGCCATATAGGACAAGATTTCACATCAGTTCATAGACAATAGGCAGGACAAGCATGTTACCTGGTTTGGAGGGCTTGAGTTATAATGAGAGATCGGATAGGCTGGGTCTGTTTTCCCTGGAGCGAAGGAGGCTGAGAGGGGACATGATCGAGGTATATAAAATTATGAGAGGCATAGATAGGGTAGATAGCCAGAGTGTGTTTCTCATGATAGGGGTGACTGAAACTAGAGGGCATAGATTTAAGGTGAGAGGGAGGAGGTTTAAAGGGGATCAAAGGGGTAAATTTTTCACACAAAGATTAGTGGGTATCTGGAATGAGCTGCCTGAGGAGGTGGTGGAGGCAGGAACTGTAGCAACATTTAAGAGGCATCTGGACAGGTACTTGAATGAGCAAGGCATAGAGGGATATGGAATTAATGCAGGCAGGTGGGATTAGTATAGATAGGCATTATGGTCGGCATGGACGCGATGGGCCGAAGGGCCTGTTTCTATGCTGTACAACTCTATAACATCTCGTCCATCATTTATTTACTTCATAAGGTGAGCATCGAAATGGCCACCTACAGACAATCTGATCAATAACTAATTGCTTCTGATCATGAGATAAATTTGCCACTTGCACCCCCCACCCCCCACCCCATATACCACAGGCCGTGTGTAACGATAGACATACAGTAGCAATAAAATGATTGGCACCTATACATTTACAGTCAGGCTTTCAGGTTTCAAATAAGGAATTGTTGTTTCATAGTTACGGTGCTCTTCTGTTTGTTGTTTTGATTTTTAAACAAAAAATTAATTGTTGTCATGGAGTGACTATTGAGCAAAATGTTTTTCAATTCATTTCAAACCCACAACAAATTGACCTTGTTGCTAAGATGCAACATCAGGCAATCAGAGGCATCACAGTGATAGAAATGCTGGACAACTCTCCGTCTGGATTGCGAAAGGTTTCCAACAACTTAACATGAAGATAAGACAGCTGCTTATGTCCATCAGTGGGTAGTTATCATTCTCCTGAATAAACCCCACAACATTACACTCCAGAAACTTGAGCATTAATCCAAGCTGACTCTCCCAGTGCGGAAATGAGGGAGCGCTGCAGTGTTGGAGGGTCAGTACTGAGGGAGCGCTGCAGTGTCGGAGGGTCAGTACTGAGGGAATGCTGCCCTGTCGGAGGGTCAGTACTGAGGGAGCGCTGCCCTGTCGGAGGGTCAGTACTGAAGGAATGCTGCAGTGTCGGAGGGTCAGTACTGAGGGAGCGATGCCCTGTCGGAGGGTCAGTACTGAGGGAGCGCTGCCCTGTCGGAGGGTCAGTACTGAGGGAGCGATGCCCTGTCGGAGGGTCAGTACTGAGGGAGCGCTGCCCTGTCGGAGGGTCAGTACTGAGGGAGCGCTGCTCTATCAGAGGGGCAGTACTGAGGGAGCGCTGCCCTGTCGGAGGGTCAGTACTGAGGGAGCGCTGCTCTATCAGAGGGGCAGTACTGAGGGAGCGCTGCAGTGTCGGAGGGTCAGTACTGAGGGAATGCTGCCCTGTCGGAGGGTCAGTACTGAGGGAGCGATGCCCTGTCGGAGGGTCAGTACTGAAGGAACGCTGCCCTGTCGGAGGGTCAGTACTGAGGGAGTGCCGCACTGTCGGAGGGGCAGCACTGAGTACCTCCTTTGCTGATGAGGTGTGCTCAGCATGGCCTCATTATAACAAATACTTTCTCGCACCAGAAGGACAAAGGCAAAAGCACAAGGAGGCATCCTAGATCAAAGCACTCGCACCCCCTGGATTATATCATTGTTTGAGTCAACAGTCTAAGTGATGTCATTATCACTTGATCCATGCAGGGAACTGATGCCTGCTGGGCAGATCATCGACTTGTTCGATCAGTGATGAACATCCACCTCGCACCAAGACATCGCAAGACCCAAAGGTCCAAGAGGAAGAAGATCAATGTCTTAGCCCTAAAGCAGCCCGACTGAAGAGAGGAATTCCAAGTGCAGCTCACAACCAATCTGGCAAATATTCACGCATCCAACTCTATTCAGAACAGTGGGAACAAATAAAGTCAGCTGGACTTTGTGTCCAGAACATTGGGTTTGAACATCGTCATCACCAGGACTGGTTCGATGAAAACGATGCTGAAATATGTGACCTCCTGGAACAAAAACAAGCAGCCTTCATTTTTATTTTTATTTTTAGTTATGTTTTTCTTTTTTATTATTTATTTTATTATAGTTTGTTTCGTTTCATTTTTTTACCATGTGCCTACCCACTTTTTTTTCATGTTTGTGCTTTGGGCCAGGGCTGTTCATTTTACTGTCAATTTACCCTCTCTGTACTAATGCTTTGTCTTTCAGCACACCATTAACAAACTGTTTGCCTTTGCTCCATGACCTTCTGGTCAGTTATTCTCTGTGACCTTGTCCTATTGTTATCTCTTTCCCCACCCCTGCTTTATTTGCTTGAAAGCTATTACATTCCTAATATTTGTCAGTTCTGATGAAGGGTCACTGACCTGAAACGTTAACTCTGCTTCTCTCCCCACAGATGCTGCCAGACCTGCTGAGTATTTCCAGCATTTCTCGTTTTTATTTCAGCCTTCATTGCCTGACAGAACAACCCAAGGTTGCATGTCATGAATGCAACATTCCAACAGCTCAAGGCTGACAGCCAAAGGCAAATCCTGAAGATAAAGGACAAGTGGCACAAAGAGAAAGCCCAAGAGATCCAACAGTATTCAACCATCATGACATGTGAAGCTTTTTTGAAGCCACCAGGGCCATCTCTAGACCAAGATCAAATGGACAAAATCCCCTTCGCTCACAGGATGGTGTCTCTCTTAAGGATGACAATGCCATCTGTCAACACTGGAAAGAACATTTTCAACAACTCAACTGTGAATCCACAGTGGCAGCTGATACTCTCCAGGCTATCCCCCAGTATCCTGTGGTAGAATCCATGGATGAACCATCATCGATGGGAGAGCTGCAACAATCAAATAGATGAAAAAACATCAAAGCCTGCAACCCCGATGGGATTCCAGCTGAGGTCTGAAAGCTTTTGCTCACATCAAGACTCCATGCACTCATCCAATGGATTTGGGAGGAAAAAGAACTCCCCCACTCACTGACTTCAGGAATGCGACAACTGTAACTATCTTCAAGAAGGGAGATAAATCTTGCTGTGGAAACTATCGAAGTATTTCCCTCTTGTCCATAGCAGGGAAATCCTGACCCACATTCTCCTGAATCGTCTACTTCCTGTGGCTGAGGAAATCCTCCCAGAGACACAATGTGGCTTTAGACCTTCTCGAGGAACCTCTGACATGGTCTTTTTTCCTGGATTGGTCAGGCAATAATGTCGAGAACAACACCAGGATCTCTTCATTGCTTTCATCGACCTGACCAAAGCATTTGACTCAGTAAATAGTGAGGCGCTGTGGATTGTGCTCCAAAGATTTGGATGTCCAAGAAACTTCATCACAATCCTGCAATTGCTCCATGATGATATGACTGCAGTTGTCTTGAGTGGGAGGTCTGAAACAGACGCTATCAATATCCGGACCAGGGTCAAACAAGGCTGTGTGATAGCCCCCATACTATTTACAATCTATCTGACAGTGGCTATTCACCTCATTAAAGATCAACTACCCTCTGGTGTGAGTATTAAATACCACTGAGATGGAAAACTCTTTAACCTCAGTTGCCTCCATACCAAAACTAAACTGACCACCATAGACGTATATGATTTATAGTTTGCGGATGACTGCAGTGTCAGTGCCCACTCTGCATCAGATTTGCAAGCCGCTCTCAATCTCTTCAATTCTGCATACAAGAGATTTGGCCTGTACTTGAATGTTACCAAAACAAAACTCATACATCAACCCACACCTGGTCAGCCAAATATTCCCCCTCCCATATATGTTGGAGGAGAGACTTTGGAATATGTTGAGCACTTCCCATGCCTTGTCAGCCGCCTCTCTCAAAAGGCCACCATTGACGAGGAGATCCAACACCGGATCAGCTGCATCAGCTCATCCTTCTACAAACTACAGCAGCGAGTGTTTGACAACAAAGACCTTTGCAAGTCAACAAAAGTCCGAGTGTACAGAGCACTTGTTGTCACCGCACTCCTATACTGCAGTGAGACCTGGACTGTGTATCAGCGACACATAAGAGCGCTCGAGAAATTCTGTCAGCAATGCCTCCCTCTCATCCTCCGGATTCAATGGGAGGATGGTCAAACAAATGCTAGTGTCCTTCTTGAAGCCAGCTCCACAAGCATTCAGGCAAAGCTCCTGCCAAACCAACTTTGATGGACTGGACACTGTGTCTGGATGGCTGAAAACTGTCTCCCCCACCACGTCCTGTTTTCTCAACACTCAAATGGCCAGCGTTCCAAGCGAGGACAAAAAAACGCTTCAAAGACACTCTGAAGCTCTCTTTGAAGCACGGCAGGATTGACATTGATGACTGGGAGGAATTTGCTATAAATTGTTCAAAATGGTGACAACTTGTCCATCAAGCTGCCTTAGGCTTTGAGTCCAAACACCTTGATGGTGAGGCAGAGCAGAAAGAAAAGGAAGCAAATCCTGATCTCCGATCCCACGACCTCATGGGACATCCTGCCCCATGTGCCCAAAGATCTGCGGGTCGAGGATCGGCCTGTTCAGTTACCTGAAGACCCATGGCAGAAACGCGGGACCTTGCGTAGATGTCATTCTCAAATCGAGGGACAGCAGACAATGACGACAGAGCACCTACAACAGTGCTGCACTCCGTCAGTACGCGCTGGAAGTGACAGCCGAGATAATCTGCTCCTTTGTGGCACAACTGTATAAATATCAGTCTCTCTGTTTGTCTTTCCTTATAAATTTAATATTGTCTCCAGCACCTCCCTTGGCTCCTGCTGGAGTTAAATGGAGGCTGAATGATGACAGAATAAAGGATTCCATTCAATGTGAAGATCTTTGAGGTTTTGCAACAGCTGAAGTTCTCAGTTAGCGATAATCTCAATTCCAACCTAAAAATAATTTAATTCAAGTCAAGATATTTTGCACATTAGCAGTTTATTCATGATGCTTAATTGCCAGCAGAATTCTTTTCTCAGTGATGATCCAGTTTAAATTCCTGTGAATGTTCCTTTTCTTTCTTTAGGTTTTAGTTTTCTTTGTGTTGGCCCTAGGGTGACGCTCCCTGACTGCAAAGCTCAGCCCTGCCTGTCACAGGGGATTAGAGATACCAGTAACTGCTCGTTATTCAATGGACCATAGGCTGATATTTCTATAAGGTGTGGCGATTGCGAACAAGGTGTTAAAGGAATATTTCTTTATGGACAGGAATTCAGGTGCTAACATCATCGCTAGAAGCAAATCTCATTGACATTTGGTAGTCTCACACTTACTGTGACAGCTGCTCCATTTACCAGAGTGAATAACATAAGGAGCCAATTGACTCCTCACACAGCCTCCTGTTTCAAGTCCAGCAGCACTGCCTCAGTTCCCCGACACATTGAAATATCACTGCACCTTTGCTCACTTCATCAAACCTGTGGTGTTCGCTTCAAAGATTCTGATGTGGCAATGGAAATGTCAGTGTCACAGACTCAAACCACTCTCATACTACTCTCAAACCACTCTCATACCGCTCTCAAACCGCTCTCATACCGCTCTCAAACCGCTCTCATACCGCCCTCAAACCGCTCTCATACCGCCCTCAAACCGCTCTCATACCGCCCTCAAACCGCCCTCAAACCGCCCTCATACCACCCTCGTGGATGACCCAGGAGGCCAGGAGCTCAAGACCCACTCCAGAGAATTGAGCAGGGAATGTAGGCTGACACTCCCAAAGCGGTACTGAGGGAGCACTGCACTGTCTGAGGGGCAGTACTGAGGGAGGGCTGCACTGTCTGAGGGGCAGTACTGAGGGAGCACTGCACTGTCTGAGGGGCAGTACTGAGGGAGCGCTGCACTGTCTGAGGGGCAGTACTGAGGGAGCGCTGCACTGTCTGAGGGGCAGTACTGAGGGAGCGCTGCACTGTCGGAGGGGCAGTACTGAGGGAGCGCTGCACTGTCGGAGGGGCAGTACTGAGGGAGCGCTGCACTGTCGGAGGGGCAGTACTGAGGGAGTGCTGCACTGTCGGAGGGGCAGTACTGAGGGAGTGCTGCACTGTCGGAGGGGCAGTACTGAGGGAGCGCTGCACTGTCGGAGGGGCAGTACTGAGGGAGCGCTGCACTGTCGGAGGGGCAGTACTGAGGGAGCGCTGCACTGTCGGAGGGTCAGTACTGAGGGAGTATTGTTGATCAGAGTCAGTACTGAGGGGGTGATGCACTGTCACAGGGTCAGTACTGAGGGAGTGCTGCACTGTCGGAGGGTCAGTACTGAGGGGGTGATGCACTGTCAGAGGGTCAGTACTGAGGGACTGCTGCACTGTCAGAGGGTCAGTACTGAGGGAGTGCTGCACTGCCGGAGGGTCAGTACTGAGGGAGTGCTGCACTGCCGGAGGGTCAGTACTGAGAGAGTGCTGCACTGCCGGAGGGTCAGTACTGAGGGAGTATTGTTGATCAGAGTCAGTACTGAAGGGGTGATGCACTGTCACAGGGTCAGTACAGAGGGACTGCTGCAATGTCAGAGGTGGTGTCTTTCAGACTATGTTCCCATTTATTTGTTTCGGTAGTGGATGTTGAATGTCATGTGTTGCAGTTCGAAGACAACCTGAGCTTCCTGCTGTCTTGACCAACATTTCTTGCTCAACGAGCAGCATCACAGATCCCTGAAGTGGTTGTTTATGGGGCCGAACGGCTGCCCCACATCACAATCACCACAGTTCAGAATTATTCTTGTTAAAAATATTTAAGAATTTATACAATGATGAGAAACTCTACAATTGGCAAAAATATCAGCAGGGAGATGTGGAATTTCCTTCAAGTTCTTGTGATCTGAATGCATGGTCTGAAAAGATTCAATAATAACTTTCAAAGCAGAATTGGATAAATACTGAAAAAGGGGAAATATTTGCAGCACCATGGGAAAAGAGCCGAGGGGAATGTGGGCTAATTGGATAACTTTTAAAGAGCTGGCACAAGCACGTGGGCCGAATGGCCTCCACTTCTGTATGATTCTATATAATTACAATCAGTGATCTCTGCTCTGGGTGCAGATAAGAATTTGAAGATCTGTTCAGGTTATTGAGATCATTTCACAGATATCAGTCAATTGCATTTTCGATCACCTCAACTGAATTGTTGGCAGCTTTTTCCTTCCCCCTCTCCATATTCAAAAACCCGAAGCTTTGTCCAGCTTCCTGGTCGAATCCATTTCTTCCCTTCGACAATTCTGTTTCCTTCAAGCGTTGGAAATCTTGGTTGGAAATTGGGATCAAGCTTCTGTTAATTTTTATTTCTAATATAGAAAGAAGACATTTCCCAGCTACGCAGCCTCCGAGCCACATTCTGTTCTCTTGTCCTTTTTCTGATATTTATTCAGAAATATTTTAAATCATATATTTTGGATTAATGCCAGACGATAATTATGTTTTATTTCAAGGTTGAATGCGAAAAATCCAAATTGGAGCCGTAAAAGTAATTTATCAATTTATTACTGTTTATTACCATTAAAATGTTCAGTATAATTTTCTCAATACCATACAATCTGCCATCCAACATACCTTCAACTGGGTTAGTTTTACTCTTATTTAGGAACAGAATGGACTCAGTTCAACATCAACTGAAAGAAGTGCAGATTCACACGTTGGGAATCTGCCAAACATCAAAGTCACAATTCACAAGGAATGTACACAACAATCAAAATGGTGGCCTGAAGGTTTGTGCAAACAACAGTTGTGCCAAATGCAAGTGGAGAACGAGCTTTGCAAACACAGTGATGGCCTTTCTGTCAGCTGTGGCTCAATGGGTAGCACTCTGGCCTCTGAGTCAGGAGGGTGTGGGTTCCAGTCCCACTTCAGAGACTTGAGTACAAAACTTCCAGATTGATAGTTTAATGCAGTACTGAGGGAGTGCTGCACAGTCGGAGGGTCAGTACTGAGGGAGTGCTGCACAGTCGGAGGGTCAGTACTGAGGGAGTGCTGCACCGTCGGAGGGTCAGTACTGAGGGTGTGCTGCACTGTCGGAGGGTCAGTATTGAGGGAGTGCTGCACTGTCGGAGGGTCAGTCCTGAGGGAGTGCTGCACTGTCGGAGGGTCAGTACTGAGGGAGTGCTGCACAGTCGGAGGGTCAGTCCTGAGGGAGTGCTGCACTGTCGGAGGGTCAGTCCTGAGGGAGTGCTGCACAGTCGGAGGGTCAGTACTGAGGGAGTGCTGCACAGTCGGAGGGTCAGTACTGAGGGTGTGCTGCACTGTCGGAGGGTCAGTACTGAGAGTGTGCTGCACTGTCGGAGGGTCAGTATTGAGGGAGTGCTGCACTGTCGGAGGGTCAGTCCTGAGGGAGTGCTGCACTGTCGGAGGGTCAGTCCTGAGGGAGTGCTGCACTGTCGGAGGGTCAGTACTGAGGGAGCGCTGCACTGTCAGAGGTGCGCTGTCTTTTGGATGAGAGGTTAAATCAAGGCCCTCTCTGGAGGATGTGAAAGATTCCATGACGCTAACTCCAAAAGGGACAGGGGAATTCTTCCCAGTGTCATGGCCAATATTTATCCTTTGACCAACATCACAGAAACAGATGATCTGGTCATTATCACATTGTTCCATGTGGGATCTTGCTGTGCACTAACTGGCTGCCCCGTTTTTTTGCATTACGACAGTGACCACACTTCAAAAGTACTTCATCAGCTGTGAAGCACTTTGGGACATCCGGTGGTCATGAAAAGCGCTATATAAATGCAAGTCTGTTCTTCTGACTGGAGATTGCTGTATGAATTGGATTTTGGCAGGAAAGAGAGGGAAACTCGCCTTCTCGGCACTTCCACTTCTGAATGCAACAAAATGAAAAGTGCCTGGAGATCAGAGTTTGGGGTCATCAGTGCTGTGTAAAAAATGGGAAGGCTTTTATTGAAAATTTAGTTTCAGGCTTAATTTTAGTTCCATCCGCAGAATGATACTCAACTTAGTTTTGTCCTGAAGGCCTGTCTGGGAGTCATGTGTCACATAGAAGGTTAGCAGTGCTTCGTGTTCTCATTGTCTGATGCCATTGCCTTGGGAGCCTGTAATGAATCCAATTTGTCACTTCGAAGGAGACGGTAGTTTAGATCTTTGCCTATAGCTATTGCTGGACTAAAAACTGTGGAGAAAGTGGCAACTGGTGTTGCCTGATTCTACGTCATCCTCTAGGAGAAGGTTCCCGGGCAGCTGTCAACTTGTTTTTGAAGCTTATTCATTCCCATCTCTTCCTGTTGAACGATGTATCACTCAGGAGTTTGTGTTCACTACTCTGCATTGTCCAGTGAAGGGTTCCGATGAAGGGTCACTGACCCGAAACATTAACTCTACTTCTCTTTCCACAGATGCTGCCAGACCTGCTGAGTGATTCCAGCATTTCTTGTTTTTATTTCAGATTTCCAGCATCCGCAGTATTTTGCTTTTATGTTACTGCATTGTCCAGTCCCGGCTAATACTCCCAGACTGAAGGCCAGACCCCGGGTGGAGATGATGCATTGCACTTCGGGATTTAGCTAAACATCAGTAAGTTTATACATATGTCAAGGTTAATAGACTTAAAATAAACCAATATTATGCTGCGACCCAAGAACTTGACTTGTGGAAGTACAGTTATGTGGCTAAAGGCTTTGCTGCAATGGCTTAAAATTCAAGCATGACATTTCCCTTCGATTGCCTCGAGCTGTGCAATTGATTCATTTCGATGAAGAATTAGTAGATTAACATTTTCAAAAATGAGTACAAAGTAATTAATCTGTATTCCAGGGCACAAGATAACGTAAATGTTCTTTTATAGCTTTCAAAATGTACTAATTCTTCACTGGAGCAGGATGGCGGGGGAGCTGGGCGTGATGACGGTACACTGGGTGTGAGGGGGCGCTGGGCGGGACGGCGGGGGCGCTGGGCGGGACGGCGGGGGAGCTGGGCGGGATGATTTTGACCCATTCCTGCTCAAGGAAGAGTGACGCCTTCCAGCCAATCACAACCCATCTGACTGATGAAATGTGTGGAAGAGCAGGGAGCAGTCACTGACTATTTATACAGAAGGGCTTTGGAAGTGGTAGCATCAAAGAGAATCGTGTGATTTATTGTCTGAATTTTATTGAATTTTCACTGTCATTTTCTATTAAAATATTTCATCTTTGTCAATGGTGAGGAATAATTGGGAATGTATTGGAGAGCCACAATTCCCCAGGACTGCTGTGGGTCCAGAACTGTGAACATATTTCTACCTTTCACAGGCTCCTCGTTCTTCCATTTATTCATGTTGCTGATGTGGGGCAAATTCCTAATCCCCAGAATTCCTTCAGTTACTGCTCCATTTTAAACATGCTCAGACTGACAGTCGATTGAAACTCTGTGACTAACTGACACAGTAAATATAAATCAATTTGAAAACTGACAGAATAGAAAATAACTGCAGCAGGGAACGCTTGTCGGTTACTCATTAGTGACAATGCCTTTGTGCCTTCACAGATGAATATTTATTATCTTGCTAATATTTAGCATTTTCAAGATATAAAGCTGGAAATTTAAACCAGCTTCTAGTTATTTAAAAAGTGCAGCTGTTCGGGGAATGTCTATTAAAGCTAGTCATTATTCACTTAAACTCCACAAATGTGATTTTTAAGATAAACAAAATTTCCTGTGGGCATTTAAAGTGACTTCATGCAATAAATCGGTATAACTTAAATCAAACTTATTAATAGAATTGCCTGTCATACTTGTAGTATAAGCAGAATGTACCTGTCAGTAAGTTATTGAAAGTAAGACTTGTACTTGTATAATTCTTTATCATCTGTCAGGAATGAGCCAAAGTGCTTTGTGTATAATGAATTACCTTGAAATGCAGTGACACCCATTTTTCATGCAATAGAATTCCACTATTGAAAATTTCATACAAATTGGCATTTAAATCTCACAAGGAGAAATTTTACGAGGAACAGAAATGCTGAAATAATGGTGGCAAAAAAGGTGGTTTTCAGAGACTGGGTTCAAGATGTTCCCTTCAGCAGGCGATTGGTATGTTGTGTGGGACAATACCTGGAGTTTCATTAACCTCAATATTTCAGTTGTGTCCAGTGCAGAGGCTATTGAGGCTTTGGAGAAGGGACTGAGGTCTATGTCCAAATTAATACCAAGTCTTGGACTGTTATTTATCAAGAGTTGGGACTATTCTCATTGCAGGAATGCTTGAGCTTTTGAACCTGATGAAGGGTTTCAGTTCTGTCCTGGTGTATAGATCCACTGAGAGCGATGGTAGGACTGGAGAATATGTATAAAATCTTTAGGCACATTAGTTACGTTAGATATTGGAAGCATTTCTTTTCACAGTCATTACTGTCTTGATGTTGCAATTGGTAAGAATTTGCTAAAGTCATTCACAATTCCCTGAGAGGAGATTTTTAATCCGAGAGGTTTACTGCTGAGTTTGCTGGGACTGTAAACCACGTCTCCTGTATGGGTTGATGAATAAATGTGAGATGGACCATGTCTGGAACTGGTGGGTTTGGGGGACAGAATTGGTAACTAGAGGACAAAGATTTAAAACAATTGTCAAAAAAAAATCTTGGGGGTAATTGGGGAGAATTTCTTTTTGAACAGCAAGTTATCATCATCTGAAAAGCACTGCCTAAAAGAGTGGTCAATCAGATTCAATAGTAATAGAGGGGGCTTAATAACAGTTAATAAACCATCACCAAGCTACAGCATTGGGACTGGTCAACCAATCAGCTGCTTGAGAAAACATCGACAAGGATCAAGCTGCTGCTATGGCAGTGTCTTTATTTAATATTGAATATCTATATATACCCGGTGTGAACAAAGTGAAGATGTCTGTTTTTGTCACAGTGAAACAAACAGCGATTCGTCAGGATGAAGCACAAACTGCTTCAAGTGAAAAGAAATAATTTCTGTAACATCACCCATCTCCACCCCTGCCTCAGTTCATCTGCTGTAACCCTCAGACATGCCTTTGTTATCTCCAGACTCAGCTATTCCGACGCTCTCCTGGCTGTTCTCCCACTTTCTACTCTCCGTAAACTTGAGGCCATCCAAAACTCTGCTGCCCTGTGCCCTAACTCACATCAAGTCCCGTTCCCCGATCACCCCCAGTGTTCGCTGACCTACACTGGCTCCTGGTCTGGCCTTGATTTTAAAATTCTCATTCTTGTTTTCAAAACCTTCCATGGCTCACCCCTCCCTATCTCTGTAACCTCCTCCATATCTCTGCACTCCTCCCTCTGGCCTCTTGCACATCCCTAATTTTAATCACTCCACCATTGGTGACCGTGCCTTCAGCTGCCTGGGCCTTAAGCTCTGGAACTCCCTCCCTAAACCTCTCCACTTCTCTACTTCTTTGTCTGCTCCTTAAACCTCCCTCTTTGTCCAAGTTTCCTGACCTAATATCTCCCTATGTGCCACCGTGTCAAATTTTATTTGATACTGCTCCTGTGAAGCATCTTGGGACATTTTAAAGGTACTTTATAAATACAAGTTATTAATTCCTAAGTTCAGGATCACGAAAAGGCCACTTGGCCGTCAAGCTCACTTTGTTAGGAGCCCACGTGGACTGGAACATTCTAGATTTCTCACTTCTTTCTGGATTCATCTTGGATCTCTGCTCCTAGTCGAGATACAAACATGACACAAATGTCATCGTGACGTAGCTTCAAAATTGCAGGATAATTCTCGTATTACTATCTGAAGCACATGCACTAATTTATTACACCCTGAATGCTCCTTGAATCTCATACCTCAATCACCACAGCCACTGAAAATGGTAACAAAAACTTAAGTGGAAGTTGTTAAATATGGTGTAGACTGAGAATAGAGAGAAATTTAATTTCAAGGTTCAAGTATTGTTGGTAAACACTCGCTGTTTATGTCTCTTCCTCCACTGGTTTAAATTGCTTCTTCCCAACTCTCTTTCATTCTGCACTTGGCAGCTTCAGGATGATGAAAACAATAGCTATGTCCTTGTATACTGCCTGGAATGTAGAAATTGGCCCAAAGTGAGTGAAGAGTGAAAATAAATGCAATCAAACTTTGACCCATGAAGGTGGAGGTTGGGGGTGGGGTGACTGAAAATGGGCTCATTTCTCCTGTTTGTGATCACCTTTCCATGTGTGTTCTGCTACTCTGACTTTAGTTATTTGCCCCACTTCATTTCCCACAGTTCAATCGAGCATTTCTTCTTTCATTACTGGCCTAGTAACACACTGATCTAGGAAGTCAGAGAGTTATACAGCACAGAAACAGGCCCTTCGGCCCATCGTGTCCACGCCAGCCATCAAGCACCAATCTATTCTAACCCCATTTTCCAGCACTTGGCCCGTAGTCTTGTATGCTATGGCGTTTCAAGTGCTCATCTACATACTTCTTAAATGTTGTGAGGGTTCCTGCCTCTACCACCTCTTCAGGCAGTGCGTTCCAGATTCCAACTACCCTCTGGGTGAAAACATTTTTCCTCAAATCCCCTCCAAACCTCCTGCCCCTTACCTTAAATCTATGTCCCCTGCAAGTGTGTTGCTGACTTTGACCACAAATATTACCTTTGCTCCAGTTTATTTCAGGATGATTCACATCATTCAGTTATTGACCTGTTCTTACATCTTTCTCTAAACTGTCTATAATTTTACCCTCCATCTGATTTATACTGTTCAGTATAATACACCCTGAGGGATTGGACCACTTCACTTTCTGCTCTATAAATCTATCCATATAGATTCTGTTGTAATAAATCCTTTACAAACCCAGCCATCCCCTCCCCTCTCTCTCACTTCTTTGTTCTCTCCTGAAAATGTTATTCCCAGCAATATTAAGTTCCCAATCCTGTCCAAACCTTAGTCACATCTCCATTCAGCTGCAACACCAAATCTCTCCATGTTGTTAATGCTTCCAACAGACCAGTTCTGTTTTGGATCCTATGTGAGATTGACGAGGGACTGGAGGATTCACAGAGGTAGTTCAGGGACAGATGTGCATGGATCTGTGGAAGTGTGTTTGAGCCTCATTGAGAGGAGGGAAGATCAGAGATGAAGCAATATTTGAAGAGTTTATGGACTGTATTTTTGATGGTTTAGAATGGGAGAGGGACAGTCTGTGAAACAGCTGTTAAAGTCTCTCCCGATGATGCCCTTTGTAAATTAGCTTTAATAGAGCAATGTAATATGCCCAGGTTCTCTACTATATGATATAATGTGATGGTTAATGTAAAATTTAAATTGGAAGTAAAAGCACGACTATATTTATTGCTAAATAGTCCGGAAATGTATTTGAAAAGATTCATAATGTTGCAACTCCAAACCCAGCAGTCACTTATTTTTATGAGGGTTGTAAAGGTTTTTTATTTCTGTTTCAAGACTGCACACTCGAGAACTCTATTTACCTTGAAACTAGATGGTGATCATTTTTAACAAATCATAAAAAAATAAGATTTTTCGGCTTTTGATTAAGGTAACTGCTCTCAGTGCTCATTGAGTCTGGCCTAAACTGATGGAATAAAAGTCGTCTTTCCTTGTTTGTATCTCTCCTTCTCTCCCCTCTTCCCCACCCCCCCAACACTGTCTGTCTCTCTCTCTCACTCTTTCCCTCTGTCTATCTGCCCCTCTCTTTGTCTGTCTCTTTCATTCCCTCTTTCTTTCTCTCTTTCTTCTGCCTCCTTTCCTCTGTCTGTCTCTCCCTTTCCCTCCGTCTCTCCCTTTCCCTCCGTCTCTCCCTTTCCCTCCGTCTCTCCCTTTCCCTCCGTCTCTCCCTCTCCCTCCGTCTCTCCCTCTCCCTCCGTCTCTCCCTCTCCCTCCGTCGCTCCCTCTTCCTCTCCCTCTCCCTCCGTCTCTCCCTCTGCCTCCCTCTCCCCCTCCCCCCCCCTCCTCCCTCCCTCCCTCCCTCCCTCTCTCTCTCTCTCTCTCTCTCTGTCTGTCTGTCTGTCTGTCTCTCTCTGTCTCTCTCTCTCTCTGTCTCTCTCTCTCTCTGACTCTCTCTCTCTGACTCTCTCTCTCTGACTCTCTCTCTGTCTGTCTCTCTCTCTCTCTCTCTCTGTTTCTGTCTCTCTGTTTCTGTGTCTCTCTCTCTCTCTCTCTCTCTCTCTCTCTCTCTCTGACTCTCTCTCTGTTTTTGAAGGCTGCACAAGCTAGAATTTGGACAAACCCAACTCAATTCCTAATGGGTGTGGATCCACAATATAAAAGTGTTTGTTATTTGGCTGTGGTTAGTTAACACCATCACTCAGACGCTGTGTGTCGATTGGAAACTGAAATTGCTGTTTTTATGCTGCTCTTCTGAATTTGGTGCAGGTGTATTGTTCAGACCGTGTAGAGGGAGCTCTGCTCAGCTTTGGATTTGTGCTATCACTAACCCAAGTGCTTTAAAAGCCCAGTCCATGCACAATAGTTAAGGCCTGAAGTATTTTCTAATTAATACTTTTAAAAACGCTATGTTGTCATGATGAACAGCTTCTCAGTGATTGACAATTCTGTCATTTATGGAAGCAGCATTTTGTGAGTTGAAATTAGAAAACAGGAATTGACAGCTGTTAAGATTTGACTTTTGATGCCACAGGGGTCGGGTGTAATACCATTCGGCCCTTTATTAGTTATAGCAGTTCTGTCTTTTTAATCCCTATTCCCACCCTCTCTCTCTCTAATTCTTTAATACATTCCCATGCTGATGAGTTGTGTTTCAATCTTTAAGTAATGTATGAAGAGTTTTGCACTCACTGTTCAGCTGCAGTGTGAGGTCTGAGGAGGAAGGAGCACATTAATGTACTGGAGGTAATGTTGAAATGAACTGAAGATGTTTATGGGGGTTAAAGGTCATGCAATGACCCATCTTCCGGTACGATAACTGGGAATGCTAGGATGTACTTGGACAACAATGGGCGGCACAGTGGCGCAGTGGTTAGCACCGCAGCCTCACAGCTCCAGGGACCCGGGTTCGATTCTGGGTACTGCCTGTGTGGAGTTTGCAAGTTCTCCCTGTGTCTGCGTGGGTTTTCTCCGGGTGCTCCGGTTTCCTCCCACAAGCCAAAAGACTTGCAGGTTGGTAGGTAAATTGGCCATTATAAATTGTCACTAGTATAGGTAGGTGGTAGGGAAATATAGGGACAGGTGGGGATGTTTGGTAGGAATATGGGATTAGTGTAGGATTAGTATAAATGGGTGGTTGATGGTCGGCACAGACTCGGTGGGCCGAAGGGCCTGTTTCAGTGCTGTATCTCTAATCTAACTGTCCATAAAAGGCACCACACGAGCAGTGAAAATTGCAAAACTATTGGAACCTTGGTGAACATTGAATATCTTGCCATTAGGCCTCACTGTCTCCTCCGATCTGAATGGTCTGATATAGTTCCACCGGACACTTGGGCTCGGAGCTGATCAAACCACAAAACCTGATAGCTTTCACTGCCTAAAGACAGAATCGTGCTCTGGTTTTGATGAACTTGTTTCTGACAGGATGTTGGTTACTATAGATACTGAGGAGTTCTCACTGAAATCCTACAGCATCAAACAGTGACTGGCAGACTGTACATGTACAGGAGGTGATAATAACTAACACAAGTCTCCCAGTACCCAGTATCACCTAGGCTGCATTGTATGTGTGTAGGTGAGGTGGTTGAGAAAGGCTGGTCTGGTTTCCCCAACTCTTTAGATGTGATTGAACCTCGGATCCCAGACACACATATTAACCACATCCAATATCAGCTGTAAGTGAACTCACATCTTTATCCGACTAAAACACACACACTAAAGCCTGGTTACTCGACCCGAACCCGGCTAGACCTGACTACATGTGTCAGACCTGGGTCAGGTTCGGGTTGGCTGTGGTCGGGTCGGGCCCTGGTCGGATTTCAATTTTATACCCGAGTAGGCCTTTAGCGCACACATAAATACCAGACAGGAAAGGACTGGCAGATTGGTGTAGTCTGTCTCATGGAATCGTGATGCCTTATGTTTCATGATTAAGATATTCCCAACTCGCCCTTGGAGGAACTGTCAATGAGACAGGAAAAAAAAAATCAAGAATTGCATTTATATAGCACCTTTCAAAACTTCAGGATGTTCCAAAGTGCTTTACAGCCAATGAAGTACTCTTGATGTGTAGTCACTATTGTAATGTAGGAAAAGTGAGATGCAATTTGCGCACAGTAAGCTCCCACACGCAGCAAACCAAAAGTTCTGTTTTTATGATGTTGATTAAGGGTTAAATATTGGACAGGACACCCAGGAGAACTCCCCTGCTCTTCTTTGGTGCTAGGGGATCTTTTACATCCACTCGAGAGGGCAGACAGTGCCTCGGTTTAGTGTCTCATCCGAAAGATGGCACCTCCGACAGTGCCGCACTCCCTCGAACTTCTGACTTGGAGGTCACAGTGCTACCCACTGAGCCATGAGTGACACAGACATCCTCCAGCACCAATACTGTGCATAAAGACAGGGGCACAACAACAGATGTTAACCACCAATACACAAAAGATGCACGCGAGTCCGGATCAAGTGTCACGCGAGTCCGGATCAAGTGTCACGTGAGTCCGGACATCCCCACAGATCAGTGAATTATGATTTTTTCCTTCTATTTGCCTTTAATCGAATAATGTTTCATTCTTTCTCAAGCTGTAAACAAACTGCTTTGTAGCTCGAGTCGGAGTGTGAAGCTATTCAAATCAGTGGGTTGGATAAGTTGGTTTTCACTCGTGCTCCAATTTATCCAATGCTTCAGTTTTCATTTCTCTTTTTTTTTCTCTTTTACAGTTTTCATCAAACATTTTCATCTTTGTTAAATTTGCCCTTTAATATTAACACCATTTAAGGTCGGACCATGACCCTCTGTTTAGTGATTCCCTTTCCTTCCTTTTATCAGACAAGAAATTTCATCAAACTCTGAGCAGTGCACAACTGAATTTGGAAATTACTGAGAAGAAAAATCATTCCGATCTCTTGCAAGCAAGTATTTTTTTATAGTTATGCACATGCTAACATTCTAAAGGAAGTGGATAATGAAGACCATGCTGAGCTGTTTCACCCTGTTCAGAACTGTAGAAGCACAGGACATGGCCTATACTTCAAAACTAACCTGAGGAAACAACATTTCAGTGAGTGACTGGTCAGTTAATGGAGTGGCTTCTCGGGAGAAGGTGGAAGCAGATATTACTGATTCATTCAAATGTAAAATCGATAGATTTCTCAAAGAAAATAATATTTTGGGATGCAGTATATAAACCGCTAGTTAGGCCACAGCTGGAGTACTGTGTACAGTTCTGGGCACCACACTATTGGAAGGATGTGATTGCACTGGAGAGGGTGCAGAGGAGATTCACCAGGATGTTGCCTGGGCTGGAGTATTTCAGCTATAATATCAGAACTTTAGGGTGGCACAGTGGTCAGCACCGCAGCCTCACAGCTCCAGTGACCCGGGTTCAATTCTGGGTACTGTCTGTGTGGAGTTTGCAAGTTCTCTCTGTGTCTGCGTGGGTTTTCTCCGGGTGCTCCGGATTCCTCCCACAGCCAAAAGACTTGCATGTTCATAGGTAAATTGGTCATTATAAATTGCCCCTAGTATAGGTAGGTGGTAGGGAAAATATAGGGACAGGTGGGGATGTGGTAGGAATATGGAATTAATGTAGGATTAGCATAAATGGGTGGTTGATGGTCGGCACAGACTCGGTGGGCCGAAGGGCCTGTTTCAGTGCTGTATCTCTAAATAAAATAAAAAAAGGTCTGGGAACCCTGATGGCTGGAGGCTCCTGCAGTATAAACAAGCAAGTCTAAACCGGAGTCTGTGCACTGTACTGAATGAGATCCTTAACCCTATGTCGTTAGACCATCAAAACCCAGGGGTGGAAGAGAATTTGAAGCAAAGTATTGTGTTAACAATTACTGCATAATGACATTCACTTCCTTGTCCTGTTATATTATTGTGAGAAGCTGCAATGCACTATTTAAAAAATTATCAGGCTAGTGCTCTGTTGTGGGGAGTTGATGTGATTGGCAGTCGGGGAAGGTTTACACGATGAACGCCTGGTATCTTAAAAAAAAATCTAAAGTGGTCATAATTACAAATGTCAAAGCATCTTGTGACCTGATACCTGATGTATAATTAAATGGAGGTGACAAGGAAATAACAACACTGTGTATTACAGAGTTGTCACTCATTTTCTCCTCTTGCAGTGTTTAACTATTCCCACTGTCACTCCGCCTGGCATTAAACCTTCTTGTTCCACTTGTCCGGTTATTTCTTTATTTTGCCGCCTTGTTGACATTCTGTATGTGACACATACAGAAACATGACTTTAAGACAATGCGAGGAATTCAATTCATCATCGGGACTAAATGGCAGCTCTTCATATGAAACCAGGCAAGTGAAGTGACATCATCAAATGTGTCTGCGCTTAGGGAAAATCGATTAGTAAAATTGTTTAAAGAAAATGAAATTTGCCCCCTGAGCATCATCAGAAAAGCTTATATTTATCATACCATGTACAAGGGAGGCCTGGGTGATTGCCATGGAAACTGAAAGTCTCAAGGACTGCATCTGTTTGAAACTCCCGAACAGGTTACTTGCTGCTTCTGCTCTTTATGCAGTTTTTGGTCCTTCGTTTTGTTTGTATTTTTCACCTGATGTTCTGACCTGGGCACTGATTCGCAGACCCCAGGCACCTCTTGTTACCCCAGCAAAGTGGTTATTATCTGTGTGTTCACGTTGATCGGCTGTTCAGCCATGTGCAGCATCACAGCTGAGTCTGATTTGCTCTTACCTGATTTCCAAACTGACGTTTTGCAGGAGGGCTGTGATTGAGAGCAGGAGCCCCGTCTAGTTTCCCCACTTACGTAACCTAGGGACACCTGTGATTGGGGTCTATCAATCGATGGATGATGTTGTAAAATATAATGGTAAAATAATGATCAGAAATGATTACAATCTGGGACGCATTTCTGGAAAGGGTGGTGGAAGTATTAAATTCCAAAAAGGAATTGTGTATATGCTTGAAATTGAAAATTTCAAGGGCTATGGGAGAAAGGGCAGTGAAATGGGATTAATTAGATAGCTCTTTCAAAGAGCTGGTACAGGTATGATGGGCTGAATGGCCTCCTCCTGTGCTGTACCTTTCCTTCAATTATGTGGGAGAGAGCAAGATATCAGTACATGAAGATAACGTATTAACCAAACCCAGAGCTTTGACTGAGAACTTCTCCATGTTCCGTCGCCGATGAGTGACTGACTGAAAATAGCCCCCAAATTAATGTCTGTTTGGACTTGAACAGGGTTTTTCTTGGTGTTTTGTTGGAAATCAATTCATTGATGGTATTTTTGATCTTTATGTGTGAAAGCTGTGTTGATTGTTTGGCTGGGTGGAGAAGTGTATCTGGGACTGCGAAGGATCAGGTTGGATTTGCGACCTTAGTAAAGCTAAGCCAGAGAAGCAGAGGAATTTAAACCAGCTTCAATATCTGTGGGTCCGGGAAGGGGTAAAGATCCACCAGGGGTCCTGTTCCTTATCAATACCTCTGAACGGTGCAGGAAGGTGTATGGAATTGGATGGAGGTAGAGAGACAACGGGACTGGGATCATGGACTGCAGCAGTTCAAGAAGGCAGCTCACCACCACCTTCTCAAGGGCAATTGGGGATGGGCAATAAATGCTGGCCTGGCCAGCGACGCCCACATCCCATGAATGAATAAAACAAAAGCTGTGAAACCTTTCATGGCTGAATAGCCTGAAATGCACTAACTCAGCTCAGTGAAGGATTTTAAAAGAACACGGTTTGGTCCAGGTTTCATACTCTAGTATTTCAGTAAATTTATTGCATAAATCAGACTCGAATTTGGCAAGTACAGGATGCCAGAGTATGTAAAATATTCTGTGTCTCGATGCTAAGAGTTTAGTTTCAGTTGACCTACCTGTGAACCAACATACATTAGAAATATGTTGATGACTGATTTAATTAAACTACAGCTTGGATTTAATGATGAATTGTATTTGGTAAATGTTTAATTGATGCATTTGGCAGATGCTGGATGTCTGACAATTCTCTGAACTTTACCCTGTCAAAATATCTGCGTTTTATTTTTGTATCACTGGGAAAAGAGTCATTTTAAATGTTAATGATCTGAAACTCACTTCAACTAATCGATGATATCTCAGGCTGTCATTCAGGACTCTTCCTGTTTCTGTGATCATCAAAGTTGCATCGATCCTGTGCTCGTCCTGAACTCCAGACCCTCAAACTTTCTTTCTTCACAGGGGCAGGGGATTCGAGGGGTCAGTGACATCACCAGATTTCTGTAACCTTGATTTTAACCTAAACCCACCCAGCCTGAATGAGCAGGTTTAAGTCAAATTTCCAGGGACACATCTTAAATTCTCAACAAAATTTATTTATTAACACTTTTCATATCCATTTTCTTCCATTAACTGATCTCAATATTATTTAGGACTGTTCACCTCATGCAGTAGAAAATGGATTTTAGCCAATATTGGCAAAAGGAAGACCTGCTTTGAGGCTCAATAATATAACTGGTCATTTCTTCGGCAATGGTAACATTTTCCTTTGCTAAATAGAGGAGTTGTACAGTGTTCACGTCGAGAGCTTGGTGAAGGTGAAGGGTTAATGGAACGGTAAACGTTACAGGCAAATGGGGCATGTTTTAACACCAGACCTCGGCTACTCCAGCCAATCAAATCAATTTGCTCAACAGGTCTGAGGGGCTGAACGACTGCTTCCTGGTCCTATACAAAGATCCACAAACGCAATAACCTTGATTATAACATGAGCTGGAGCAGATTGTGGAGAAGGAATCATGTTGGTGAAACAGAAATAAAAGCAAGTAGTGAGACCAAAGCCATTACTTTTTTTTTATTAGTTCATGGAATGTGGGCATCGCTGGCCAGGCCAGCATTTGTTACCCATCTCTAATTACCCTTGAGAAGGTGGTGAGCTGCCTTCTTGAACCGCTGCAGTCCATGTGGGGTAGGTACACCCACAGTGCTGTTAGGAAGGGAGTTCCAGGATTTTGACCCAGCGACAGTGAAGGAACGGCGATATAGTTCCAAGTCAGGATGGTGTGTGGCTTGGAGGGGAACTTACAGGTGGTGATGTTCCCATGCATCTGCTGCCCTTGTCTTTTTAGATGGTAGAGGTCACGGGTTTGGAAGGTGCTGTTGAAGGAACCTTGGTGAGTTGCTGTAGTGCATATTGTAGATGGTACACACTGCATTGAAAAGATACTTGCCTGAACTGGAGAAAAGCACAGCCAATGACAGTGATGAAAAGGCAACAACTTCCAGCAGGCAAAACATGTGATAAATATACTCAGAAATACAAAGAAACTGTAGCAATTTCCTTAATGACCTGGATAATATGGACTTCAATAATATTGAGTTTTAAATCTTGATCAGGATGTGTTATAATCATTTACTGGGCATGCAGGAAATAAATTGTTTAAAATCTTGCAAAGTCTTATTTTAAGAATATCTTTGCTGAAATGGATAGAAAACTACAAATGCCACTTTGATTTTCTAAACTTCTGATGATTCTTTGATGGGATAAATTGAATAATAAATAATAAATTGAATACTTCTATATGAGCAAAGGGAATAAGAAACAGGCCTCTATTTTTAACAAATGTGGAAAATTCTGCTGAAGGATTTACCTTTTTGAAATTTGCAGAAACACCCTGAAAACAGGACAGTACAGTCAGGAGCGATTCCCTATCGTTGTGTTGTATTTGAACTCTCTTGAACCTGGTAATTGAAGGGAAAAACTGAGTGAAGCTTTGTTACATTGCAGAGCTGCGAGGGGAAGACAGAGATGAAAACATCCAATTTATACTCTGGATTAAAACTGTCTGACACTACAGTCTCTGTAAAACATTTCCCTCTTCAAAATTTACTGGAACCAAAAAAAATGAAAGCAAAGGAAACTCAGATGAAACTGCACCGAGGATGTACTTTTTTGATTAAATGAAACCTTAGATAAAAAACTCTTTTTTTTTACACTGTTGTTTTCAAACATGGCATTTAATTGGCCATTCCTGTCAAGAATGCACTCTCCCTATTTCACTGAAATGCTAATATGGAGTTCAACTAGATAACTGATTTTCATCTACTTTTAAATCTGGGTGTCAGTGTCACTGTGTAATGTGAGTAGTTGCATTTCTTGTAAATTTTCAGATTGAATGACATCTTCAGAAATCCTTGAAAAACATCTCATTGTTGCTTCGCAAAGTTTGCACGATGATGGGGCTGCTGTGAGTAGGAATGTGGGTGCTGAATACGAAGAATTTCATAGCTTCAGCTTCCTGCTACAATAGGTGACTTGTTGGGCAGCTCATTGCTGTCTGGAGGAGGCCCAGTAATCCACTATCTGGGTGAGTTCACAGCCTGAAAGAACTCTGTATAACACAATGCGATTCGAAATTGCTGTCTCTCCATTTAAACATTGATTCCAAGTTTCCCATTTTAGTTCAACATGTGCCACACAATTCTCCCCAGTCCGCTCCCTGACCTCATCCCAGCCGACCCATCACCTTCCCTCTCTCTGACCTGCTCATTCACCAATAGCACCCAGATATTCGAGTCAGCCCCCATCTTTCTAAATGCAACAGTCAGTTCTTGTCCTTCTGCAGGTAATTGGTGTCAGTCCTCCTTCAGGTAATCGGCAAACCCCATCCTTCCCAAGACAGCAAATCAGTGTCTGTCGTTTGATGGGTCAGGGTAGCTGGTTATTGATGAGTTGGGGAGGGTAGTTATCGATGAATTAGTGAGGGTAGTTATTGTGGAGTTGGGTAGGTTGGTTATTACTGGCATCAGCATCTCCTGTGTTCCTGGTTGATGTAACATAATTCCAGCTGATCATTTGCTTGCTGACTTCCCACAGGCACCAACAGATACATTCTCATTTAAAGGGCCTGTCTGACACCAATGGCAGTTTCCCACTGAGAAACCATCACTGTAAGCCCCCTGCTACTGTCTGATGAATTGTATAATCTAGTTATAGCAAAGTATTGCGAAAAGGAAACCTTCCTTTTCCTTTTATTCTTGATAATCCAATTACTCCCCACTGAGAAACACTGGGGATTCACAAGCCATTGCCTCTTTAAACAAAGTAACCTTTACAAAAACACTTAGTCTCCAAGTGAGCCCAGGACTAATGTTCCCACTAATTTTTCTTGATGGTGCACAGCCTGTTGCACTGTGCTCTACATTCCTGATTGCTGTGTGGCAATACAACCTGTACAGCTTAGAGGGAACATTGCTCAGGATCTATCTCCTTAAAGCAATTAGATTTTGTGGCCTTAAAGAAACATTGTACTTCTAATATAAAATAAAAACAAGAAATGCTGGATTCACTCAGCAGGTCTGGCAGCATCGGTGGAAAGAGAAGCAGAGTTAACGTTTCGGGTCAGTGACCCTTCTTCGGAACTGACAAATATTAAAAATGTCACAGGTTATAAGCAAGTGAGGTGGGGGTGGGGCAAGAGATAACAAAGGAGAAGGTGTAGATTGGACAAGGCCACATAGCTGACCAAAAAGTCATGGAGCAAAGGCAAACAATATGTTAATGGTGTGTTGAAAGAAAAAGCATTAGTACAGAAAAGGTGTTAACGGACTGAATATTGAACAGCAGCAAGTGCAAACATGAAAAAAAACAGTGGGTAAGCAAACTGAACAAACTAAGATGAAATTAAATAAATGCAAAAAAAAAAGGTTGTAAAAAATGTAAAAAAGAAAAAAAAAACAACTAAAGATGAAAGTAAAATGGGGGGCTGTCATGCTCTGAAATTATTGAACTCAATGTTCAGTCTGGCAGGCTGTAGTGTGCCTAATCGGTAGATGAGATGCTGTTCCTTGAGCTTGCGTTGATGTTCACTGGAACACTGCAGCAATCCCAGGACAGAGATGTGAGCATGAGAGCAGGGGGGAGTGTTGAAATGGCAAGCAACCGGAAGCTCAGGGTCATGCTTGAGGACCGGGCGGAGGTATTCCGCAAAACGGTCACCCAGTCTGCGCTTGGTCTCCCCAATGTAGAGGAGACCACATTGTGAGCAGCGAATACAGTATACTAAATTGAAAGAAGTACAAGTAAATCGCTGCTTCACCTGAAAGGAGTGTTTGGGGCCTGGGATAGTGAGGAGAGAGGAGGTACTTCTAATGCTGGAACTCTCCTGTTGTTATAACATACCAGAGCCTCTAACCATGAGCAACGCCACGGGACAGGCACTGAAGAGAGGGTTGATGCATCTGTGGAAAATCATTGAAGGTGCAGTTAACGTGTTTACAAATTAATGTTCCACTTTCCAGCAACTTGCTCTTTTTAAACACTTCCACATAATGAGACATCTGAAGGCGGTTCAGAGAGTGAGTGTGTGGTTTATGGGATGTCACTGAAGGCAAGTTGGAGGCTTTAGAGGTGAGGAGAGAGGTTGCAAGGGGGAAACCAATTTTTGCACATTACCTTTTGAGAACAGAATATAAAATAAAAATTAAGTGGATTCTTAAATGGCAATTATCCAATTTAATTCAACAAAGCCCACAGTAATGCAATGCATTTCCGGAAATGCAGATTAAAGTGCTGTACATTAAAGGGCAAATGACTATCTTTTATCTATTAAAGGCAGTTGGAGAGCTGAGGGCCTGTGATTTGTGGAGTTCTGAGACCTCTTTCCCAGTTAGAAAATCACAGGGATCCGCAGGCAACCTGAAACTGATGGGAACAGGACAGAAAGGTAAATTTAACTGTATGAAATTGATTTAAAACTGAGAATGTTCTAATTTACAGTAACTGCGAGTTTTGAGTCCTGCTGTAGTGTTTGTGAATGATGGTTTGAATTTCTGTGTTATAATCGTGCTCCCATCTCGTTGTGTGCGCACTGTTTAACTTTCCCAGTGAATTTAAGTTGAATCTATTTTCAGCCATCTTAATACAAGAAATCTGCAATCTGTGAGGAGTGTTGGAAACACTTCATTATGTCTGCATGAGCTGTAGGAAGGAAAGTCTTTTGATAATTTTAGCCTGGAGCTGATCATGAAGATTATTGCTCATTGTGTTCAATTCACAATCTCCACACGTCAGCTCGTGAGTCCCTAATTAAATGACTTAAAATAACACCGACAGGGATCTGTGCATCTGATGTGTTTTTGCCAAAATAGCTCGGTAATATGCCATTACATTAAGAAATGGGAAAAAACTGTTGTCAGCAACGTTTGGATAATTCAGTGACACTTTGTGCTCAAGCTGTAAGATGTGAATGTTTAAAGCTATTTCCAATAGTGGGGGAGGGGGTGAAATGCTGTTGGTTTAAGTGAGACCAGGCAGTGAATTCTGCTGCAAAAAGCCTCACAGAAGATCAGCACAACTGAGTCAGACCGACATCAACATATTAACAAATCAATCGTGAAAATATCTTGTGCTGAGGATCAATGAAAAAGTAAAGATTTCCAGAAATGTCAGGAAAGGCGGATGTTCAGGAGCAGTGAATCCATAGACCAAGGGAGTAAAGTTAATATTAATGGTGGCTTTGTAAATGGTGGTAATTCAACATGTTGCCGGCTAAATCAGATTGTGTTTGTAAATTACACATTAAGGGTCGAGTTGCTGGGAATTTCTGGGACTGGTGTTAACAGCATGTTACACTCTGCCTGCCCCAATCCTCCAAATGGAGTTTAAGCCAAAATTTATTGCAGAACTGATTCTAATTCCTGGCTGAAAACTGGGCATCTCGGCAGCTGCTGACTGATCCCATTGAGCTCCCAGTGAACAGACTGACAGAGGGATAAAAGCAAAATACTGCAGATGCTGGAAATGTGAAATAAAAACAAGAAATGCTGGAAATACTCAGCAGGTCTGGCAGCATCTGTGGAGAGAGAAGCAGAGTTAACGTTTCAGGTCAGTGACCCTTCATCAGAACTTCAGACTGACAGAGGTAAGAGTGGATCAAACACCACCACTTCTACACTGGCCTCCCCCCCCCCCCCACCGGGGGACCCTGCCGGCCCCTGGCCCCTCTTCCTTTCTTTTCTCTCCCAACCGCCCCCCCCCCCCCCCACCAAACCGGGAATCTCTCTCACCCTTGCTTGTGTTCTGCATTTTCACCTGTATAACTGTCCAAATACATCTTGATCATAGTTGTACAATGTGTTCATTGTACTATCTTGTAAAGTGTGTTTAACACTAAACCAGTGCCTCTTTGAGCTTCGTGAAGCTCTGCAATGGAATTTTGCAATTTGCTTCCTTCACTAGATACGAGTGTGGCACTGCCCATGAACAGTGTGCAGCCATCAAAGTAGTGTTAACTCAGAAAATTTGCAATTACGATAATTATCTATCCAACTGTGTCATTAGAAGAAAACGGAGCAAAGTCTCAAATTTAGGTGGAGAGTACATGTGGCTTAAGTCACTTAGACCACAATTTTCCAGGTTTTTTGCACTATGAAAGTGATCCTCCTGTGTACGTCTGCAATGCCCAATTGTCCAGGAAATTCTGGGCTATCCAATATGTTTTTTGTATCTATGTGGATGAAGGGTTCCGGTCTCTGCAGTTTTATTTGCTCAATGCCCAATGTAGATGAGAAACTGCACGCAGGAAGCTGGAGAAATGGACATAGGGCGACAATTCTCAACTGAGGAATGGGATTATAATTCCTGCATGCAAACATCATGTAAGAAAGCAAATTTAATTAGTGTATAGATTGAACCTGGGCAGATTTAATGGGCTCACAGAACTGATCATGTTGGGGAGGTTATGACAGTACAGTTTCATTAATGCACAGTTTTTGACTGTGACTGGATGATAACCTTCTCCTGTGTGATTTGTTCTACAATGTATTTGGTCACCAAGGTGATTGTTACTAGGGAACTGGCAAAGTGCACTGTGGAACTGCCAATTCTATATTTCCACTAAAGTTGTAAGCTTTGCTAATTAAGCTGATGTTCTGATGTCCATCCATGAACGTTTTCCTTAGGCACCTACAATCTGGACTTCATTTAAAAACATTCTTTTTTAGTGAACTTTTATTCTTGTCAGAGAAAGGGATTTCGATGCTGGCAAATTTCACCCCCGCTCGGGCAGGGTGGTGCCCAGGGTCTGATTGTGTTGTCTGAGCAATGTGCCTCTGCACTAATTTGAAAGGAGCACCCTGTTAATCCCATTGGGATATTTCTATTCCCCACCCCAGCTCCGGCTGCTCAGAGCGAAATTTCCAATTGGTGTTAGTTTTTTCTGTGCATTCCCTGAGAAATTGTGTTGAGATTGACCCAAACTCTCTTCACAAAGGGCAAAAACAGCAGGGACACCAGTCTGGGCAGCAATCCAACACAGCCTCCAGACGCTAAAGGATGTGAATGTGAAACTACTGCATTGGCTCCATTTCCTTTCAGACACTTGTGAATAAAGTTGCTTTGGCAGCAAGAACTTGGATTTATATATATCTTATTTATATATATTTATATATACGTTATGCTTATGTAAAGGGAATTCTTCAGAGTGTTTTTTTTTTTAGCCATTCTTAGAATGTAGGCTCCAGTAGGGAAAAAAATGTCCTGCTCTGAGCAGGTGGTGATGAACCAGTGAAGCTCATGTGGTGAAGCCGCTGTCATAATGCTAGGATTTTGATCCAGTGATGTTGGAGGAACAGCCAAGTCCAGATGGTGTGTGGCTTGGAGGGGAACTTGCAGAGGTGGTGTTCCCAGGCATCTTCCACCCTTGTCCTCCTAGGTGGAAGAGATCACATATTTGGAAGATGCTGTTGAATGAGCTTTGGTGGGTTGCTGTAGTGCATCTTTTAGATGGTAGACACTGCAGCTGCTGCCGCTGTGCGTTGGTGGTGGAGGGAGTGAATGTTTAGAGTGGTGAATGGGGCTATCAATTGAGCAGATTACTTTGTCCTAGGAACATAGGACTTGGGAGCAGGAGCTGGTCATTCGGCCCTTTGAGCCTGCTCCACCATTCGATAAGATCATGGCTGATCTGGTTGTGGTTTCAACTCCACTTTGCTGTCTGTCCCACCATCCCCCCAATAACCCTTGACTCCCTTGTCTATCTAAATTCTGTCTAACTCAGCCTTGAATATATTCAATGACCCAGCCTCCACTGCTCTCTGGGGAAGAGAATTCCACAGACTAACGGCCCTCAGAAAAAAAAAATTCTCCTCATCTCTGTCATAAAAGGGAGACCTCTTATTCTTAAACTGTGACCCTGGTTCTAATCTTCCTCACAGCAGGAAACATCCTCCCGGTATCTCCTCTATCAAATCCCCTCAGGATCTGTTTCAATAAGATCACCTCTAATTCTTCTAAACTCCAATGCGTATAGGCCCAACCTGTTCAACCTTTCATCATAAGATAAGCCCTCCATACCCGGAATTAGTTAAGTGAACCTTCTCTGAGCTGCTTCCAATGCAGTTATATCCTTTTCAAATAAGGAGACCAAAACTGTGCACAGTACTCCAGATGGTCTCACCAAGGTCCTGTACAGCTGTAGTAAAACTTCCCTACTTTTATATTCATTTCCCCTTGCAATAAACATCAACATTCCACTTGCTTTCCTAATCACTTGCTGCACCTGCATCCTGACTTTTCCTGGATGATATTGAGCTTCTTGAGTATTAAGCTAGGTCCTTATGGGGCTCTTGAAGGCAAGTAGAAGGATAACGAGACAGAGAACTCCAACAGGCAAAGAAGTAAAGCTTGGTCTCCATTGGCACAATGGAAGGAGTGGGGAACAGTTAGCAATCTGGAGTTGGAGGAGCAGAGGGTGCAAACAGGGCTATATGGTGAGGGGGGATTACAGCTATAGGGAAAAGCAAAACTTGGAATGACAATTGTTACAGTGCAGAAGGAGACCATTCGGCCCATCGTGTCTACACTGGCTCTCTGAGCAATTCACTTAATGCCATTCCCCCCACCTTCTCCCCATAACCCTGCATATTCTTCCTTTCCATATAACAGTATAATTCCCTTTTGAATGCTTCAATTGAACCTGCCTCCACCACATTCACAGGCAGCGCATTCCAGACCTTAACCACTGGCTGCGTGAAAACGTTTTTCATGTCGCTTTTGCTTCTTTTACCCATTACTTCAAATCTGTGCCCTCTCGTTCTCGATCCTTTCACGAGTGGGAACAGTTTCTCTCTATCTACTCCGTCCAGACCCCTCATGATTTCGAATACCTCTATCAAATCACCTCTCAGCCTTCTCTTCTCTAAGGAAAACAGTCCTAACTTCTCCAATCTATCTTCATAACTGAAATTCCTCATCCCTGGACCCATTCTCATGAATCTTTTCTGTACTCTCTCTCTCTCTCTCTCTCCAATGCCCTCACATCTTTCCTAAATTGCAGCTTGCTGTGCTGTCACTGTTAAATGTAGGAAATGCAGCAGCCAGTTTGCACACAGCAAGCTCTCACAAACAGCAACGTGATAGCAAGCAGATAATCTGTATTTCATGATCTAGAGCAAGGGACAAAGAGAAATGAAGGGTTAATGCAGAGTGTAGACCCTTTGCCACTTCTGATAAAGTTTGCAATGTTTTCCTATTCTCGGTGAAACACCTGGCATGGTTTTATTACATACTAAAACAGCAAATACTCAGCAGGACTGTCAGTATCTGTGGAAGGGTAAACAGAGTTCATGTCTTAGATTGATGACCTTTCAACAGTCTAAATTTTATTTCAGATTTCTAGCATCTTCAGTCTTTTATTTTTGTAATTTTTATTTTGTTTTATTTCTACTTTCTGCAGGGCTCTGAGTCTCCGTGTAAATGTTGAGATTCAATGATTCCTTCAACTAAAGGCATCAGAATCCCTGCCACCTGATGAGCTGTAAATGACAGTAGACATGAAATTTCTGCCCTTGTGATTCACCATCAGTACCTTAGTCTATTCTATCTGTTGCTGCACCGTTGATTAAGAAAGATGAGCACAAGAAACCAGGAAATTATAGAGCTGTGAGTCGAACATCTGTTGTAGGGAAGATATTGGAATCTGTAATTAAGGACACAATGAGTACTCAAAGAAATTTGATTTGTTTAGAGACAGCCAGTATGGATTTGTAAATGGTAGGTCATGTAATACAAACCTAATTGAATTTTCTGATGAAGTTGCTAGAATAGTCAGCAGGGGAATGTCTATGGTGCAGTGTATTTGAACATCCAGAAGGCATTTGATAAGGTTCCACAAGAGAGACTGTTAGCTAAAATGAAAGCTCATGAAAATGAAGGCAAATTATTGACCTGGTCAGGAGATTGATGAGGTGGTAGAGAGTAGGGATAATGGATAATTCCTCGAATTGGAAATGGCATCCCACAAGAATCTGTCCTGCAGCCTAAATTCTTTTTTAGTTCACAGGATGTGGGCGTCGCTTTATTGCCCAACCCTAATGCCTTTGAGAAGGTGGTGGTGAGCTGCCGCCTTAAACCGCTGCAGTCCATGTGGGGTAGGTATACCCACAGTGCTGTTAGGAAGGGAGTTCCAGGATTTTGACCCAGCGACAGTGAAGGAACGGCGATATAGTTCCACATCAGGATGGTGTGTGACTTGGAGGGGAACTTGCAGATGGTGATGTTCCCATGCATCTGCTGTCCTTGTCCTTCTAGTTGATAGAGGTTGTAGATTTGGAAGGTGCTGTCGAAGGAGCCTTGGTGAGTTGCTGCAGTGCATCTTGTAGTTGTTCATTATATTTATTCATGATAGAAAACACAATAGAGGGCTACATATCCAATTTTGCTGATGATGCAACCATTGGGAGTAAAGTAAATATTGTAGACTGGAGCATAAAATTACAAAGCGACGTTGATAGATTATGTGAGTGGGAGAAACTGTGGTAGATGGATTTCAACACAGTTGAGTGTGAGGTACTATTTAAATAACAAAAAGCTAGGAACAGTGCAAATCCAAAGAGATTTACAGGTCCATGTGCACAGTGCACAGATGTTGTCGTCCTGTACAAAAAAGATGAATAGAATGTTCGCCTTTATATCTAGAGGGCTGGAATATATAGGGGAGGAAGTTTTGCTACAGCTGTAGAGAGCCCTGATTAGACCACATCTGGAGTACTGTGTGCAGTTCTGGGGTATTTGTCATGTGAAAAGGTTAGATTGGGCTAAGTTGCTCTTGTGAACATCAAATAATATCTTACAGTTTATGGACCGTTTTCCAAGGCGTCTGGTAGAACAATAAATTTCTTGAGTTCTGCACACTGGGAGATGCACTGAGTAAGATGATTTTATAAGGCAATCTATGCTCCACAGTTACAACATCCAACTGGAAGACCAGGCCTTCACCTCTATCTTAGAACAATGTGTTAAAAATCTGTGTCGCACTCCCAGTGAATTCAAATCCCAGCAAGCGAGTTGTAAAGATGGTTTTAGTAAATAATTTGTGGATTGCCATTAAACCGCTGGATTCTTTGTAAAAACCCAATGAGTTCACTAATGCCCCTCAGGAAAAGCAAACCTGTCTCCCTGGCACTGCCTGGCCGACATATAACTCCATCCAGTCCCACAATACATGCATGAATTTTAATGCTTTCAGCAGAGAGTAAAATCTGCTTTGCAGAGCATTAATTCTAAACCTCTGAGTTAAAAACCTGACTCACACTGATGTGATTTTCTCCAAAGAGATGGAGGGAGTGGGGCTGTGGAGGGGGTGGGTGAATGGGACTTGTCAAAAAGAATAATTAGTGGGGAGATGACTCCCTTGTGCCACTGCACCCCCCCCCCCCCCACCAACCCAAACTGGCTCCACCTGTTTAATGGCCCTAATTTGATAGCGGCGTACCAGGTGTGGGATGTTGTAGAGACTGGTAAAGGTCTGAACCGCACTGCACCTTGTTTCACATTTGAATCCCAGGCTGTACTGTTGGTGTCTGATGAAGATATGAGTGAGGTCATGGGTGGGACATTTTAATCAGGCTTCCCAGGGTACGCATCCCAGGAGGGATTCAGTCCAAAACACAAGATGTGCTTTGATATGGGATAGTGCGGGAAAATGGCATTGAAGTAGATCAGCCATGACCTAGTTGAATTTCTGAGCAGGCTCAAGGGGCCGAATGGCCGACTCCTCCTATTTCCTATGTTCCTATGAGATGGTGGAGGCCTATCTTACTGCACAACCTAGGCAACTACAGTGAAGACAAACAATAAAGTAAGGATTTCTTTTAAGGCCCAGTCAAGCTCCTTCTGCTTTTAATGTTTTACCGTTTGCTGAGAAATGCTCTTTGTTGTGTTGGAGGAGCTAAGACTAGATTGAAAGTGTCAGACTGCCAGGAAGTTCACCCTGATTGTGCTATTGAAGGGAACAGCCCTCACCTTGCCTGCCTTGAGCAATGTTTCTTGAGCACGCTGGAGCCTCCTCAGGACCTCATCGGTGTTTGATATCGGAATATGCTTTACCAGGTTATGTAAGCACAATCGTTGTTTTATTATCTTCCCAGACTCACCAATTGCAACTTTAAAACAAACGCAAATTTATTTCCCAGTTTTAACATCTTGAAACCCATCGATTGTATCACATGCCCTGCAAGCACCATTACTGAGAATGTCTTCGTTAGTGCATGATGTCTACAACATATTATAGACAGGCGGTAAGTGGTATGGGTGGCTTCCACTTTTCACCTGCCAACTGGCAGCAGATAGTGTTTTGTTTAAAATGTGCATTATGGGTGAGATAAACAGACAAACGACAGGTTTTCTTGTAGGTTTAAAAAAGGAAGGCTAAATTTTTATTTAAACAGCAAAACCCAAATTGTTCACAACCTTCACTCGTGTATTCATGCACATACGCACACATAAAAGATCGGTAGATAGAAGAACACAGTAAGATGCAATTAAAGATGCAGGTGATTGAGACTTCATGGTTCACAGAAACCTGTTGAATATTCTCAGAAGGAAAGTCTTTTCAAAGGTGCAGGCCTGGATGTTTCTAGTCATGAACCTGCTGAGGTGTTGTAGATTTCTGGTTGTTAAAACTTCAGTTCAGAGGTCGTGGTCACCTTTTAAGTTCTCTGCTGCATCAAGATGAAGTATAATATCAGCAACAGGGCTTCTTCCTCATGGCCTTTCGTTGGAACTGGCTTTCTGTGGCCTTTTATTAAGCTCCCTTCTCTGTCCAGCGGGCTACCTTTTAAGCTAATAATCCAACACATTTGAGTCTGTCAGGTGACACAGGGCCCTCTCCCCTGGTGTGACCACACAATGGTCCAGAATATGGTAACCATTGCCATCTGTTGGTGTCTGGATGAGGACCATTCTGTTACAATAGTCCTACTTCACTCCTATTCATCTTGGTTTGGGTTGTGGAGTCAGTCTGTCTTTAGAACCTTTGTTAGTTCATTCCTGTAGA